>NC_136430.1:311386565-311986565 GCF_052849685.1 Lactuca virosa
ACTACTCTTTCCCAATTGACCGTATGTCGGTCTCCATAAAAAGCTTCGACGTCATTATCAACATGGATTGGTTAAGTCCTCACCGTACTGATATCCTTTGCTACAAAAAAGCCATCCGCCTCAATCTGCCAAATGGCAAAGCCCTCGTTATCTACGGCGACAAACCCAATACAAACCTTCGCATCATCTCTTGCATCAAAGCCCAAAAATATCTGAGAAAATAGTGTCGCGCATTCCTATCCCATGTTGTCAATGAAAAACAAGAAGTAAAAGACCTCGAGAGCATTCCCGAAGTCTGTAATTTTCCTGACATCTTTCATGAAGATCTTCTAGGAGTTCCTCCTGAACGCCAAGTCGAGTTCCGAATCGAATTGATTCCTGGAGCTACCCCCGTAGCTAAATCCCCGTATCGCCTAGCACCGGCAGAGATGCAAGAATTATCCAGCAAATTGAATGAACTGCTCAGTAAGGGATTCATTCGACCGAACTTCTCACCTTGGGGAGCACCGGTCCTATTCGTTAAGAAGAAGGATGGATCTTTCCGAATGTGTATAGATTACCGTGAACTATGGGAGAAGGATGGATCGTTAAGAAGAAGAAGGATGGATCTCACTCGTCTGACGAGGAAGGGGGTGGATTTCCGGTGGGGCCCTGAGCAGCAAAGGGCTTTTGAGACCATCAGACAACGACTTTGCAAGGCTCCAGTCTTGACTCTCCCAGAGGGAGTTGAGGATTTTGTAGTGTTTTGTGATGCATCCATCACGGGACTGGGAGCGGTCCTCATGCAGAGAGGACGGGTGATAGCCTACGTGTCGCGACAGTTGAAGCCGCATGAGACGAGATACCCCACGCACGATTTGGAGTTGGGAGCGGTGGTATTCACTCTCAAGATTTTGAGACATTATCTTTACGGGGTCTGTTGTACCATCTACACGGACCACAAGAGTTTGAGACACATCATGGATCATCCGAACCTGAACACGAGGCAGCGCAGGTGGCTGGACGTAGTCAAGGATTATGACTGCGAGATCCTTTACCATCCGGTTAAAGCGAACGTGGTTGCGGACGCTCTGAGCCGCAAGTCAGTTGGATCTTCTACTCCAGCGACATGTATGAGGATATCAGTTGATTCTCCACTTGTGAGCTTGATCAAGGAAGCTCATGCTGAGGGTCTACGGCAGGAGAACTGGAAGCTTTAGAGGATTAGAGGCGAGATCACCCGATTTGTGCAGGACAGTCGGGGATTGTTGACCCTTTGCGGTCGGGTCTGGGTTCCGATGTCTGGTGGGGTCAGACATATTGTACTGGAGGAGGCTCACAAGTCTCGCTTCTCTATTCACCCGGGGGCCACCAAGATGCACCGGGATCTGAGCTTGAGTTACTAGTGGTCGTGCATGAAGCGAGAGATGCTTGGTACGTCGAGAGGTGCTTGACCTGCAGGATGGTCAAGGCCGAGCACCAGAGGCCGCATGGCAAGCTACAGCCTTTAGATATTCCCATGTGGAAATGGGAACAGATCACGATGGACTTTATCACCAAATTATCGAGAACGACAAAGGGTTTCGACGTTATATGGGTCATCAGGGATCGATTGACCAAGAGTTCCCATTTTCTGCCCATTCTTGAGAAATCATCGGCCGAGAAGCTGGCCGATGTGTATATACGCGGGATTGTCGCTCGCCATGGGGTTTCGGTCTCTATCGTTTCAAACTGTGATGTTCGGTTCATCTCTCGTTTCTGGTAGAAGTTCCACGAGGAACTGGGCACACAATTGCATTTTAGTACCGCATACCATCTGCAGACAGACGGCCAGAGCGAGCGGACCATTCAGACCCTCGAGGATATGTTGAGGGCCTGTGTCATTGACTTCGGTGAGAGTTGGGACTCCTACCTACCCCTTGCAGAGTTTTCCTACAACAATAACTATCACTCCAGCATTGGTGCTCCACTTTATGAGCTGTTGTATGGACTGTAACTCCCCAAATCGCTATGTATCAATCGGATTTCACTATGATGGTACGGAATACCAATCAAGTGAATGATGCAAGATATAATATCGAATAAGAACACGATGATTAACCTTCAATGCACACTATTATAGATGAATAGTTGGGTACATAAGATTCTTGATTAGACTTTGATTTCTCTCTGTTTCTCTCTAGAACGTGTTCTTAGCTTATGGCAGCCCCAAAAACGTCCCTCTCCCTTTACAAGGCTCAAATAACACTATTTATACCTAGACCTAATAACCAAGGCCCAACCCAAAACCCAAACAAGACAATATTAATCCTAACCAAAATCACATGTGATTACGGTCCAAACAACACCAAAACATGGTGTTTTCGGTCCTAGACCAAGAACTCTAATAGCTTGTGAAAAGCAAAGTATAAACCGTAATTTATGACCTAACAATCTCCCCCTTGGTTTACAACTTTCTTTTCTTTTCAATCTGCTCTTCGTTCTTGACTTCAGCTTTAATCTTCGATTTCTTCACAAGTTCAAGATGAACATATGAATTTCTACATGAATGACTTTATCTTGAATAGTTGGACATCCTTCAAAGATTTGACCTTGAACGCACATTGGGTGTAGAGGCTTCTTGTAAAGGTTCTTGAAAACCAGCACTTTCAGCTTTGAAAAACTTCAGAGATAATGACAGAGAGACCAATTCTTCTGGATCACTTTAGCAGGTTCATAGATAGTAGCAAATTGATTGAGAAGGCTTCAATGCAATCTATCACGTAACTTCAAGTACAGCTTCACCTTGCTTCTGGGGTTGAAAAATTGAACGTTGAAAAATAATCTTCACTTCCAGTTCCTTCGAATGAGAATTATTTAATGATCACCGTTGCGCCTTGAAAAGTAACCATGACTAAAAAGTCCCTTTGGATCACATAATCATAAAGACCCTTCTCACCACAGTTCTTCAAGGAATCAGCCTTGGCTCAGAAGGAGACTACTCGCAGTATATGTGTGAACACGGAGGAACGTACTGCGGAGAACTACTCATAGCCTTTTTGATGTTAGACCCTGTATATCCTAGATCAAAGATCTCAATACAGTTTTTCAAGTTAACAAGTTAACTTGGCCCTTGGCGAGACGTTCAACGATAATCGTGCCTTGCGAGGTGCATCGCCCTGGTGCCATGACATATGTACAGTTTCAGGCTTTTAATTCCTTAAATACAACGGTTCTTAGAAAGCTACTGCCTAACTGACAATTTGTACAGTTTCAATCCTTCAATTCCTTGTGAAAATAGAGTGAAGTGTAATGACCATCAACTCCTTTCCAAGTTTCTTTTCCTTGCTCAGAACGTTTCGATACAGTCTCCATGAGTCTCTTCTTCTTTTTGAATTCGCTTTTTAAGACAAACAAAACTTTGAGATAATAAAAATAAAAGTAAAAATAAACTTAGCACACAATAGAAATAACTAAGAAATAAAAATAAAATTAAAAATACACTCAAAAGTAAAAATAAAATATTTTTGGATTTTTGATTTTTCTGAAAAAGAAATAAAAATTGAATTAAACATATATTTTTTTTATTTTTTTAAATTTTCTGATTTTATTTTTATTTTTTTAATTCTCCCCCAAAATTTGTGCATAGAAGAAAAATATGAACAAATTTAACAAAAACAAAAATAATAACTAAACTTAAAACATGTTTGGGATCAAAGATGTCAAGCAATTCAATATCGTTTATCAGCACACACACCTGCATGTTTAGCTCTGGTCAATCACCAATATTGTGGTCCACTTAAACACAAAGGATATTTGCAAGTTGGACAGATTATAAGTGACAAGTTATTGTGATCTTATTCCTAAATATACCATTTTCCTGACAACGACCAAGGATATTGTTGTCCACTTAAATTCAGCAGCGAGATTTACAGTCAACCTTTAGTTAATTCAATTTTAAGTGCACTAGAACGTGTTCCCCAATTCACGACATACTCTAGCAATCAAGAAATTCCAAAGAGCTCTTTACTTTAGGTGAGTGCTCAATTATTTGAGAGAGAAGATATATATAGAGATGCATATGTTGTGCACCAGGTCGGATCTCTTCCAATCACGCAGAGGGGACAACATATGACTAACACAAATATAGGGATAGAGAGATAGAAAGGTGCATATGTTGTGTCCCAGGTCGGATCTTCCGATCACGCAGAGGGGACAGCACATGGCTGACATAGAGAGATAGAGAGAAGCATAGATAGAGATCTATAGAAATAGAGGTGCATATGTTGCGTCCCAGGTCGCATCTTCCGATCACGCAAAGGGGGCAACATATGACTGACAGAGAGGATAAGAAAGAAAAACAATTTCACACAGACCTGCTTTATCAGAATCCCCCAGTCACCCTATCAGCACCAGAATTAAGGACATAAGTTCGTACATCGAAGAAGTGTTGAGCCACAGTTCTAGATGATAAGTAACTTTAATGTATCTTGTAGGCTCCCTTGTTTATCTAACTGCTCAATCTATCCAAGCGTTGTATGGTCAGTCTAAATGAAACTATTTAAGTCCAGATGAGTTAACATTGTCTAGTCCTTTCATTGTCAGTTGTGTCTAGTCCTTTAATTTTGAATCCTTCGTGCCTACCTGTACATTGAACATAGAGTCTAAACAATTCAGCTTCAGTGCATTACACGCATCTCATATTGCTCTTTAGCACTAAACTTCATATCACTTACCAAAAATACTTACGAAAGAAAACATTTTTTTGTATTTTTGATTTTTATAATTCTTTTTATATTTTGATTTCTCTCCCTTAATTTGTGCATGAGGAAGAAAAGAAATAAAATAAATGCACAAATAAAAAAAATTGTCTTCAAAACGAATCATTTTAAGAAAAACTTAAAAGTATTGAGAAGAAAACTCAAACCGTAATCAACAATTGAAGTTGCATCCAGATGATCTGAGAACAGCATGCAGATGCAGCAACATGTTCAGCCTCAGCTGTGTTTCAACTCCGAAACGAAGTTAAGATATTCAATATTCATCACGCCTTTAAATGAGATCCCCATTTGTGATTTTTTCTTTCTTCCTTCCCGCAAATGACACATACCCTCACTTAAGGTTATGAATGTTGTGCAGTTGAGAGATGTCTCCTATAATGTGTCTGGAACAACCACTATCAACCTACCGAAGTCTAATGATATTCCTCCATAGTTGCTCCAGCACAGAGTGCGGGATTAGTTGCTTTTTGGAATCCAGTCCATTTTGAAGTTGGGTCTACCATTACTATTTACACACGGTACTCTTTCCCATGACATATCCTGTTTATCACACACAGAATGTAACGACCCAAAAATCAAGGGTAAAAATTTCACTTTAATATAGCCAAACCATAGATAATATTTATTCCAAACATTCCAAAACATCGTTAGTTAAAACATTTATCAGAGTTCATCCCAAAACCATTCATTGCGGAAACATGGGTGTGTGCATTGCGATCAAGCCGGCCCTTTCTTTCCAAACTGATGATACCTGAAACAATAAACAAAACTGTAAGCACGAAGCTTAGTGAGTTCCCCAGAGCATACCCCACACACAATCCACATAATCACATAATCCATATTAGCTATGAAAGCTACCTAAACCATATCAATCACATATCCATGCATATCAACATATACGGATGTCGTGGGCTCGTCCCCAGGGTCTTACTCCAGGATGCCATGGGCTCCCTACATGGTCTTACACCTAAGTGCCATGGGCTCTCCTATGGTCTTTAATAGGAAAGCCATGGGCTCTCCACATGGTCTTACATCCAGGTGACATGGGCTCTCCCATGGTCTTCCATACAAGTACCACATATATCAATAACATACTTCCTAGCTCATACCAAATAACAAATCACATAATACAATCTCAACTAGGATACTACACATCATATAATGGGCCGGCCTTGGTGCCTTAGACCCATTGGTATGGTGAGGAGACTCACCTGACACTGCTGAAGTCCCACGGATAAACTCTAGCTGCTGGTTGATAGATTCCTGAACTGTCAAACATCAAAACGACACCTAATTAATCATTGGGTTCCAAGCCTAAGGTCCAACTCACACTCCAAAGGCCCAATAGACAAGTAATGGGCCAAAGCCCAACATATGGCCCAATTTTCCAATTTGGGCCCAAGCCTCTCTAATGGGTCTTATCCTAAAGCCCAATAATTCCCTTAGTCCATAATATGCGACTTTTGATGGCCCACTAAGGCCCAAAGTAGCCAAATCCAAAGAATGGCCCAAATCGAGGCCCACTAACTCAAAACCCATTTTGACTGAGTACGCGAGGCGTACTCAGCTGTACACAGGGCGTACTGGGAATATGACATGTACACTGCGCGTACCAGCTTGTACGCCCAGCGTACTCCCCTGTTAAGCTCTTTTTGCTATTAAGCAGTTAATGCTTATAGTCAATGGTCCAAATCACAGATCTGAGTTCCTCCTAACGTCTAAATCCATAAAGTCACGGACTTGGTGACTTTGCATGTCCCACATAAGCTCAAACTCCAAAAAATGATAATCTACTTCCAAAATGTCTTAAAACTTCTTAATACCTTAAGACCTCAGTCCAAACTTCCAGATCTGATTTCAAAGGACTTCTTAAGTCATAAAGTTTCCAACTTTATGACTTAGCACAACTCAATGGGGTCCAAATCAAAACCCTAAGTCTCAAACTTCATCAAATGACTACCAAATCATGCATGGAAGGTTTATACCCATCAAGATACAAACTTTATGACTCCATCACCTCCATAAGGACCAAATATGAAGCTCAAAAGTTCTGGAGTAATTTCTACTCACAAGAACCACCTTAAAGGGACCAAAACCATAACAATGTACCATTTAGCTAGATCTACATGAAAAGGTTGTCAAGATTAAGACTTTATACCTTCAGGAGATAGATCTAGGTGCACAAAGCTTGTATCCAAAAGCTCCAAGTCAAACAATGACTCTTCAAGAAGTTCCTTCTTCCTCCTCAAGCACCAAAAACACACAAAAATCACTTTGAAGCTCTACAATCACTCAAATGGGGGCTAAGGGTCGATTTCTAGGGTTTAGAGGGGTGGAGGCTGAAGATATTACGGTTAGGTTATGAGATAAGGAGCTTAAATAGGGTCGAAGACCCTAAAATAGGGTTCTGACCTGACTGGAGTACGCCCAGCGTACATATGGTACGCCAGCGTACTCCTGGGAACCTTCGCGACCATCCTGGTCAGTACGCCCAACGTACTCCAAGGTACGCCCAGCGTACTACCTTTTTCACTAGTATGCCCCATGTACGCTTTGTGTACGCCCCGCGTACTCGGCTAAGACTGAAACCCACGAAAATTCTGAAGGCCATAACTTCTTCGTTATAAGCCCGATTCCGACGATCCTTATATCAACGGAAAGGTAACGAGAAGCCCTACACTTCTAACAAATAAAACCTTTCTTAAGACCTTCCGAACAAAAATCCATTTTCCACAAAAGCCCGAACTGACACTTTACCGAAATACCCTTACGTTCCAAAATATGAACCGACACCCGGATCACTTCTAATGCATCACCAGCACCCAAATGGGGCTAGATCTTACCTTTTCAAAAGCCCTAATCCTTAGGATGACTGATCTTCAGGCCACATCCTCAGACTAGCACATCCTCAGACTAGGAATCGATTCGGAACAAGATGTTACACAGAAGATGAAAAGATGTTAGAATCGTTAGATGATTTAGGAGTGTGAACTTTTAGTACCCATCTATAGTCTGGTTTAATCCATTTCTTGTTTGAGCGGATGGATGCCTCAACACTTGCTTTAGAACTTGAAACTGATCACTGAAATGACTTCGACCTAACCGATCTTGATCTAACAAAACCATCTCTTGAATTTAGCTTCTTGTCACACATTAACCTTTTGTACTTGGTAGATTGATTCTTTCTCTTCTTAGAATTCCAGTCACCATCACGTGAACGTGACCTCGAAGGATTTCTTTTGTAAGATCTCCCTCTTGACACGTTTTGCCAACCATGTTTGTAGTAAAGAACATATAAACGATGTGGGCAATTTCTGGCAATGTGACCGGGAGTCCCACAGTTAAAGCAAGTCTGTCTTTTCATATAAATCAGATTGTGTCTTGGTCCTTGTCCAACTGAAGTTCGTTTCGAAGAACTTCCATAAGAACAAGCACAAGAACATTTATTAGACTGCTTGACAGATTTCCGTGGCTGGGATCTTTCAACAGTAGGGGTATCATGATTATAGGCTTTTGAAACCTTTTTAGCAGAACTAGAATTGATTTTGTTCTGCTCACTCCCATCTTGCATTGCTACATTCTCTGCACATGAAGTAGAAGCATTAGAATCGCTCACCTCATCACGATTTTTTGAATCATTATCAGCAGAACAATAATTATTTGTTTCTGCTCATGCCCATCATGCACTGTGACCTGCTCTGCACCTGAGGTAGAAGTATCAGAATCGTTCACCTCAACACTTCTAGTGGGACCAAATTGTTCACCCTCAACTGGAATTGTTACAGAGGGTTGGCCATATTGAGCAGGCGTCTCTATCTCATTGGTTTCAAGGGGCGAGGTATAGTTATCATTGAAGGGAGGTGGAACACTGTGATACCCTAGACCCTTATTTTAATTATCTTTAAATTTTAACTATTTTTCAATCATTATTTCAACCTTTTTACTTGACACATCAATTTTTTTTAAATTAAAGTCTGCATTTTCAAACTTATTTTTCAATGTGTTAAGCTCGGCAGTTAGACTGGCAATCTTTACTTGAGCATAATCATAATGTTCATATTTATTGTTGTATTCTTCCTTAATTCTTTTTAAATTTTTTGTTTGGGCCTCTAATTTTTCTTTTAATGATTTTTGGGCCTTTCTGAGAGTGTATCCTTCATATTTAAGGTCCTCAATGTCCCTAATTAATAATTCATGTTGATCACGATAATCTTTAATTTTAACTTCACAGGACTGAGAACATGAGTTTTCACTTACTTTGGTGATTAAAGAACTCATTATTCACCAAAAATAATTTACCAAAAATAAAACTGATTGTGAAACCAAGAAAAATGCCCTTTGACTTGAAACCTCGAAATTCAAACTTGAAGGTCAAACTTGAAAACTTGAAAGTTGAATTTGAAAGTCAAAAGTCAAACTTGAAAGTCAAAAGTCAAAGTTGAAAGTCAAAGTTGAAAGTCAAACTTGAAAGTCAACCTTTTTGTCTAAAGAATAACCTTGACCGAGAACAAAATTTTCTAGACCGAGAACGAAATTTCAAGACCAAAAACGAGAGTATTTGACCAAAAACGAGGGTATTTGACCGAATACGTGGCTTTTTGACCAAATACGAAGCTTTAGGACCGAAAACGATGTTATTGGATCGAAAACGTGGCTTTTGGAATGAAAACAAGCCAAAATCTTGAAAATCCGAAATTACAACCGAGGATGCGAGGGGCTAAATATCCGAACCGAGAACAGGCTGGAAATTGCGAGGCCGAGAACAACTGGACCGAGAACCCTCGTTGATGACCGAAAACGCTATTGGTCGCCGAGAACCTCTAGGGTTTGACCGAAGACCGAGGAGTGTCGCCGAAATCTCGCAAATTCGACCAAAAACACCCAAAACTTGCCAAAAACACGAGATTTTCAAATCTTTAATGCCAAACTGGGTCAAAACTCCAAAAATATGAAGAACACGAAGAACAAACAACCAAAAATTCGTCCAAAACAATTCAAAAACACCCGAAAATCCAAGAAACTCTTAATACCTTGCCAATTCGATTGATACCGATCCAAGCTCTGATGCCAATTGTAAGTCCCTATTTCGCTATGTATCAATCGGATTTCACTATCATGGTGCGGAATCCCAATCAAGTGAATGATGCAAGATATAATATAGAATAAGAACACGATGATTAACCTTCAATGCACACTATTATAGATGAATACTCGGGTACATAAGATTCTTGATTACACTTGATTTCTCTCTGTTTCTCTCTAAAATGTGTTCATAGCTTATGGCAGCCCCAAAAACGCCCCTCTCCCTTTACAAGGCTCAAATAACACTATTTATACCTAGACCTAATAACCAAGGCCCAACTCAAAACCCAAACAAGACAATATTAAGCCTAACCGAAATCACATGTGATTTCGGTCCAAACAACACCAAAACATGGTGTTTTTAGTCCTAGACCAAGAACTCTAATAGCTTGTGAAAAGCAAAGTATAAACCACAATTTATGACCTAACATGGATGGAGATGTCGCACCCCAGTCTGTTGGGGTGAGGTTAGTCACAGGGTGATGGGTCAGACCGAGCTAGTCCTGCAGACTACCGAGATGATTCAACATATCAGACAGCGGTTGTAGACCGCACAGAGTCGGCAGAAGAGTTACGCCGACCGGTGCTGATCTGAGTTGGAGTTTCAGGTCGGTGACATGGTACTCCTGAAGGTCTCACTCTGGAAGGGTGTAATTCACTTCAGGAAGAGGGGGAAGTTGAGTCCCCGATACATCGGGTCATTCAGGATCATTTACATGGTTGGCAAAGTGGCGTATAGCCTAGATCTCCCGGAGGAACTTAGTCAGATCCACAACACTTTCCATGTTTCACAGTTGCGGAAGTGCATATTAGATGAGGAGGCAGTGGTGTCATTGGATGATATTCAAGTCGACGAGCGCCTGAATTACATGGAGAGGCCAGTGGCCGTTCTGGAGAGGAAAGTGAAGGTTCTACGGAACAAGGAAGTACCTTTGGTAAAGGTACAATGGGAGCATCGGAAGGGATCCGAGTGGACTTGGGAGCCGGAGGCAGAGATGCGGGAACATTATCCGGAGTTGTTCGCCGCAGTAGACTTCAAGGACGAAGTCTAGCTCAAGTGGGGGAGAACTGTAACACTGACTCCCTGGTATACATTTTAAAGCTTTGTATTCATTTTATTGAGGGAAATCGACGAGTTGGAGGCCCCCACTCATCGTGTCGAACCTAGTCAGCCCGCGTGGTTTATGGCTTCTACTCGACGAGTTGGAGGACCCTAACTCGACGAGTAGAGGTTGTGCATGAAAACCGTAATTTTTAGGGTTTGCACCCTATTTAAAGGACCTTAAGTCCTTTCCTCCAGCCTCCTTACCACGTTTTGACGGCCAGAAGCAACCCTAATCGATCTAAACCCTATTCTTGAGTGTGTGAGAGGCTAAAAGTGTGCTTTTGGTGCATTTGTTAAAAAAGCTTAAAGATTTAGAAGCTTGGAACGAGGGGAAGCTTGTAGATCCAACATCTACATCGTGTTGGCATCTAGTAGAAGGTAAAAAGTCTCTACCTTGGCCTTCCATTTCTTAGATCTCTTCTTATGTTGGAATATGGGCATTTTGGTGCAAAATGGAGTCACTTTCGGATGTGAGCTTGTCACAAGGGCATGGTTTCAGATCTGGACTCCTCTAGACCCTTATGGACATAAAGCCTCAAGCTTTATGAATCTTTGGCCCTCCTCTATGTCCAAAACCTTCTTTTAAGGCTAGTTATGAGTGTTTTAGCTTCATGGAGCCTTGCATGCACGTCAAGTTAGCAACTTTACGTGATAACTACACCCTAGGAGTCTAGATCTATAGTTTGGAGCTTTAGTTTCACTTAAAAGCACTAGAATGAGAAATGGACTGAAGGAACTCGACGAGTTGAATGAGGGTTTCCCGCTTTCTGGATTCTGCATGAACTCGACGAGTTAGAGAGGCAACTCGACGAGTTGCTTAGGGTTTTCCCGACATTCTGGACACTACATGGACTCGACTAGTTGTCTGGAAACTCGGAGAGTCGACTTGGGTTTTCACGACTTCTTGAGTTTTGAAGGAACTCGACGAGTCAATAAGCTACACTCGACGAGTTGGGTCAACATGGACTGTTGAACTTGACCGTTGACTTTGACTTTGACCAAGGGTTGACCAGTTTGACTTCTGGGGGTATTTTAGTAATTTTGAAATTTATGGAAGTGGATCATTGGTGGATGTAGGTGTTCGAGTTTAGAGCTGTATTTGGGGAGTTTGACATTATCATCCCGAGCTACTTGTGAGGTGAGTTGTCCTCACTATACTAATAGGGTCGAAGGCACCAATGTCGGCCCTTCTTTTTGGATTGTTATCTTGGTTATTGCATGATGATATGCTTAGTGACCTGTTAGGTCAGTACCCTGGTATGCAGGATAATTCTATGTTAGTGACCGGTTAGGTCGGTATCCTGGTATATAGGATGATGCTACGGTTAGTGAGCTGTTAGATCGGTATCCTGGTTATAGGATGATGCTATGTTAGTGATCTGTTAAATCTGTATGACTGATATTACCATATGTATACATACTTTTAGACAATATTTGAATACATTTTTATACATATTTTGGTTATTTGCATGGAATAATGGTACTTATGAGATTAAATTGTATTTTGCAGCCAAAATAAGTCATTTTGAAGAATAAGGACTAAAAGTGGAAAAAGAAGAAACTTTGGAGGCTTGGAAGCTTAAAGAGAAGAAAACCCACGAAAACAGCTGTATCCACGTCGTGGATATCACTTACACGACGTAGAAAGGGAAAATTCTGGAAGATGAGTACACGCAAAGTCGAAATCCTTGCTCGATAAGGATTCATCCATGTCCACGACGTGGAGCACCATTCCACGACGTGGAATGTAATTTCATGACCACTATAAAATCCCTTGATCTGTACGAATTTAGGAGGTTGGCTGGTTAGAAAAGGTTTCCAGAAGTGGATATTCAAAAGATTAGAAGGCCACAAATTTGGTTTGAATACCAAGGAAGAAGAAGTTCATAATTACTTTCTAGTTGTGGTACTTTACAATGTTTTTAATTATGACTTGTTTGTGTTTACTTGTTAGAATGAGTAGCTGAATCTAGCTGCTTCTGTTAGCTAGATGAAGTTGGAACTCATGGTTTGTTTATACAAAACTTAGACTTTTCTTGTTGGTTAATGTCTTGTGTTTGATTGATTATACCTAGCATTCTTAATTTGATACTAGATTGCTTTAAACTCTTATTCTGTGTAGTTAGTGACCGTTAATATGCATGAATTTGAATACCTAGTAATTTAGTGAACATTAGATTATTAGAGCTAATATTAAACCAATCTTAGATAAGTAATTGAAGTATTGAACTTGGCTATTGTGTTTGTTAATTTAATCTTACATAGCTCTAATTCTACTTAATAGTTAATTTTGTGTTAAATTATGTGTGACTATGCATAGATCTACATGAATTAATTCAACATTAGTTAATTTGGAATTGAATTGCTAATAATATCTTAATTGGTAACCAACGAGAATTGTCATAATTAATAATTAAACAATTGAGGGTAAATGGATTCGAACTAACAGAAGTGTTTTATAATATTGAATAGTTGTTGATCCATTAAGTTCGTCTAAACTTGCAAAATTAGATAAATACCTTTTTAATTATTTGATTTTAGATTAATTTAGAGTAATTATTTTAGCTAATCAAAACCGTTCCCTGTGTTCGACCCCGACTTACTTAAACTACATTACAATCCGACTAGGTACACTGCCTAGGTGCATATTGGTCAATTAAGTTAGTTAGGAAATAAATTTAAAATTAGTAGGTACTTTTGTGCACATCAAGTTTTTGGCGCCGTTGTCGGGGAACAGATTATTTGATTGTCAATTTTATTTACTTTGAGTTAATCGATCCTGTTTGTGGGGTAAAACCTCCAAAAAGTTAATTTTATGCATTAACTTTTGTTTCAGGTCTGAGACCACGACGTGGACCTTAAGTCCACGACGTGGGTTCAGTTAGGAAAGTATTTTTAGTTTTTTTTTAGTTTTTAGTTTTTGTACAGATTCACGTTTTTATTTTTGTTTATTTTGCAGTAGTTCATGACCAGAGGCTCCAACGCGCCTTTGGTACCACCACTTGAAGATCCAGAGTCGGCTTTTCACAAAAAGATGGATAAAAACGTGAAAGAAGACCAACCACCAAAAAGCTCACCATTTAAAGACCTTAAATTGGTTTTTGGGAAAAAGAAAGGAAAGAACATGGGTGAATCTAGTAGTCAAAGGAAGGAGGAAAGCAAATTACAGAGCTTTGAACAAAATCCAAACCAAAAGGAAAGCGAATACGATACAGAACCCGAGTTTGAAGAAACTGAACCCGAAGACGAGCCAAGAAACGAAATGGAAAATATTGCGGATATGTCCAAGGGAGCATACAAGAAGCGGATAAGAGACGATGCAGGTCCTGGTTTAGTACAACCTACAATTCCCGCCACTGCAACATTTGAGTTGAAAGGGCACATTCTTACTGCACTTAAGGATATGTCGTTTTCTTGGAAGGATCATGAGGACGCTTAAAAGCATCTAGATGAGGTCAATGACATTGCAGACTATTTCAATGTCCCAAATGTTCCTAGAGAGACAGTCTTGCTAAGGATGCTGTCGGTCACTTTTAAAGGAGCTGCAAAAGACTGGCTGAAGGCACTACCACCTGGTGCAATTACTACTTGGGCACAGATGTGAGAGAATTTTTTTGAACAATTCTGCCCACCATAAAAAATAGCTAAACTCAAGAAGGCAATAGCCAACTTTGAGCAACTTTCGGGTGAATCACTTTATGAGGCATGGGAGCGTTATAAAGGGTTACTAAGAAATTGTCCTCAAAATGACCTAAACATACAACAAGAAGGATCAATATTCTATGATGGGGTAAATATCATGACAAGGCAACTCCTTGATTCTCAAGGACCACTAACTAAGAAAAATCCGGGCGAAGTCAAGGAGTTGATTGAAGAATTCGCAAAGCATTCTCGTGAGTACCACAATCCAAGACATGAAGGAGCAAAAGGAATTACGGGAGGAAATTCTGAAGATATGGTTGTTGTACTAGCTATGCTTGACACCATGGACAGAAGAATGACAAAGATGGTCCAGTCAATTCATGCTATTAGAGTTGGATGTGAAAGATGCAATGGTCCACACTTGACAAAAGAATGCCACTTGGATGAACATGGAAATAAAAGGGCTCAAGTTTGCTATTCTAGTGGGGATAGATATGATGAAGATTGGAGAAAACCAAAGAAGGAGTGGTTACCATATGAGGAATACAAGAAGCAAAAAGAAGAAACATATAGGCAGACAGGCCGAGGCTTCTATCAAAAGGAACAACCACCAGCCGAAAATAAAGTTGACTTAGAAAACATGTTAGCTCGTTTTATGGAGGCTTCTGAAAAAAGGCACGATGAAACGGATGCAGCGATAAGAGAACATAAGAATATCATGAAGGAACATCAAGCTTTTCTAAGAAATCACCAAGCATCGATCCATAATATTGAAGTCCAACTAGATCAACTAACGACTTTAGTGAATGATAAATTATCTCCAAAAATCCCCGAGAAAAAGCCTCAATCGCATGTCATGGTAATAGAAACAGAGGAGGATACCATTTCTGAGTTCCTTGAAGCACTAGAAGTCGACCCATCTCTGTCTGAACCAAAGCCAAATAAGTCCAAAATTGAAGAAAATAGAGTTGCTGAAACACTGAATCCACGACGTGGAGATCCAGTTTCCACGACGTGGATCAGGTCTGATCAGAAAAATTTGGATAAAGTTCCTACTTATCGTCCTCCTTTACCGTTTCCTTCCCGAGCCAATATCGATCCACTGGAACAGGAGCATATGAAGTTGATGCAACAAGTGAAGGGTATTCCAATAAACACCCTTTTCATTGATTTGTTATCTAAAGTTCCCGAGTATGCCAAGTTCTTGCAAGATTTAATAGATACTTGCCAACAATTAAAGAAAAATTCCAAGGTGATTCTAAGTGAGCAAAGTTCTAAAGTAATTATGGGGGAGTTACCAAAGAAGATGGGAGACCCTGGCCGCCTCACTCTTCCATGTGAATTTGGGAATAATTTGAAGACTTATGCATTAGCTGATTTTGGGGATAGCATAAATCTAACGCCTTACTCATTTTATCAAAAGCTTAATATTCCAAAGTTGAAGGCTACGGAAATGACAATTCACATGGCCAATCGTTCAGTGACATATCCGAGAGGCATTGTAGAAGATATTTTAGTTAAAATTGGGAAATTCGTTTTTCCAATCGATTTTGTCATAATGGACATGAAAGATGATCATAATGTTCCGATCATCTTGGGTCGCCCTCTACTTAATACTGCTAGCGCCTTGGTTGATATTCGTGAATCCAAGCTTACCTTGAGAGTGGCAGATGATGAAGCTACTTTTGGAGTAGAAGATGGTTTCCAAGGAAGTGATGTTCAAGATGAAGTTTTTAATGTCGATGAAGAGAATGAACTTGAAGAATTAGAAAAGCTTATGGAAGAAGAGATTCGACAAGTCAACCACACTAAACCAAGAGCATCTATTCCTATGGTCTTTGAAGTTATTGCTTATACAACTCCAACATCTTGGGTGAGTGAAGATAGTGAAGAATTGGTGTCCAGTGATGAAGAGGATGTTACTTCTAAATTAAAGAGTTCAGTTGTGGATGAAAACATGGTGCCCATAGAGCTTAAAGATGAAGAAGTTAAACATGTGGAAAATAAGGGAGTTAAAAGAAAGCTCGAAGAAGGAGATGTAAAGGGTAAAAAGGAGAATTCCAAAAAGGCGTATCTTAGACAATTCCAAGCTTATAAAAGGAAATGGAATGAGCAAAAGGTGCAATTGGTGATGGATACTCTGACTAATTCAACGTAAGGTGGCACGGAGTCCGGCTCAAGACTCCAACAAAAAAAGCGCTTCTCGGGAGGCAACCCAAGCTTGGTTTGCATTTCTTTTCGTTTTGAACTTAGTTTAATTTTTGCATTTTAGTTGAGTTGTAGGAAAATTAATCATCTTATTATCATAATTACTAAAGGAATTTGTGAAAATCATGTGTGGGGTTCTAAATAATTTTTATGGTAAATAAATTAAGGGTTTTACATTAAAATTGGACATTAAAAGTGGAAATTTTAGTTTTGTCAATTCCATGTCATGGGTTACAAGCCCACTTCGTGGAAAAGGATTAGCCCGAAAGAAGATGAGGTCCACTCTGCAGGCCCACGACTTGGTTGTGCTGGAGAACTCATATTATGAACATAATTGTGTTTGTTAATTCAATCTTACACAACTCCAATTCTACTTAATAGTTAATTTTGTGTTAAATTATGTGTGACTATGCATAGATCTACATGAATTAATTCAACATTAGTTAATTTGGAATTGAATCGCTAATAATATCTTAATTGGTAACCAACGAGAATTGTCATAATTAATAATTAAACCATTGAGGGAAAGTGGATTCGAACTAACAGAAGTGTTTTATAATATTGAATAGTTGTTGATAAATTAAGTTCGTCTAAACTTGCAAAATTAGATAAATACATTTTTAATTATTTTATTTTAGATTAATTTAGAGTAATTATTTTAGCTAATCAAAACCGTTCCCTATGTTCAACCCCGACTTACTTAAACTACATTACAATCCGACTAGGTACACTGCCTAGGTGCATATTGGTCAGTTAAGTTAGTTAGGAAATAAATTTAAAATTAGTAGGTACTTTTGTGCACATCAATGACTATCTGTACATGCTAGCTAGCGTATGATATTTATGTGCACGTGATTGTTTGATTGGTGGGTTGGGTTGAGGCGGTCATGCTTTGTGCTTGTGCCAACATACCCAGGGCGAACCGGATAGACTGCAGACCCGGTTAGGGCGCACTAGTCAGGCCGAAGGCCCAACGAGCGGTCCGGATAGGCTAAAGGCCCTAAGAGGCGGTCCAGACGTGTCGATGGCTTGGAGAGCAGTCCAGATAGACTGATGGCCCTGCAAGGCGGTCCATTCAGGCTGATGGCTCATTATGCATGTTGTTTATATGATATTGTTATGGTTTGTATGGCGTTGGTATTTTGGGGGAACTCACTAAGCTTCGGGCTTACAGTTTTTTATTTTGTTTCAGGTACTTCTGATGATCGCGGGTAGGCGAAGGCGTGATCGTGCACCTCCTTATATTTATGATTTGATTTTGGGATACTCTGACATGAAACCATTTTGAAAACAAATTTGTAATAATTATTGGTTTTTGAATGATTTAAAATTTTTTAAATTGGCATGATTTTTATGGGTGTTACAGGAGGAACTCACTAAACTTTGGGCTTACAGTTTTGGATTATGTTTCAGGTACCTCAGAGGATCGCGGGAAGGCGAAGGCATGATTGTGCACCTCCTCATGTTTTACTTCCTGATTTTGGGATTACTCTGGTATTGACATATTTGGAAAACTATTTGTAAACAATGATGGTTTTTGGGTTTGTTTAAAAGTTTAAATTTTTCATGAATTTTGTGAATGTTACCATGGCAGCCTGTTTTTGTGAAATCCTAATCCTTTGGGCTATGAACCCTATTTAAAGGACATTATGGCTAGGGTTTCAAGGTCATTCACCCTCCATCACCCTCCGAGTCACTGAAACCCTAACCCTAGCCTCCATCACTCTTGAAAGTTCATTCTTCATACTTTGTTGCCATTTTTGAAGTAGAAGGAAGCCTTTGGTAAGGATCATCATCTTCCAAGCAGCATATTCGTCTTCTAGTTTCTCTTTTGGACTTGGGTGAGTGTTCAAGACTCAATCTTTTCTTTGCTAGGTTGTTAGATCTTGGATTTTGGTCCCTTTTCTTCATGTTTAGTGGGTTTTGAAGGTGAGATCTCATAAAGCTTGCAACTTTATGAATCTCCAAGCCATTGGGAGCATTTGACTCTTTGGATGTGATGTAGACTTGAGTTTTGAGGCCATGCATGGAATCTTGGCCCTTTTTGCCCTTGTTTTTCCCTAAAAATGGAAAGGACATGCATTGGACATGCATGTCCCTAAAATTATGATTTTTATGGTCAAGAAGGTGTTGGAAACCTTTTGGAAACTTTGGAGAAGTAACTCTAAGGATTAAGTGCTTAATGAGTAGTATGTGCTTTATGCTTCCATTAAGGACTTAGGGCTTTGGATCTTGACTTATTGACAAGTCCTAAGGGATAAAGTTGGAAACTTTATCCATCTAGGTTATGGTTTGGACCTAGTTTGAGCTTGGGAATTCCTGGAATGGACTAGAAATCAGCTTAAGGAATTACGTCATTTTGACTGATCCCCACGGCGTGACATATGGCTGCAACGACGTGGTGGTTGGGCTGAGCACGCCTATTTTGTTGTATTGCGACCACGGCATGGCCATGGATGGTCACGACGTGGCGGTCAGCTGTAGGTTGACTATGACCCAAGTTTGATTTAAGGGAGTTTTGGGTATTTTGATTAGTATTTTGAGCTTAAGTGATTGTGATTGTATAGGTGGCTGGTATAGTTAAGATGTAGGGTAGTGATCTGTGTAGCTATTTATTCAGACTGTGAGGTGAGTTTTCCTCACTGTATTTGTGGGTCGAAGGCACCAATGCTGACCCACTAGGTTATGTATCCTGGTATATAGGATGATGTTATACTAGTTATATGGTAGATTAGTAAATTTGTACGATTACCTGTATTTTTTGGATATTTGTTTATGTTTATCTGTTGTATATGTCGAAATGTTGTATATGTGTTGAGGCGGTCCTACTTTGTATTGTAGGCCAAGATACCCGGGGTGGTCCGGATAGGATGTAGGCCTTGCGAGCCGGTCCAGTCAGGCCAAAGGCCCGTAGAGTGGTCCAAATAGGTTGTCGGCTCTGCGAGGCAGTCCAGTCAGGCTGAAGTCTCATATTTGCATGTTATTTTTGTTATGGTGTGTGATGGTACTTTGGGGGAACTCATTAAGCTTTAGCTAACGGTTTCAGTTTATTGTTTCAGGTACTTCAGAGAATCATGGGAAAGTGAAGGCGTGATCGTGCACATCTTCCTGTTTTTATAATATTGGGTATTGGGATACTCTAATTATGATTATACTTTTGAAACAATGGTTTTTTGTAAACACTTTATGGTTAATGGGATGTTTTGAAAATTTTAAATTTCTATGATTTTTGGGATGTTACATTATTCCTTTAAATAAGGAGCAAAACCCAGAAAATGGGGTTTGTTAATTGCCAGCTGCCACACCTTGGCCATATACTGCTACGTCGTGGCGGCTTAAATGAACCCGCGAATCTTATCTTGATTTTCCACGTCGTGACAAACCCTAAAAAGCCAAAAAAATTGAAAATGTGAAGTACATCGGGATACGGGTGTTACATTGCACTACGGTGCAAACAAGGAGTATCTACGTGGACTTCAGACAATTGTATGTAGCATCTAGTTAAGTTGAACGCAATATCAACCATTTAAACTCACTTATCTAGTGTTTCACTCGCCTAATGTGCATTTTCAATCCTTTCCGCCAAGTTAAGAAACTCTTGTATATTTTGAGACATTCATAATCATAAACATTTGCATATTACAAAGCACTAACTTTCTACAGTCCTCGGTTGCTAAAGGCGGTAATGAGATTTTCAATACTGATAATCGCTCTTGTACATGGTGAAAATCATGAATCATTTATAACACACTTCTTTCAGCAAGGCTCTGTTGTTTAACCTCAACATGCAACGTTTCATATTATAATGGCAGAGGTGGCACAAAAGTGGATGTTGAAGATTATGATAAAAAAAACATAGAATTCTTTAAAATAATGATATGGTTCCAAAAATAAACATGATAAATCGTTTTTTAGTCCATGGAGTTATCGACATCCAAAAGAACAAGCTACATTAGTCTAAAATAATAGCTTTCTCTCGGCTTGACCTGTTGCCAATGTTTGAGAGTTGTATCTGCTTTAAGTTTAAGCATTAACATCATCTCTGGTTTTTTTTTTTTTTTTTTTTTTTTTGTTAGTTTTCACGTTTGACTTTGATAGGTTTGGTTTTTTTTTCTATTGCCACATCCGGTGTTTGCCTCTGCAAATAAAATATATACTTTTAGTATTATAAAATACGAATATAATAAAAGCATTTAAATTCGGACCAACTTAATCGGTCCTAATTCTAAAACTTATTGTAGACGTGTCATGATCTCTTTATATGTTAAACCTACTTTTTATGCAACATCCACACAAAATAATCGGGTGCACCTTCATAATGATCAAACTATTGTTTACTGATTTTTGACTAATTCAGAAAAAATCGTTGCATGCAGATCATTATTACTTATTTTAGACTACGTATTAACAAAGTATTTTTCTAAATAAATTGAGACTTCATTCCGTTATTCGTATTCTGGAACTGATCACGTCATTATGGACAATTCTTGACATTCTATGGTGTATTTCTATGGTTGTTTAGGCTACAATCAGGTTACCAAGACACTTAGTGACTAATCTAACTTAACTACACGAAAAATGATATCCATGCATATTGAGAAGATATGTTTTGGACTTGTTTTTCGTATTTTTAGATGTTCTTTGCATTCCCACGGGAGCTTTATATATAAAGGGCATAAAATATAAGCAGATAAACATATCAAACGAAAATGGTTTATGGAATCCATATTTTTATTCATAAAAAAATACTTCAAAGTTTAAATTTCATTTTTTTCTCTAGATTTTCTAGAATGGCATCCTCACTAGGGGTGAGCATATTAACCGAAAAACCAAACCATAACCAAATTAACCGATATAACCGAACCATTTTAACCGAACTATTACTGAAAGATATGGTGTGATTTCTAATTTTGATTAACCGAATACATATGGTTCGGTTATGGTTTTCATCTAAACCGAACCAATATTAACCGAACCGAACCAATAATATTAATAAATATTTTTAATATATTATAATATTAAATATATGGTATGTAATTATATTAGAAAATGAAATTTTAAAGATTAATAATTTGGAATTAGATAAGATAAGTAATCTTCTATGAATGCAATTATATATACACAATCATTTACTTTTTATAACAATGGACTTTACGTTTATCAATTTTTATAGAAAAATATTTTTATTTTTATGTTATCTTTGACCATTATGGTTAACCGATATTAACCATTAACCATAATCATTAACCGAATAGAACCATTAACCAAAACCAACATTAACCACTACCCAATGGTTATTGAAATACATTAATCAATTGAAATGGTTATGGTTCGGTTTTGACCAATAACCGAAGCAAACCGCCCCATACACACCCATAATCCTCACATGAGACGTGTGTCCCTTTAATATTGGATCGGACCACACAAATGGGCTTGACCCATTTTATCGGTCAAGAATGTCAATTTCAAACTAGTTGGTCATTTAAAAAAAAAAAAAACATATTTTTTAAGGGTAGGTATAAAAACTAAAAAGGAACTACGGTCGGCCCTAACTAATTCTTATCTCGTCCCATGATCTTGATTAGATTATATAGGTGTGAAGGAACTAATTTCCTTTTTTGTACCTTGAAAATTCAAATATAAAATGATTTTAGCATTCCTTCAAATTTATGACATCACATTATTCATAGCGTTGTGACGCTGTATTAATGGTTTTACCAACATCGTCAAATTCAATTTGACATATTAAACTCTATGGGTATTTTGGTCCATTGGTTCTCTCCTAAACAACAACACCACCTCCATCCACAGTTAGCATACTTTCATCATCACCCACCGTCACACAAAAATCACATTGAAAAAGTAAGAAGCTTTGAAGAATATAAAGATTTAAATTCCAATTTGGACTAAGAATATATTTGGACAGGATTCTTGTATGGTCCATTTCCAAGCACGGAACAAGAATTTATTCTTATCTTATCATTCAAATTCACATCATCGTGATATAATCATCATATAACATGGTTTCTACAATTGTACGTATTTTGCATGACATTCGTCGTTCATGTTGCCTTATACAACAAGTATTGCATGTTATGAGTGAGAAGGAATCAATACACTATGCATCAATCTAGTGAATCATTGGTGAGGTTGATAATATACCATTCAAATTTGATTATAGAGAAACGAAATTCAAATACTTCACATATATACCTAAAAAATATTCTTATGTTCTCATGTATACGTTCCAGCGGAAAATATGTAAAAATACATAAGTGATATATATATATATATATATATATATATATATATATATATATATATATATATATATATATATATATATATATATCCTCTAATCTAATAAATAAGTAGATTTTTGCCACGTGGCATTCTCTAAGCCTCCCCCATCGAATTTTTCCCGCTCCTATCATCTAACTGAATTTCCGAAATTGCCACTCCTAATTTTGAAATCAAATTCGTCTGGCAACTGATAAGACTTTCCAATTTGTGGCCGAGATATCAGCTACTGATCACCGGAATTTGAGACCGCCATCCTCCCTCACCATAAACCCTATTCTCTCCACCCTCTTTAAAAACCTCATCAATCTCAGGTGGTTCTCAATTTTCACACATATATTAATCTTGAAGGAAATCCAATTTGATTTTCATTCATATTCGTCGTCACTCACCCTTCAACATGATAGAAAACATAACCTTGTCATCAGAGTTTTCATCTTAGTTTTTTCTAATAAGCAATGTACCGTCAAAGAAAACACTAGACATCGTCGCCGCTAGTCTCTTTAAAAACCATAAATCCCCAACTGTCGTTATCACCCAGGCTTCACCATGGAAAAAAATCATAAACCCACACTGTAGGTATATCTGCTCTTCTTTGACTGAAATACTTGATTTGCTTTTGGCATTCGGACCATCTTTTGCTTCTTTTGGTTTCTTGAAGACGAGATTGAAGTTATTAGTCATTGGGTTTAATTATTTCAGGTACAATCATCTTACTATGATCAATCCGAGAATTCACTCTCTCAGTCAAAAGGTAAAATAAATTCTTCAAAGATCCATATGTGTAGGTTTTGCTGTTTTTTTTTTCGTTTTGACACACAATCACAATCACTTACTATTAGTCTCTTATGCTTATAAAATTGTTTTAGATATTTAGTTTATTGGTGTGACCCTTATACATGAGCTCTTGCATCCATTCAGAATCAGAATGGTATATTTATTTGGGTATATCTCGGTGTTGAAATATTGACATGTTTGTTGTTCTTATGATATGCACTCTAAAGTAGCCTTTAATTAATCATTTTCTGCTTAAGTTTGCTAAATTTGGCGTCACACATCTCTTTCTAATATGCAGGGTCCATATAAGGCTAAACACATAATCATTGGTGGTCCATATAAGGTTAGTAATTTTGTTCAATTTTATTATATATTTACATGTTCTTGCATTATTCATTTTTCCCTTTTTCTTTACCGTTAATGAAATTATAACATGTTTATGTTTACAGAATCGATTGCTTATTCGTGCATGTATTTTGTTGTATCTGTGTAAGTGATTTTCAATTATAGCATCATAGATTCAAAGTACAATGATATTATTTTGAAAGTAGAATGTTATAATCCTCATGATAAGTATCACTGTAGGATGATACAATAAACATGACCCCATAATAACAATATATTGTTGCTTATTGAATGAGCTTATATTTGTGTATGTACTCAAGTGTTTTTGGAGGAATTACAATTACGTTATTACCCCTCCTGTTACTCCATTTTTGCATACGTTACAATTACATTATTACCCCTCCTCTTAATCCATTTTGCATATGTTACAGGATGATTGAAGTGTAATTTTTAAAGAGGATGCTGCATGTGGTTTTTTTAATTTAAACAGTGGCCATCCTTCAAATATTTTTATTTATGAGAGGGAGCATTCCAGTAACTTGTATAACAGGGAATGAATGAATGAGATTTTTTCCAAAAAAATGACAGTTATGACACTTTTTTTTGTCAATTTAGTCATTTTGATGTTTTTTTTTTGATAAATTTGAAAGTTATATTTTAATTTTTTTATTGTTATTATGGAATTACAGGCTTGAAACCTACCTAATTGCACCATTTTACTTTATTCTGTTTTCCAAATTATTATGGTGTTCTTTTTTTATTATTATTATGGCATCCTACATTGTAATAAACGGCAAAGTATTATTATTGCATTATACTTTATTTTTTTCTCCAAATTATTATGGCATTCTACTTTTTTATGGTAAAAATGGCTGTTTTGGCATAAGGTGACAATGGTTTTTAAAAAAAAAAGTTGATCTTACATGCAAAAAGAGCATTTTAAAGCAATTTATAGCATTTTAAACAAACATTTTTATATCAACTACAATTGACTAAAATGAGCACATTCTTGTAAAATGGGACAATTTGACAAAGTGAAATTGGTAAAAATATGGCTTGTGTTGGCATTTGGTAAAAATTGTGTAAATCAAACATATTTTGGTCAAAATGGGATTGTTTTAGTAAGGTGAAAATGTTACAAAAATTGCATTTTCAAAGCATTTTATAGCAATGTACTTCTAATAGAAATGGTATTTTAATATAAAGTAAAAATGGATTAAAAGTAACCATGATATAGTTACAGATAACATTCAATGTTGTATAAAATAAACTTTTTGCAAAGTTATGATTAATTATTATGATTTTTAGTCTTTATTTTTATTTTGTCAACCGTGTATTACACGGGTTATAACCTAGTATGTATATATATATATATATATATATATATATATATATATATATATATATATATATATATATAGAGAGAGAGAGAGAGAGAGGGTATGACCTTTCTTGCTTTAAAACTTTTGTCACTAAAACTAAAACATTCAATTTTTGCGATAGATTATTCCAACTCATTGACAAAAATATCCATCACTAATACTTTGCGACGTATTAATAACGGATACTTTAGACGGATTAATATAAGGAAAATGACTCAGGAGGGTAACTAACTGTTGATTTTGTTCACATTTGTTCTCTTTTTTTGTACACAATATATCATCGAATTTATTGTTTGTGTTTATCATAACCCTTTTAACAGACTATCACATGTGATAGCCGGTCAAAAGGGTTATGGTGAACACAAATAACAAGTTTGATGGTGTATTGTGTAAAAAATGACCACATATGAACAAAATCAACAGTTGGTTATGCTCTTGAGTCATTTTCCCTATTTTCCCAAAAGCAAGGATTCATTTTACTTACTAAAGAAAACATTTGTGTATAGTGAATCAGACCCCGATTTTTACATTTTACTCATTGTTCTCTTCTCCCGGTTTCAACGTTATCATTAGAAAGGGGTCTACTGATACTCATTAGATATCTCAAGTAAATCCATCTCTTGACCTACTAGGATATTAAAAAAAGATAAAATATAATTTTGTTCATTGATAAAGGTTTGTATTCATCATCTTCATCATCTAAATAAACCCTATAAATGTCATTTCCGAAACCATTAGAAAAAGTTTGACAAGAGTTGGCATCAGTCTGATTAAGATGATCAACATCAACTTTAGCATTTGATGTTGATGTTATACATGTTCATCGACTTCACATCCATACGAGAATAATTAACCATCAAAACTCACTTTATGTTTTTATTATAGTTGTTTGTACTTCGATTTGCACTTGTTGAACGATTTTGCCAATAATAGTTGAAGAACTAAGGATGTCAACGGGACCAAACGGGAGCGGAAATAGATGCCCCAGCCCCCGCCTCCGAAATCAGTTGTTGCCCCCGCCCCCGGATCCCCCATTTACATAGCCCCCGATTACCTCCATCGCCCCCGGCCCCGCCGCCGTTCCCCCGGTTTATAGGCTTAAAACTCGATTTTTTTTTTTGCTAAAAAACTGCTTTGTTTTAAGCTAAAAAAAACTATTTTTAATAACTTTAAAAGCTTAAAACCTAATCTTTTAGAAACTAAAAAATTAAAAATCCAACATTACGAATCCAACATTACAAAATGACAATTCCAACAATCTTACAAATATAAAATACGACAATTCCAACATTACAAATATAAAATACTTACATGTCAAAAAATATATGATCAATTCGCTACATCTTCAACATCCATTAATTGGATACGGGAAAGTGAAACTTACACTAAACCTAAAATTAGAAAATCTATTTTGTATATGTATTTTATATTAAATATATATTTTTTACATAAATGTACAACCGGGGCCCCCGCGGGAGTACGGGACGGAAATACCGACTCCCGACCCCGGTCCCGAAAATAAACGGGGTTTAATTCTGCCCTCGCCCCCGTTCCCGCTCCCGGTTTTTTTAAAAATTTAGTCCCGTACGGTATCGGGGTCCCGCGGGAGCGGGGTCCCATGGGGGTTTTTGACATCCCTATGAAGAACCCCTTTATTTCCCCAAACATGTAATTGGTCTTGACATATACTATCTTATTGATTTCCAATTTATATTTTTCAACTCATTTGTAATAAAAGAGAAAATGAAACAGTAGGGTAACCAACTGTTAATTTTGTTCACATTTAGTCGTTTTTGTACGTAATATACTATCGAACTTGTTGTTTGTGTTTACCATAACCTTTTTGATAGCATGTGATAGCAGGTCAAAAAGGTTATGGTAAACACAAACAATAAGTTCAATGATATATTGTGTAAAAAAAAATATTGACAAAATGTTAACAAAACAGTTTGTTACCCTCCTAAGCCGTTTTCCTCGTTAATATATATTTAGCCCAATATTTTCACACCATAATATGTGTGGACTAGTTTACAGATTAACTTTTTTTTTCATTTTTAAGAAACAATTATAAAGGGGAGTGCGTTTTGCAAATTACGATCAAGAAGTACATACTCGGTTATTTTTAATAACATGTATTTACCGATATTTTTATTAGACGTTAATAGATTATGCGCAATACGTTGACACTCACCTACTATACGGAAATGTAGTTTTACAAAATATACTATTAAGAAAATCCACGGTATCACCAAATTAAGTAACATTAGAATGACCCGAAATTACAATTAACACTAATAATAATAATAATTTGAAAATTAGAAAAAAATTATATTGTTAACTCAACAAAAAAAAATTAATTTAAATCCATTCGGCTATAGGGCTAAGCATCTACCATTCCAAATTTCCAATGACCAAGCGGGATAAAAGACAAACTACAAATAGTTCATAATGTAACACCCCGAATTCAGAAAGACCTCAAAATCAGGAAGCGACTCGTCGAGTTGATGGGATGACTCGACGAGTAGGAGCGCGATTTGGGCCGCAGGTTAAGTGACCTACTCGACGAGTCGGGGGACCGACTCGGCGAGTTGGTCTGGGTTTGGAAAACCCTAAATTCGGGACTTGGTACCCTATTTAAGGATCTTATTCCCCTTCTCTTGGTCTCATCTCCAGCCTCCAAGACCAGAACCCAAGATCTCGAAACCCTAATGCTTGTGAGCCATTTTTGAGAGTATGTTGTGTTCTTGAAGTCAAGAAGAAGAAGAAGAAGAAGAAGAGGAAACTTGAAGGCTCAAGGAAAGGCTTGTGGATCCAGAAGTAGCTTCTCAATCTCATCATTTCCTGGTAATCAAGTCTCTAACTTGATCATTAGTTCATTAGATCTATTCTTTCCCCCTTTTATGAAAGTTTTGGTCCAAGAATGGTTGCTTTTGGGATTTGGACGTCCCCAAGCAAGATCCTTTCATATCTGGAAGTATTTAGGGTGCTTAAGGCATAAAGGTGCAAGTTTTATGCCATTAGAACCCCCCATGCAAGGTTTAAGAAGTTGTTATGTCCTTTTGAGCAAAAAGGGTCATGCATGGAGGTAAAGGCAGAGGCTTTGAGTGTTATATCGACCCTAGAAGGTTAGATCTGGGTCCTGGATGCTTTGTGCTCGACTGAAATCGTCTGAATAGAATTGGACCTAGGAGTAATCGACGAGTTGCTCTTAGGACTCGGCGAGTCGGGTCGTGGTTCCCCAATATTTCCTATTTCTGTGTAGTGTGGTTGAGTCTAGAAGAGGACTCAGCAAGTTGGATGGATTGTTGGACTTGTAGACCAAAGAACTCGGCGAGTTCAAGGTTGAACTCGGCGAGTTGAGGATGAATGGCCCGACTATGATGAAGATGGACTCGACGAGTTCAAGGATGGACTCGGCGAGTCATGAGCAAAAGGTCCCCATTTGTATGAAGGAGAACTCGACGAGTTCGAGGAGAACTCGACGAGTATGGAGTGAAAGGTCCCGACTATGTAGGGGAGAACTCGACGAGTTCAAGGAGAACTCGACGAGTAGGATCGAAGTCCATAAGTGATATTTATATTGTGGAACTCGACGAGTTGGTGGGTCAACTCGGCGAGTTGAGTCAACTCGGAGCGTTGACTTTGACCGTTGACTTTGACCAAGTTGACCTGGTTTGACTTTTGAGGGTATTGTGGTCTAAGTGTTATTTTGGGTATTGATAGTTCGGGAGCCGAAGGATCAGCAGCTCAAGATTTGTCGGTTAGCAGTCAGAAGTGTTTCAGCCAGTCTTCAGCAGTGCGAGGTGAGTCTCCTCACTGTGTGCATGGGTCTACAGCCACAATGCCGGCCTATTATGTTTGTGTGTAGTAGGAAGACCCGAGGGTTAGCCCTAGGCTTTTATTGATATATGTTTCGGGTTACGACCCGATGTCGGGCAAGGCCCGAGGAATGTTAGAATGCTAGAGGTCTTTGTGATTCTTGTATGTTTTGGTACGATAGGTTCCGGACGGAGGGTCCGATGTCGGGGCAAGCCCGAGGAAGGTTAATAGGTTGCTTGTTAGATTATACTTGTTGTCTTGGTGATACTTGTATGTGTCTGGTAGGGAGGTAAGTGTAGGCGAGGTCCCGTATCTCATCACTAGCTGAGTATGGATAGGGTTCCATATCTCAATATTAGCAGAGTAGGGGCGAGGCCCGTGATGGGAGAGAAGTGAGTGTGGGCGGGGGCCCGTATCTCACTATCAGCAGGAGTGTGGACGGGGTTCCACGACTCATTAGTAGCAGAACAAGGGCGGGGCCCGAGTTAGGGGAGGCCTTAGATCAGGAGTACAGTTAGAGTATGTTGTTTTATGTATTAGCATGTTATTTGATTGTATGTGTATAGCGGGCGAGGCCCAGAGACAGGCGGGGCCTAAGAGAGACAAATTTGTATACCGAGCGGGGCCTGATGCCGGGCGGGCCTCAAGGCCGGAGCAAGTCCGATGTCGGGCAAGTCCCGATGCAGCGGGCGGGGGCCCAGTATGTGGTTATATGTATGGTATGTGGTAGTATGGGGAACTCACTAAGTTTCGTGCTTACAGTTTTCAGTTTTGGTTTCAGGTACTTCCGGTAGCGGAGGGAAGAGCTCGGGATGAGTGCATCGCACACACCAAGAAGTTTAGCATGGGATGTCTTACTCTGATAAAATAAGCATGTTTTGAATTAATACTCTATTCTGAGAAAACAACTTATGTTATGAAAGAAATGATTTAATAATTATGGTTTGTTAATGATTTAAAAATGAAATTTTTGGTCTTGCTTTTTGGGATGTTACAAGTTGGTATCAGAGCTAGGGCACGGACCGATGTGTTCGACGGGGACGTCAAACCCTATAATGGGGGTGAAGGTGGGTTGCACCTGATCCCGCATCGGCTTGGAATGAGAACGAAACATTTCCTTATAAGGGTGTGTGGATACATTCCTTGTCACAACGCGTTTTAAAGTCATGAGGGCAACAGATCCCATAAGAACTCTACAGTTAAGCGTGCTCGAACGGTAGTAGTACCGGGATGGGTGACCCCCTGGGAAGTCCTCGTGCCGAGTGGCCCAAATCGGACAATATTGTGATACGTGCCATAGGGGGGTGTTACAAATGGTATCAGAGCCTTGGTTTGAGGGATTCGGGCACACTCTCGGGTGTGTCTGAACTCAAACTAAGGACTTGATATGAAAATTTTCAAAAAGAAATCATTTTTAGAAAAGAACCTTGAAAAGAGAAAAGAATTTGGAAGGAGATATGGTTGCTCCAACTTGCTCAGCTGCATTTCCAACAATTTGTAGCACGATGATGCTAATAAAGTTCACTGATATGCCCCATGAAGTTGAGGCTTCCTATCAATCTAAATTATTATTTTATTAAACTAAATTATATGAATTTCTGAAAATTATTATATTCAACAAAAAGGGATCGATATATATACCTCAATGGTATCCACAAAATATTAAGACAACAATGAGAATTTAAAAGGGAAACCTGTATGCAAAAATTATGTATTATTTCCTTGTCTCATGAATGCTTTTTTTTATATCCTACTTTTAGCACTTAGCACTCATATTACATGGTCTCAGTAAGGTTTGTTATTAAGTTCTAATATTTAATAAAACTAAATCCATCTTTTTTCATTTGAGTGTCATTAGCCATCATTCATTAAGACATTAAGCATCAATTCAACACTTATAGATAATAAAGTTTAATTTAAAACATATACTTTTCAAGGGACAAAACTCACAAATATGATTCAAAATCAAAATCTATTTCAACATCATCACCCATATGATTCGAATCTGGAATAGAAGTTACAAATATACTTGAAGATTATCAAATAGCCACCAAACAACTATTTTTTCTATTTTTATTTTATCATTCTTTCACAGAAGTCTAGAAATGCTACAAATGATGTTGCTAGTAGATGAGATGTTTTTAGTAATTCCAACCTTGAATCTCTATTTGTGTTTCAATAGATGGAGGTTGCAAATTTAAGCAAATGTTAGTACAGATAACCACCATTCTATAACCATCTTATGCATAGTGATGGTCTGAAATGCATATATGAATAGCATTTACTAATCAACAGATGTTAAATTGCTCAAGTTCCTTGCAAAAGACACTATTATAACGAATGAACAACATGATAATCAGTTAAAGAAAATGCTAACAAAACAATCACTATTGGAACTTGCATGTTTCTTACTTAGGTAACATGCTTAAAAAGAATGAAATCGTAATAAAGTAACCAGGTTTCTATATGAATGATTCTTTTAACTTGCAACAGAGCAAACTATTTACGTTATTCAGTCAAAACATTTTTCAGTTTTACCATCCAAATATGTGATAAACCCATACCATGTTATTTTCAACTTCATGTATTTAAAAAACTATGGTATTAAGCTGATGAAAGGCACAATAATGTTAATATGTTGAAGACAAAGCATACGTGCTTTATTTATTAGAAATGAGAATCCTCAGAAATGAAAAAAATGATAATAATTAAACTCTTATCAAACAATTAGAGTAAAATATAATTGAAATAGTTAGGAAAAATAGTAATATAATATACCTGAAGGGCATAGTTGGGAAAGGATAACAATTTTAGCAGATACATAAAAGACTTTCAAATTATCGATCAGTTGCGCTTGTCCATTTGAAATGCACTTTGGTTGGGGATTCTTATCAAACACATGGTATGCGTCCCACTCCAAAACCCTATCACTGTTGTTTCATGTTCACTTACATCAACGTCTTCATTCTCTAAATGATAAAAAACAAAATAGAAATATATTTTGGGGAATAACATACCTTATAAGCACCAACCTAGAATTCATTACACAACATGTCTTCTACCAAAACAAAATTACATGCTATTTTTGGTACCTTCTCTGAAACTGCTCTTGAATTAATGCTTTGAGTATTGTACATGAAGTAGACGCAAGTTAAAAAAATACAACATTTTGATACAACTAACCCTGATATAAAGAAAAACACAAGAAATTGATGTCGATTACCTTCGTTGCAGATGAATTTGTAATCAATAATAAGGTGTGTGTGGAGGTATATATGAATTCAACAGAATGCATAAGGTATCAGATTCAAACTTGGAAAAGATTAGGTTCCTGATTTCTTGCTACTTTTTTGAAGATTGATTGCCGATTTTATGGATTGAGTTCAGCTAAATTAGGTTGATTTTTGAATATTATAACCTAAACGCTGTGTTGAATCATAAAAGTGACCCTCTTGAACTTCAGCCGCCGCAGTCACCAGGCATCCGCAGTCAAGCTCTCATCAGCAACCTCATCCGAAGTCATCTATCCAACGACAGTCTCACTTATTTTACTTAGTATAACTTTATCTACTTTTCTGTAATACTCTCTATTGTCCAGTATGCCTTGCATGGCTACTCTTAGAGAACTGATCCAGTGTAATTCTTGAGACTCTATAAATAGAGCTCATTCTTACTTATTCAATAACAACTTCGATCTATCATTTCTATCTTACTTCCATCCTCTTACGCATCTTAATCTATTCTTACTCTCAAAGTTCTCTAGAACGTAACTGATTACTACTTCTCTTCGGAGCAAGTCATTCGTGACTTTATCACTAAGTTTGATCTCGCTTATTAACTTGGTCTGAATGCATTCCATGTTATGAATCAACTTATGTGTATACTTGATATATTACCTGCTGCCATTTATATTTCTTACATTTCCGCAACTAACTCTCTAACTATCTAAATCATTAACGTATTATTATTGAGCTTTTAGATCCTTCGAGATTAACTATTCCGCAACTATACTTGTTCTAACGTTTGTTCAAGTGTGTCTCAAGTTTTTCTCTCAACAATTGGTATCAGAGCCATAGTGGTTGCTTTTTGAAAAAAAAACAAAACTCTGATTTTCAAAGGGCCTTCTATACCACTGAAGCTCATTTCTTAAAAAAACAACAAAAAAAAAAAACAAAAATGGCACAAGCATTATCTCTGAATATTTCCAACAGTGTTGGTGGTTCAAATCGAGCCCGAATATTGGTGGAAAATGAATACCATCACTGGTCTCAGAGAATGGAAAGGTACTTAAGGAGACTTGGTAGAGATGTATGGCGGTCCGTAGAAGATGGACCACATGTCCCTGTTCTTACACCAGTTCAAACTGATGGCGCCACAGCCAGACTAGGAGGAGGACAACCAGTCATGAGCCGTCCCACCAAAGATGATCTAGATAAAATGGAAAATGATGTTGTTGCTTTTTATGAAATCTCTTGTGGAGTTGCTCCTGACAACTTCGACATTATCATAAACTGTAAATCAGCAAAAAAGATCTGGGATGTTCTCAAGAATTTGTACGAAGGCTCAGAACAAGCTCAAGATAAGAAGCTCACAACTGCACTCAATGAATTCAACAACTTCAAAGCTCATACTAGCGGAAGTTTAGAAGACTCCTTTAAAAGGTTCAATCTGATAGTCACCAAGTTATCGAATGTTGGCACCATCCGCAGTAACCATGAAACAAATCTTCAATTTCTCAACGGTTTGGGAAGATATTGGACGACTGCTAAGATGATAGTTCAAGGGGATAGAAAGATTCATTCATTGTCTCTCTACAAGCTCTACAGGGAACTGCAAGCACAAGAATCCACCGTACTCAAAGACTGTGCTAACTTCGGAGGACCACTCGCTCTCATAGCACAAGCTCCACACAATCAATCCTACTCTCCCTCGTATGACACTACACCGCAGTCATACGAAGCCGACTTAGATTATGATGATGAAGAAGAATTTCAGAATGCTATTGCTCTTGTTAGCCAACAGTTCAATCGACTACCACCTCCTTCCTTTCGCAAGAATCAGCAGTTCAACAAACCCCCATGCAACCGTAACTTCAACCCGCAGAATAACCATCCTCGATATCCCAAAAGTTCTCATCCACCACCGCAATCTCAAAATACTCAACCAAAGGAGGCACCACAGTCCATCCAAACCACTGACTCCGGTACTCCATCAGAAGACAAAAGTGATATTGTGATTTGTCATAAGTGCAACAAAGAGAATCATTTTGCAAAGGATTGCAAGGCCAATGTAGTGAAAGACAGAGCATTCTACCTTAGAATGGCTCAAGAATTGGAGGAAAAGGAAAAGGATAGGGCATACGTAGCCCATGTCAAAAGAGACCATCAAGTTTGGTCATCCGGAGATGAAGAAGAAGCCATCAGCAATGTCAAAGGAAAAGGCAAAATCTGCATGCTAGCAACTGCGGATGATGATGGGTCTACAAAGCTGGAAAAGAACTACTGCTACATGGCAAAGGATGGAACTCTAAGCATCGTCGAACATGTAAAACTCATGATCCAAACTCTAAACTATAGCATGCATGACTGTCAACCATTCATAGATAATCTTAATGACACATGTGCTGCCGTCCTTACAGACTATAACAAAGCCTTAGATGAGAAGAACATAGCGTCCCAAGATATGTTCATGTAAGAGGACGACTGGACAACAAAAGACTCAAAATGGCTATGTTAGAAAAGGACTTAGAGTTAGAAAAAGATGCAAGAATGTTGAGTGAAACACAACTAGAGATAGCTTTGAACCAGAGAGATTTAGCTCAGAGTGAGATTGTACGCTTAAATCTTTTAATAGAAAAATTGTTCAATGAAAGTGAAGCTATTGAAAACTTAGTAAATAATGGAACCGTGGACAATACATACAATTGGGGTTGGTCCAATGGGTATCCTACCACAAAGGATTCCTCACCTCGGTTTAAGAAAGATCGACTGTATGTCCCTCCGGACCGAGAATTTCATTTCCCAGTCAATGACAAGACTTTTCCCGAAGACATCAAAACACACTTCGGTAGACTTCATAATCTAAGCAATGATTGTGTCATTGAGGAAATTGTGCCTGAGGTTTCGGGCACACAAGTGATCATATCCCTGTCTGTGGCACAGTTTACCCAAATTCTCAAACTTCATCCGTAGTTGATGAGGAAATTGTCATTGAAAGCCCCAAAGTCTCACAAGACTTCCCATCTCTGCCCTCAGACCGCAGTTCCCCTCACTGTAGTCATGAGCACCGGATGTCTCACAAATGTACCACTGAAGTCCCAACCCAGACTTACTCTGCGATAGTCAAATCATCCCTACCGGAGTCCTCGAACAAAAGTTCTGCAACTCTTTAACCAATTCATCACAAATTACCCATAGAAAACTTTGAAGTTGGTCAATGCTCTCAAATCCCTAAATCTTCAAGTTCGGATGACTCAAGCCCTCGTTTTCATAAATTTTCAAAGGTTTCCAGGAAACCGCAGCTGAACAACAATGACTGCGGTTCCCCAAAAACCTTAGCTAAAAAGGCTTTCAAAGAGGAAATTCGATCCCGAGGCACAAATAGACAAAACTTTTTGAAAAACAAAAGGCATATCAAATTTCCAAAGTCTAAGAGTCCAGAAAAAATTGTTTTCTCACACTATTTTTCTAAAAACTCTCCCATCAAGAAAACATGCAAAAAGGAATGTACAGTTTCAACATCCATTCCTAACTCATCTAACACAACCCAAAAGAAAGAAAGAAAGGTCTTTTCGAAGCAATGGTTTTCAAATTTATTCCTCAGATGATCCAAAATGGAAGGGTATCTTACCCACTCCAACACTTTTAAAATCACATCAGAATTTCAACAAGTGGAAAGGCATTCTACCAAATCCTATGAAAAAGTCCAAAAAGTCTACACGTGCTAAACCTTTTTCAAAACAAACTTTTCAGAAGTCCAACAGCACCATTGTCAGATATTACCAACCTCGGACCGGTCACAAGCCCAACTCATCTTTCAGACCGCTGACCAAACAAAATGTCAGGACAAAAGACAAAATTTCAGCATGTCAATGTCAATGTAGTTGTCAAAATAGCTCATCTCATGTCAAATCTCATTCTTTTCAGAAACCTCGTAACTTTTCAAAAATTTACAACACTCCAAAATCTCACAAACACTCAGGACTAGGATTAAAAGTTGACACGAAACCCGTCCCTGCAACCTCGGTTCATGCACCAATCAGAAATTCACCTTTTGTCCCAGGCTCCAAACCAGTTTGGATGCCTAAACTAACCGTGTAATTCTCAGGCCCTGTGCAAGGAGGAACAAGAAGAAGAATGGTTAATCGACAGTGCCTGCTCCTTGCACATGACTAGAAGGTTAGAATACCTTCGAGATTTCAGGTCAATTTGCAACGGTGGAAATGTCACATTCGGGAACAATGCGAATGGGATAATTCGAGGTTATGGTGCTCTTACTACGGGAAACTTATCTATTCAAAAGGTTGCTTATGTAGAAGGCCTTAAACACAATCTCATCAGTGTTGGTCAACTATGTAAAGCAGGCCATCATGTTGAATTTAATGACCAATTTTGCTATATAATGACAAGCGATAGGAGCACTTGTCTGATCAAGTCTAGATCCGAAGGTACTATGTATCCTCTGGATGTCCCTCTGATCATAGGCAAACCGCAGTTATGCTTCCTATCCAAAGCAGTATCCGAAGTCAGCTGGCTATGGCACCGCAAGCTCGCTCACCTCAACTTCAGATACATCAACAATTTGGTCACCGGAGAACTAGTCAGAGGTCTTCCAATTCTCAAGTTCAGCAATGATACTCTCTGTCCTGCATGTAAATGTGGAAAGAAATCCAAAGCAAGTCACCCCATGGTGATTGACTCCTCAATTACTGAACCATTGGAACTCTTGCACATTGATCTCTGCGGTCCATCTACCGTAGCCAGTCTTCATCACAAGAAATACATACTGGTTATAGTTGATGACTTCACACGGTTCACTTGGGTTTATTTCTTACGACTCAAATCAGAAACTCCGCAGATATTGATCAATTTCATCAAGGAAATTGAACTTCAGATCAAGTTACCCGTTAGACATATTCGCAGTGATAATGGAACCGAGTTTACTAACCATCTTCTAAATAGTTTCTTGGTTTCCAAAGGCATTACTCACAACTTCTCAGCTCCATACACACCGCAACAAAATGGAGTAGTAGAGCGAAGGAACCGCACTCTAGTAGAAGCTGCCAGATCTATGCTCAACTTCACCCATCTTCCTCTCTACTTCTGGGCCGAAGGAGTGGCCACAGCCTGTTTTGTACAAAACCGAAGCATTGTGTGCAAACGCCTCAACAAAACACCGTATGAGGGCCTTAACAACCGCAAGCCAAATGTCCGATTCTTTCATATATTTGGGTGTAGATGTTTCGTAATCAACAACAGAGATCATCTCAACAAATTCGCACCAAAATCTGATGAAGGCATCTTCCTTGGCTACTCCACTAACAAGATTGCTTATCGAGTTCTCATTAGACGCACAAGGTTGATAATTGAAAGCTTCGATGTGAAATTTGATGACTATCACATCCGCAACACCGCTCCATCAACCAAAACCACAACAATTCTAGAAAGTGATATTCCTGCCTCTTCGGGTCCACTAAATCTAATTGAAGTAAACTATGACGATCTCTTCGACCCTGTAGAAACAGCCAAGTTATCCGAAGTTCTTGTGTCCTTGGAAGCTCAGCAACAACATGCTGATGTATCTGGTCCCACACTGACCGATGAAGAATCACTAAATACTTCCACCTCGCCGGTTGAGGGGGAAAGCTCAACTCCAGACCATGCAACAACCATCGAGGTTCCAGTACTAGAAGATGCAGCTCCAATCATCCGCAACGATGTTCAACTATCAAACGATTCTTTGGACTCGGATGATGAAAACATAGAGAACATTGACACAAGAACACATTCAAGGATTATCACACTCCCATCCGCAATCCAGGGGGAACCTTCGCAGGTTCAAGGGGAACTCCCGTCTGCACTTCAGGAGGAACCTTCATCATCTGCCCAAGAAAACTCTGATCCCTTCCTTCCCAGTTCAAGACAATTCAGCAGGATGTTCTCAAGTCCATGGGGAACTGCTGTCTCCAACCGCAGAGTCTTCCGATATTGAAGACATTCCCTCCACCGCAACTGCTGATCATTTACAACCCCGTCTACATGTTTGGACGAAGGACCACCCACCAGGTCAAATCATCGGCAACCCATCCGCAGGTATCCAAACTCGATCTTTCAAGGATTTATCTGATCACTGTCACTATGCAACATTTATGTCCTCGATCGAGCCCAGAACGATCAAAGAAGCACTACTAGAACCAGATTGGATATCCACAATGCAAGAAGAGCTAGAAGAATTCAAAAGAAACAAAGTATGGCAGCTCGTTCCGAAGTCGCAAGGTCACACCATTGTTGGTACTAGATGGGTGTACAAGAATAAGTTGGATGAATCCGGTGCGGTCGTCAGAAACAAGGCAAGACTAGTTGCCAAGGGATATAGTCAACTTGAAGGTATTGACTATGATGAAACGTATGCTCCGGTAGCAAGAATGGAAGCCATCCGGATCTTCTTAGCATATGCAGCTCACAAGAATATAAAGGTTCATCAAATGGATGTCAAAAGTGCTTTTCTCAACGGTGAATTAAAAGAGGAGGTTTATCTTCAGCAACCTCCGGGCTTCGAAAGTCTTGAATTTCCAGACCACTGCTACAAGCTTGAAAAAGCAGTCTACGATCTAAAACAAGCCCCAAGAGCATGGTACGAGACTCTCTCTGAATTTCTTGTCTCGTCCGGATACAAAAGAGGAGTGATTGATCCCACTTTATTTAGAAAAGCAAATGGTGATCATCTAATGCTTGTACAAATATATGTGGATGATATCATCTTTGGCTCCACCGATCAAAATATGGTGAATGAATTTGCTAAACTCATGACCAACAAGTTCCAAATGAGCATGAATAGAGAGATTAACTTCTTTCTAGGACTTCAAGTGAAACAAGTTCCTCAAGGGATATTCATTCATCAGGGGAAATACACCACTGAACTGTTAAAGAAATATTCAATGGACAACTGTTCTTCGGCTAAGGTACCCATGGCCTTCGGATATAAGATATCTGTTGATCCCTCGGGCAAATCAGTGGATCACAAGACTTATAGAGGTATCATTGGTTCATTGATGTACCTCACCGCAAGCCGACCAGACATTGTCTTTGCAATAGGTGTATGCGCAAGATACCAGGCTGACCCGAAAGTGTCTCACATGATCGCAGCCAAGCAGATTCTACGGTACTTAAAGGGTAGCAAGACTCTTGGTTTATGGTACCCCGCATGCAATGACTTCAGCCTTCAAGCATTCACAGATGCGGATCACGCCGGATGCAGACTAGATCGTAAAAGCACCTCCGGTGGATGTCAATTTCTGGGTGGAAGACTCGTCAGCTGGTCGTCAAGAAAACAAAATTGTGTGTCATTATCTACCGCAGAAGCTGAATATGTGGCCGCAGCCAGCTGTTGTTCTCAGGTCTTATGGATGAAAACTCAACTATTGGACTATGGATACAGAATGCTGCGGATACCAATCTATTGTGACTCTGAAAGTGCTATAGCGATTTCCCACAATCCCATACAACACTCAAAGACAAAGCATATTGAACTACGGTATCACTTCATCAAAGACCACATCCTGAAAGGTAACATTGAACTGATTTTTGTTCACACTCATGAAGAGATTGTTGAGGTATTCACAAAGGCACCTGACTCTACAAAAATCAACAGTTTCTTACAAATTTTAGGAATGATGAATCCGGACCCACAATTCTTCTTGAATTGTTAGGTACCGCAGACCATCCTTGGTCTCTGTTGCGGTCCTAACTGAAGTTACTTATGATAGATGGTTCTAATATATCCTGTGTACCGCAGTATATGTACCGCAACCATATATCATATTTATCCTTCAATGGTCATTATTGTTTGCTGTTACTAATTTTTGTTCAAGTGTTCTCCTCAGTTCTTCTACTGCAGTCATACATCTGATCCATCCACAATGACATCCGATCCATACGCAATGAAGTATCAATCCGCAGTCACTTTGATTGATTTTCAAACTGTTTCATTTTTTTTAAAAAAAAAACATGGTGTGCTATTTAATGATCCTTCATTAAATAGAGAAAACATTAAAAAAAACATTCTTTGTGTAACTGTCTCATTCTCCTTTTGAAAAACCTTGTGTCAGACCTATTTTAGGTATGATGATAAAAAGAACGATTTCCCAAATCAAATCCTTTTTTAAACTGTCTCTTCCTATTACCCCATAACGTCTAATCCGTTACAACTTCCCCTTCACACAACGGATTAATCTCCACCCTCACCACACGATCACAGACGTGATGTGTTACATCTGACACTTCATTAATTGCAACCCTTTTTAGTAAATCTCAAAAAAATAAGTTAAACCTTTTCATAATCTGTGGCTGAGATTTCATCTTCCAAATCGCAGAAAAACCCCCAAACGTTTTTTACCTTATTTACTTTCATCCAGGGTAAAATCAATTACCTTTCAAATCCATCACTATAAAACCCCCTTCTTCTTCCCCAAGAAAATTTTACGCTTTCTGAACCTTGAACTTTTTCTTGCACTCTGTTTTTCTCTTGCAAAGCTTCTTCAACTCCTAACAATGATGAAATCAGGCATCTCGAAGAAAACCTCCAAGGCTTCTGCCTCTGCAAACCCAACTGGGTCTGATTCTGAAACAATAAATCAAATGCCTACGATTGCTTCAAGCAATTTTAGGGCTGTGTTCGAAGAGCATTCCTCCTACAATGCTCCGATCAAGCTAATGATCAAGTTCTTGACCAATCACCCTCTGTTTGGCCCCTTCGATGCATTCACAGACGTAGTTCCTCTTTCAACCTTGTTCAAGTGTGCATTCTCTGCTTACAGACCCCTCGAGAACCCTCAAGAGGTGTATCTGAACTTAGTGAACGATTCTTTGGTCATTCTGAACAAAGAAAAATTTATCAATGCCATTAATCTGCTAGTTCATCCTTCAACCAAGATTTTCACTCCAAGCATGGTAGACATCATTTCTGCACTTTATCAGATGGGTTACCAAAAGAAGATCAAAGGCATAGGTGAATTCAAGAAAAATCAATTGCCTGCGGTATGGAAATTTGTTTGCCACTTTGTGATTCGCAGCCTGTCCGACAGAACCGGAGGCACTGACAATATGGGTCTCAAGCTTTTGGAACTGGTATGGAGCATTTTCACTGGCCATGATGTTAACTACGGTCAGATCTTGTGGGACGACTTCTTGCAATACATTCCCAAAGAGAGCCCAAGAGAAAACCCTACCGAACTCACATTTGCAAGGTTCTGGTCTCTGTGCATCTCAGATCTTCATGCGGATGCAGGAATTAGCATGGGCAACGACACCAATCTCTTCATCACCAAAGACCTTAAAAGGTACAATCCCTCCAAAGATCAATCTAACTTCGGACCTATAAGACGACTACCAGTCCACATTCTGACATCACTTGGACTTGAAACCCCTGATGTCTCAGACCATATAGAGGCTACGGAAGGTATTAGCCCATACCTTTCTACCCCGCCTCTACAAGCCACATCCGCAATCACCATCCCTGGTAGTACCGCAGTCCCATCCTCCACCACTCTCTCCAACCTTTCTCAAAGACGTAAGAAGTTAGCATCAACCCATCAAGGCCCCCGCAACGTCTCCAAGAAACAAAGAACCCCAAAGAAAGATGCTCCCAAACCAACTGAACCCTCAAAAAAACGCAAAATCATCCAAACTGTGCCCTTGGATGACGAATCCACTGAAAGTGATTCTGATGAGGACGATCAACCCATCTCAATCCTTAAGAAAAGGAAAACCGATCCCACTGGCCAAATGCGTGACCGGACTGATACCTCAGCCTCTCAAAAGGCTCCGGTAGTCCTTGGGGTGGCCGCAGACCCATTCAACACCACAATCGAATACCACTCAGACGCAGATGGTGCGTCTGTTTCACCGCAACGTGGAGACTCACCCCCAGTTCACTCCCAAGAGGATGATACTGGTTCTCGCCCTAAGGTCTCCAGGGCTTCCCGTCTACACTTCTTTTATCCTGAGGAGTTGAACTCCATTCTTTTGTCTGTTACCCAAACACTTCAAACACCTTCCCAACCGCAGGGCAATTCTTCAGCCCTTGCCAGAACTGAGCCGAGGCCACACTTGACCACGGGTCAAGGAGATCGAGGAAGCTCAGGAAATCCTACTCTGCTTTCCAGGTGGTTTAGGCACGGTGAGCACTAATGTGTAAGGATCTGTGAACCCGGAGGACACTTCGGTGCGATTCCAAGGATTTGACGGAGATGAATCGAATGATTCATGGTTACATTACACTCCTGTTTCTGAGTCCGATATCAAGAAGTATGCCGTTTTCCATAGGGCATTCCAAGCAAGGAAGGATTAGCAAATCAAGCAACTGCAACAAAAGCAACAGGAAATTCAATCTGTAGCTAAGTATTGGGCAGACGCAATCAACAATGCCAATACCGTAGCCACCATCCTAAAAGTACAAGAATGGATGACCGAAATGGCTGAGACGATCAGCAAGGCTCAGTCCACTCATGGTGGTGAAGGTACAACCAAGGTCTCTCCAGTTCAAACTCCAACTCCTTCTGTTCGAAATTCTCAAGAAGACGGAACCGCAATAGAAGTCAGCTCTGCTCCCACCTTCGGATTTGATGATGTTGATCTAAATGAGGTAAATCAACCTAACCCTTCTGATGATGATCTGATGATATTTGATGAAGAAGAGGAATCGAGTGGTTCTCAACACTCAACCTCCAAGCCAAAAGCAAAGAAGAAGAAGAAGAAGAAGAAGAATGCGGTGACCAGAAAAGAGTTCCTCAGTCTGCAAGCTAAAGTCGACCAAATTCTCGCTGCGGTTAAGCCAACACAACCGCAATCTGAAGACCATCCGATACCGCAGTCCTTGATCAAAAGGATTGAAAGATTGGAGACTAGGGAACATCTAACTGCTGAGAGAATTTCTCTCAAAGTGGAAATGGGGATTCGGTCCCTCGACAACACCCGACAAACAGATCACAAGGAATTCATGGCTGCTGCGGAGCGCCTCATCTCTGAGGTATCCGCAATCAAGAAAGACCTACAAGCAGCCATTGCGGACCAGTCAACTCAATCTCAGAAACTGATAGATGAGACTCACACTGCTTATGAGTCCACTATCTCAGTCCTTCATGAAACCATCAACAGACTTCAACGATCTTTATCGTCCAATTTCCATGGTCCTGAAATTCTACAACTGACAAAGGAGATTCATCGCCTACTCTTCAACACCACCATCCCAGACAATCAGCAACTGGTTGATGTTCTTAAAGCTCAATTTTAGGAGGTGTGTGCCAAGGTCGATGGTCTCAAACAATGGCTTGAGGAGGCTCCGTGTCTGAACTCCTCAAGAGGGGGAAGTGAAGAAGACCATCGTGAAGAAGATCATAATGAAGAAGTCCATCAATCCAACAGTGCTTCTCACCATCAAAGTCCCCCCATCATAACTGAGAAAGATCCTTCATCGTAGCCATCTCCTCACAAGAGTCCAAGCAATCAGTCACCTCCACCGCAACAAAAAATCGTTCCCTCTCCTGAACGACCTGAGACTCCCCTTCACTTCAAGAATCTAGCTCCTGACATGTCTTCAGCAAGCTCAAATGACTCCCCCGCAACGCAACAAAAGAAGAAAGACTGGAAAGCAGCCAAGTTCGCGGAGCTCATCTGGAGAGAATGCGGTTTCGACACTGTCATGGATGAATCCTTGATAAACTCTTGGATCAATCCCCACCGCAGACTACTGGACGATGACTACAAACCCTACCTTACCTATGCTGAACCCCCTTTTGATGGCTACCGGGATGTTCCTATCTCCCCAAATGCTAAATACTTCACTGTATTTGAGCAGTTTGACCATAGCCTGCCGGATCATAAAAGACTGCCTATGGAGTTTGAGAGACTCAATCGATTTTATGCCAAACATGCATCTTCCATAGAGAAAATCTGGTCGAATGATAGACCATCAGCAGTCAAGAACTACAAGCCCCGGAAGTTCATGAAAGCTGACTTCATCCAATACACTCTCACAAGAAGGAATATGGACTATGTCCGCACCCAGGCTGACTTCCCATGCATGAACCCTGAAGAAGTCTTTCTGATAGCCAAGGTGTTCCAAAACAAATGCGAAAAGCATCCGAAGATGAAGATAGCACTTGAGAGGGCAAGTATTTTCTTGAAGGAAACTGTCTGTGATTTTGCCAAAATTGATGCAGACATTCACCCTATCCTGGCCACAAAATTCGATCTTCCACCACTTGACCCCGCACCCATGATTACTGAAGGATTCCAAGAAAGATCCCTAGGTGCAACAAACTTCCCAGATCTTGGAGTCATCTTCAAACGAAAACTCAATGATACCAAATACTTTATTCCGATGACTTCCATGAATCGTCTTACAAGGAAGCAACTTGAAATCTGTCGAACTGCAGTAGAAAAATCAAAGCATACGACTGCTGAAGTCAAGTTTGAGATTTTAAGAAGGATCACCTGGTTGGAAAATATCAGGAAATTTTGGTGGATACTGATCAAGTTTCTAAAACTTTATAACTGAAGAAAAGTTAAAGAGGTCACTTAGGGGGAAATTGTTGAATCATAAAAGTGAGCCTCTTGAACTTCAGCCACCGCAGTCACCAGGCATCGACAATCAAGCTCTCATCAGCAACCTCATCCGAAGTAATCTTTCCAACCGCAGTCTCACTTATTTTACTTAGTATAACTTTATCTACTTTTCTGTAATACTCTATATTGTCCAGTATGCCTTGCATGGCTACTCTTAGAGAACTGATCCAGTGTAATTCTTGAGACTCTATAAATAGAGCTCATTCTTACTTATTCAATAACAACTTCGATCTATCATTTCTATCTTACTTCCATCCTCTTACGCATCTTAATCTATTCTTACTCTCAAAGTTCTCTAGAACGTAACTGATTACTACTTCTCTTCGGAGCAAGTCATTCGTGACTTTATCACTAAGTTTGATCTCGCTTATTAACTTGGTCTGAATGCATTCCATGTTATGAATCAACTTATGTGTATACTTGATATATTACCTGCTGCCATTTATATTTCTTACATTTCCGCAACTAACTCTCTAACTATCTAAATCATTAACTTATTATTGTTGAGCTTTTAGATTCTTCGAGATTAACTATTCCGCAACTATACTTGTTCTAACGTTTGTTCAAGTGTGTCTCAAGTTTTTCTCTCAACACGCTGATATTTAGGAATTGAATATGGATGGACGATGAAAATCATTGGGCGGGAAAATGAAAGAGCAGAATGATGGTGGAAGGACACGTGGCATAAGATAGTGCTTAAAAGGTGACACGTGGCTGGTTTAAGAGTGTTTTATTAAACATTGATATATATATATATATATATATATATATATTTATTTATATATATATATATATATATATATATATATATATATATATATATATATATATATATATATATCGTGAACTGGGCTTGGTCCACCGTTTCCCTCTAATTCTTCCCTAGATTAAAAGCCCAAATGGGTGAAAGATGCGTAGTCCATAACAAAGAAAAGGAAATCAATCCGAAATCCGTTTTAAAATTGCTAGAATTTATGAAATTAATCAATTAGACCGGATTACTGTGATCAAATGGATATTAATAACTAGCGTTAAAATTGGATTTAGAGGGTGTTTGGCTTTGCTTTTAAAATGAATTTTGGGACTTTTGACTTTTCCAAAAAGTCAAAAGTTTAAAAAGTTGTTTGGTAATTGGAAAATATCTTTTAAATTAGCTTTTTGAGAAGAAGAAAAATGAGGCTTTTAAGAAGTCACGAATCTGTGATTTTTGGCAACTTTTGCCTTTTTTTCCCTTTCCCCCCTCAAAAGTTTAAACAAACACATTTTAAAACTATCTTTTGGAAAAAGATATGAATCAAAAAGTTCTTTTCTAAAAAGGACTTTTTGGTCTGAAAAGTTATCCTAAACACCCCCTTAGGGCTATCAAATCTAATTTAAAACTGCCGCTTACACCCCCTTTAGAGTTTTAGAGTTTAAGAGGGTGTTTGAGATTTCATTTTGGACTTTTACACACAAAGGTGCCGTTTATTTTTTCGAAGCAAAAATGTCTGAAGTCTGCGGACCACCTTTGTAACCCTATGTAGCATAAGAGGGGACCAAAACGGCTGCAACATGTAATAAAAAGTTTTTTTGTTTTTAACCTCTGTAGACTGCTACAATAAGTTAAAATAATGTGTGAAAATGTTTGAAGCAGAGGGTCAAGTGTTGCGCCACGCAGCACACGCGCAACCGTTTTTAAGTCAGAAGTCTTCCGAAAAACAAACAGTTGCGAAGGGCCAAGTGTTGTACATGTGTTGTGCGGCGCATCAATATGTGGTCAGAAATGGTTTTTTAGAAAAAAAAACTAACAGTACCAAAGACTTATTGACTTATTATCGATAGAAAGAAAAAAGTGTTTAAATTAATTTTGACAAAACTGCAAAATTGGTCTCTATGGTTTACAAAAAATGTAGATAGGATCCAAAAAGTTTTTAACTTGCATGGAAGATCCAAAATAAAAAATTTCTCGTGAATTTAGTCTAAAAAAACTCGAAAAAACGATTATATTCTTTTAACTTATTTGTTATATTTTTTTATAAGTTATTAATTTAATAAATAAGAATTAAAAAAAAAACACCCGCTCATCTCTCTCTCTCTCTCTCTATATATATATATATATATATATATATATATATATATATATATATATATATATATATATATTCCATCTTTCACACACACACACTAAACAACGTTGTAGAAAAAAAATCCCCACCTCCCCATTTTCTTGTTCATCACCTCACCTGCAAATAGTTCAATCCTCATATTCCACCAAAACTTTCCATACTTATCTAATCCCATGTGTCATTTTTTGTCGTCAAACCACCATGATTCTCAATCAAAAATTGTTCCCAAAACCCACCATGATTCCCAGTCAAATATTATAACCTGCGATTGAAGGGTAAGGCTTCCATGTCTCACCATATGCAAACTATGAGCCCAATCGTGTGCATCAAGGGACTAAATCGATGGTTTGGCAGTTCCAATCCGAAATTATGTTCAAGAATGTGCAAGGAATTGGAGAACCCACTGGGGGTCGATGAGGGTTCCCCTATTCACGCTGAACACAACTGGCATGTCTTCATTGTGGTGTTTTGGATCTCTTGGTGCAATTTCAGAAGTGGCTTAGAGCCGGTTTTCGTGATATTGTGATTAAAAATTGGAAATGATAAAGAGATATATAGTATCAAAAGTCAAAATTGGTTTGATTGTGTTAGATCGTAAATCAGAAATCAGACTTTAAGTCTTGACGGAGTTTGGATTGTAAATCTAATCACTACAAGTATGGCTTCATTAGGGTCTGTTTAAGGAAAAAGATGGGTGAGTTCGATTTTTGGTGTTGGCATTAGGTTTGTTTGCACCGATTCCTAGGTTGCATCAAGTTTGTTTGCATCAAGGTTGTTAATAGCGATCGCTACACTCGCTATAGCGAATAGCGTAGCGTAGCTGAGATGGGTCGCTACGATGCCTGTAGCGAGGCAATAGCGTGTGTAGCGATGTCCGACAATTTTTTTTTTTTTGTTTAAATCGGTAAGAAACGTAGCAATTAGGCTCGGAATAGGTTTAGGCGGGCAATCGTACAATCAATTTCATGTCTTCCCCTCTAATCGACTAAGATTGTACGATTGACGCCAAAATCACCAAAATCGATTTTGGCGGGTTATTTCTCACTTCTGTGATAGTAGCGACAATAGCACACCTCACCAAAATCGATTTGTGGTACTGAAACATAGTTTTAGACTTTAGAGTCTAAAAATAACCATTCTTTTGTGGTATTAGAACTTAATTTTAGACTTTAGAGTCTAAAACTAACCAATCTTTTGTGGTAAACATCTTTTGGAACTTAATGTTAGCTTAATAGAACTTGTACTTGTTAGTTCTATGTTATTTTTTATTGCTGCATAGGTGCAAGTAAATATAGTGTTAAATTTTATAAGAAATCACAAAACATGAAATAGCTGTCGCTATTTCATCGCTATCGCTACGTAGCGTATAGGTGGGTTGTCGCTATTTCCTCGCTATCGCTATCGATAACCTTGGTTTGCATCATGAGATAAATATTAGGCTATGGGGAGTGTTCACCACCAACCCATCGAAAAAGTGTTGCCACAAAAAAATAAAACCACATTTCATTAATTAAAAAGATAGAAATTTGAAACCTAAATTACTAAAATAAACATAAAACATAACAAATAAAACATTACATTACTTAAAAAACATAAAACCATAGACAAATACTATTTGTCTTCGTGACCGTCCGCATCCGCCTCGTCGTCATCATCCTCATCTTCTTTGTCTTCATCGCCATTTCCCCCTTGGAATTGTCTTTCCCATATGTGCTCGGTCAAATCGTGACGTAGATTGTGATGTGTTTCACGGTTTTGTATTTCCAAAACCCTAGAGAAGTATGTCGGGCTGCCAACTTGTATTACTGCAGGTGGATTAAGTATATCATTCCCGGTATATGAACAAATAGCCATGCCCTCTTCTTTTATTATCATGTTATATAAAATAACACAAACAGTCAACATCGTCGTTAGTTTTGCCATATCCCAAGTTCGTGTCGGATGTTTGATTATGTGTTACTTTTGTTTTAGGACTCCAAACGCTCGTTCGCATCCTTCCATGCAGATTCATGTGCTAACTTGAACAATTTTCGTTTTTCATCATATGGAAATGAATATGACTTGACAATTGTAGCATACTCTGGATATATCCCATCACCTAGGTAATACTCATACTTATATTCATTTCCATTCACAACGTATGACATGTCTGGTGTTTTACCCTGCAAAATATTGTTAAATAATGGAGACGTTTGAAGCACATTCAAGTCATTGTTGGACCCCGCCATACCAAAGAATGCATGCCAAAACCATAGGTCATGTGAAACAACCGCCTCTAAAATAACAGTCGGACCCCATGATCACCTCGCGTGAATTGACCACACTACACATTGGGACAATTTGCCCACTCCCAAATGTGTACAATCAATACTACCAAGCATCCCTAGAAAACCATGTTTAGCTTGATGCGCGACATACAACTGTTCGACATCACTTTTAGTCGGATGTCGCAAGTATATGTCACGGTAAAGCTCTATAACATACTCACAGAAAATATATGTACAGTCTCGACTCGTCCTCTCAGACATTTTCAAATACTCATCAGAGGCGTCTGCGGCTATGCCATATCCCAATTGTCTAAGAGCGGACGTACATTATTTTATTGTAGTAAAACCACGTTTACCTCTAGCATCTCATATTAATTGGAAAAACTCATAATTACGTTCCAAATCTCTAGCTATACGTAAGAATAAATTTCTACTAATACGAAAACATTCTTCAGATTTCGATATATCATATAAACTATCAGGGGAAAAATAATCACGTACCAAAAGTTCATTTGCCGCCTCTCTATCCCGGTTGATCCATTTTTTATGCTTTTTCTCGTTGTGTGAACTTTCGCCTCTCTCACGAACCATGTCTTGTGTCGCAGACAATAGTTTGTGCAATATCAACTCGTCATCATAATCGTCATCTATTTTTTGTTGAATGTGTGTGTTTGATTTGAAAGAGTTTGTGGGTTTTGTTTTGAAAAATATGTGTAAAATGGATGTTTATATAGAGAGATTAAATTTAAAAAAAACATAATTTTTTATTAAATGCTCAAATGGTCGAAAATTGACCAACCAATCAGTTGTTCCGTCTTCTTCCGTCCTCATCGCCACGCCACGACCAACCCACAAAATTCGGGGCAGTGTTCACGCGTGGAGAGAGACTCCACGTAAGCAGCTCACGTGTGGAGCCCTCTCCACTCCGGATAGCCTTAGCATAGGTTTGTTTTTGACGAGGGTTCGACTTTGATTTATGGGGTCTCATCGATGTTCGACGATAAAGTTCTAAGAATGGCGAACAAGGGGAAAGAGAAAGAGAAGGGAGGGGGAGAGAGAGAGAGAGAGAGAGAGAGAGAGAGAGTGAGATGTCATCGGTGGGGGTGAGGTGGATAGGCCAAATGCTTTTTTTTGTTATTTTTGTTTTAGTAATGTATTTAGGATGATATAAAAAATAAAAAAAATGGTAAAATTGTTATTTTAAGTTTATCAGGGACAAAAATGGACCAAAACCATAGAAAATTCTTGATTTTATACAAATTGAAAACTTTTTGGAACATATCCACTGTATTTTAAAAAAGTGTTTGTCTTAACTTAAGGGTATTTTAAGGTAATATTGACTTTCACAATTCAAAAAGTCATAAAGAGTTCAGAAAATTACAAATTCTAGCTTCTTAAAATCTTCTTTTTAGGGGTTAAAGAGAAATTGTTTTAAAAGTTCTTTTTTCTTGCCAAACGTTTTTTTTCGATTTACTGACTTTTCAAAAAGCAAAATAAATAAATAAGGTATTTTAAGAAGAAATCTCAAACACCCTTTAAATAAAGCGGACCTATGAAACCTATTTCACAATTCATATATACCTACAAAATTATAAATTAAGGTAGATCTTATGATCTTTGACCGAATTTTAGAGAAATTATAAATTTGGATAGAGTTTATTTTTTGCTTTGAAAATTAGTACTTTGATAATTGGCAAAACAAGCACTTCTTTTTAATTTATTAAGTTTTTCCCTTTTATTATTAAACTAGGGAAGTATCCCTGCTTCGTGGGGGTCGGATTTCAAGCCAACTGTTTGCGAAAGGAGTTTACATTAATGTTTTATTGATTTATTTATTGAAGAAGATATATTATCTAATCGACAGACGTATTTTTGATTACACGTTTATAGTTTCCAATCCTTTTATGGATTGATCCAATTTGAATTTCCCTCATTTGACACTGAAACTGCTAGTCTAATAAAAGAAACCATATACAAATACAGTCAAATGCACATACACCCACACCCACATTTACATGCAAACTGAAAAAAATCGTGACCAAAAAAATAAAGAAAGGTAACTAATATCAGTAAATACTTAACTCTATTTATTAATCTGAAAACTGTAATGCTTAAAATCTGACACTCAAACATGGAAAATAGACGATTACAATAAGTTGAGACTCAAACTTTGAAAAATCGGTAAATGTTTATGAAAAATGAATAAATTTAAACCTTATCATTCCTACGTCTTCATCATTCTCATCATCCTGCAAAAAACAAAGCAACATACTTAGTGTTAGACTGATAGTAGACGGTTTTCTATGTAGAATTCATGCCTTTTATTTGATTCCATATAATATATTAATTATTTTGTGAATTAATGGTACTTCTAATATCCTTTGGGTGCCATTAATCAGACAATAGCTTAATATGAGATCTCTATAGGAAAAAAAACTAACTAAATAATGTAATGAAATTGGGTACCTGTGGAGACAAAGTAATTTGGAAACATCATTTTGAAGTGTTATTTATGGTGCAAACCTTGAAACTCGTCCATAAGAATGGCTTCTAAAGCTTCAATCTCCATCTCTTGCTCCTGCATATGGTACATTGCCATCGTCAGTTCGAAATTTATCCATGGATCTCGTAGTGGAGTAACATGAAAAGAATTATGACCAATCATCAATGTACTGCGGGAAAAAATTAGGAAAATTAATATTACCATTGTCCATATTAACGTGTTAGAAGAACCCAGGTAACAACATACTTTATTAGTTAGCCACAATGGCAACTATATTTGATTCCTTTACCAATATGTGAAATTTTGCAACCTAAAATTTATTGAATTGCAATGCAGTTATTTGGTTCTACCGATGTAGAAAATGTAATAGCAAACAAATTACATAATGTTATAGATATATATAATTTTCAACCAAAAACCTGTAAAATGGAAATATACTTACCTGTTTGTACCAACTACCAACACCATTCCCTACCAAAAATAAATAAATAAATAAATAACATTCTTGAATCTTCGAGGGGTAAATTAGTAAATATATAACTGATTTTTAGAAAATATGTCACACCCCCGAACCGGGACGGCGGAAACGTCCGGGGGCGGATGACTTCATTGTACAGTATCATAACAATTGAATATGAATGAAACATAGCAACCAAACATCATACATTGGAAATACACACTTACATAGTTTACATATTGAACTTGTTCATCAGTTACACAAAAGTAATAAAAGTAAAATTTCTTGAAGTCGCACCACTTGATCTCCTATTCGAGCTTATTACCTACTACTGGATCCCTGAGAATACAAGTTAATTTAAAAAGGTCAACATAAAAATGTTGGTGAGTTCATAAGTATATTTGAGAAAATGATTTATATAACTTTATAATCACAAGAAAATCATGTATTTTCTTAAAATAGTTTGGTATGTTTGTGTTCGATTTTGTTTTAATGCATGTGTGTTATTGTTTAATAGAATGCCAAAAGTGATTGAAGAGAATGTAAATAGAATGCCCCCAGACAACCCTATGTTGCCTGTAAAAGAAGAAAAGAATAGTCTCCCATAAATTTCATAATGTTAATTCCTCTAAGTGAGCCGTCATAACCATACTAATTAATGACAATTTCGCCTGTCTTGGCGTTGGTGGACGCCGACGGAAAAATAGATTAAGGTTATCGTCACCCTAGACTGATGTAGTCTAACTGTAGCGAACAGCTCGGGTGTGGGGTGTCATCCTCGTATAGATCTATACACAAAACCCCGCTCTCCCTCCAAGAGACTCTGGTTATAACTACAAGCTACGATCGTATACTCAATAGGTGCCAACCGACACGTCTCACTAGATCCTTAATCGAATTTTACGCGAAGAGAAACATATAAAACTCATTCCGGGCCCAATGAACCATGTAAGCGAACCACTGAGGCTCACTAAACACGTAAGTCATTTTCAGGCCCGAAAGGAATGAGATTATATAACATGGGCCCAAAGTATATGTAAAATGACAACTAAGGCCCATTTCACATGTAAGATATTTATAGGCCCAAATAGCATGCAAATAGTATCCAAGGTCCGTCGCGCATGTTAATGGGTCAGTGAGGCCCAATAAACAAATAATTAGTATTCAGGACCTATCAAGCATATAAATGGGCCACTAAGGCCCAATAACATAAGAATGGTAAAAAATAATCCGTTTGTTAGTTTATTATTGGTTTTGGTTCAATTATTCACCAAAATAGCATAAAAGAACACTTTTTGTAATATTATATATATATATATATATATATATATATATATATATATATATATATATATAAGTTAACATGTCTAGATGTTTAAAAGTATGTATAAGTCATATAAACTTGCATCTAACCAAAGTATAAACACTTTTAGTAAGTTAAAACAATTTTTCTGATTTTTGGCCTTTTTGTACCTATTTTTGGAAAAATTATAGAAAAATCATCGTAAGTCGAAATTTGGATCCGTAAACTCTGAGAGTTTGTAAAATGAGTCTAATTTCTTCATAATTTTTATTATAATTTTTAGTGATCTCAAACCAGTGTGAAAATGTTCATTTTCACGGACTGGTCTGGAATCCTTCCTGAAATGATAGGCAGTTTTGTAAAAATCGCCAAAAATTATATAAAACTCGTATGAACGCATGAGAGTAGTCATTTTAAAGGTATACGCCTGAACTTTTAACATGTAAAACAGTTTTGAAAAATCTTACCATCAAGGTGGTCAAAACAGTCCGTAACCAGACCAAAACTTTTCTGTTAAAAGCTGATTTTTGAGTTTAGGTTATAGATTTTTTAACACAACACTTGTTTTTGCTATTTTGAGTGTATAAATCTCATATCTTCAAGTTTACATGACAACATATACTTTTCTCATAGTTTTTATGAAGATCTAAGTGATAAACTTCATATTTTTAACATATTTTTATATTTATGAAGTAAACAACACATAATCACCAAATAAATCATGAAAAACACATATAGTCATGCATATACACATAGATCTACACAAGACAACTTGTATTCTCCCCCAAAACTTAGTAAAAACCGAAAATAGGGGGTATGAACTCACCTTGGTGTTAGATCGGTTTTTGAAGAGAAAATGAAGGATGTTTTCGGCCTTGAATGTTCCTTTGGGAGGAGTTTTCAGAACTTATATGTTTTATAGGAAGCAAAACACAAAAATAGAGTATAAGAAGGAGGATTTTTAGTGTAAACTTGGATTAAAACAATAAGGCTTAATAAGAACTTACCAAGAGTGAAAGCTTGGAAGAAAGCTTCTTGAAACACACACAAAATCACGATTTTTAGGAGGTAAGAGTGAAAGAATTTTCAGAGAGTTTTGAGAGGAAGAGAGAGGTATGATTGAATCTTGAAAAGAAAATGGTGGTGATGGAGAGAGGGTTTGGCCGAAATTAAGGAAGAGAGGAGAGAGATGAAGATTTTGCATGTTGGTTAGTGTGTTCTTGCATGTTTATTTGAGAGGTAATAAGCATGTTTATTTGTGATATAATTGTGAGGTGTCACAAGCTCATTAATCCTATCTCTTTTTTTTAAATGGGCTTACCAATTGGCCCAAAGAGGTTTAATGGAGGAGTTTTCGGCCCAAAGGTGGCCCAAAAGATCAAATCCGATTTTTGGTTGGCCCAATAAGGATTTTCAGCCCAATGAAAGGCTTACTAGGAGTTTTTGGTTCAAAATAATGTTTAATAAAAGTTTTCAGCCCATTAGGGCCCAATGAGAGGTTATCGGCCCACTAGGGCCCAATAAGGAAGGCTTGGCCCAAGTAGGGGATTTGGGTCGAGAAAGCTTGGACTAAGGCCCAAAATTGAGTAGTCTTAGCTTATCGGTTTAAGTTCTTGGGCTTATATGAAGAAGTTTCGACTTGAATTACGATTCTTGAATGTGTAACTTATATAGTGTTGACGTTTGATTTATGTCAAAGGTAGGGTTACAAGGTTACACTAAGAAATTAACCTGTACAAGGATAGAAAAATATAACCCTAATTTGCTAGTTGTGACAAAATAATAATGGGAAAAGACAGAATTCTTGGACTTTCTTTATTAAGTTTAAGTCTTTCTTATCGTATTAAGCAAAATAGAAAGAATCATATATTAAGTCTTTCTTATCGTATTAAGCAAAATAGAAAAAATGATATTTTTTAGGGATGAAATGATTATAGGATTATTTACTTCAATTGCTTTGAAAATACACATCCAAACAACCCCAACTCAATCTTTAATATGAACTCAATTATAGACAATAATGGATCCCCAAAACAGAAATGAAGCTTTCTCATCAAGTCATAACACCGAATTATATTCAAATTTCCCAAATTTTGCCTTTTTCACCAATGTCTCCAAATATTCATTATTTTCTCAAATATTTTATAAGCATCATCTGGAAAAACTAAGGATAAAACACCATATATTGCAAAATGACCAATTGAAAAGAAACAATAATCGCTCATTTTAACAAAGTTTAGCTTACTTTTTTCGTTCCTTACTAAGTAGCCTCATATGCTCCTTAAGAAGCCCAATCCTTTTGTTGCTTTTCTAGGCTCTTTATCTTTGTCATCCTGCTTAAAAACCTAAAATTTGGAAAATACCATCTCATAAGAGGTGATAGTGACACAACAAAGGGTGAGCTCTTTAGGGAATCTTTCCAAAAAAACTTGTGTGCACCTCTAATCTTCGGGATTAGTATGTCTGAGTGAAATGTGGATTACTTTTTCAAAATGAAATCGCAATTCACATTATAAAATTATAAATAAATATTCATATAAAATCATTATGTATTTATTGAACAATGAAATTTGAAAATGAAGGTCTCATCTGAACTCATCACTAAAACCATAAGCGAAGACTATATATGGGCAGTTCTCCAACACTAATGTTCCACAACAGTTCTTCAAATATAAGCTTTTTCATCATTTGGTTTTTTAAAGTCATTAATTTCAAAAAATATGACAAATTTAGTAGAACTTTAGGATGAAAATACTAATACTTATTGAAATATACAAGTATAATTGTTGTAGGTTTACCTTTCAAAATCGCGACCATCAATTCAAAGTATAACAAAATTGGGATACATCACTTCCGCTTCAATTTCAAATGATTTTACGTACCCATACTTGCTAGTCTCCATGCCAACCTACATTAAAAACAACTAACAAGTTAAAATTTTAAAAAAGAAAAAGATTGTAGATTTTGATTAGTATTGTTTGGTAAAGATGTAAAAAGTTGGTGTATGTAAGAAATTGGTAGTCAAATTGTAACACCCCGAATCGTGGATGTGAAACTGGAGAGTTGTAATGCACATTTTAGGACCTACTCGACGAGTTGGATGGTCCCGACTCGTCGTGTAGGAGTTGAGCTGGTCGTGTGGGATATGAAGCCTACTCGTCGAGTCGAAGGGTCTGGACTCGACGAGTTGAGTCTGAGTAGTGAAACCCTAATTTCTCTGCTTTGTGTCCTATTTAAAGGACCTTAAACCCTCATTTCCGCCTCCCACGACACCTTACTCCCCTGAGTGAAACCCTAATCGTCTAGAGTGATTTAAGAGAGAGAGAGAGAAGAGCTAATTTTGGTCATTTTGGTGTTCCTTTTTAAGGGAAGAGAAGAGTATCAAGGCTTGGAGCGAGAAGGGACTGTTGGATCCAGTGTTATTTCATCTATAGCTTCTGTTGAAGGTAAAAAGTCTCCACCTTGATCGTTATTTTGATTAGATCTTGTTTCTATGGAGTTTTAGGGCCTTTTTCATCCTTCCTTGAGACTTTGAGTGTGTTGAGCTTGCCAAGAAATTGAGACTTTAGATCTGGACCTCATGAGGTCCCAAGAGCCCAAAGTGATGGGTTTTGAGCATTCTAACACTCCTATGGTGTACATGCAACCCTAGAAACCTTGGATCTATGTTTTACTAAGATACATGTAAATTTTCTTTTCCAAGGTTCTTAACCTAACTAGCATGGCATGGGGAACTTTGAAACATAATAAGCTAGTAGAGTTACATACCTTTAAATAGTGGTTGATTGCTTGGAGTTTGAGAGCCTAGCACCAATAATGTGGATGCCTCAAATGGAAGTCACAAATCACCACAAACCTTGGAAACTTGAGAGAATAGTAGAACACTTCTAGAAATCGGCCACCCTTAGTTCTCACACAAAAACTAGTGCAATTTCAAGTGACAAGGACTCCTTTATATAGTGTGGTGGATTAGGGTTACATCCATGTAAACCCTAATACCCATGACTTTTCATTTCCATGAGATCCATGGGTTAAATCTCCATGGACTATCCATGGACTTTCCATGCAAGCCTAGCCCATTCTAAATAAGCAATAGCCCACACTATATAAATATAAGAGTCCATATTTAAGTAGTCACCTTTTTTATCACCAAATTAATTCTAAATTAATTCTAGACCAATACTAATTAAATAATATGATTTCATATTAATATATTAGAACTTATAATATATTAATAAATCATAACTTATACTATTCTCAAAAGATTATCCATATAAATTGTTCGGGTGAAGTGCAACCCAAATGGACCATGCCGGGTCGGGTCAAGTACATCTCAAATATAGTTATGGACTTAGACACCTTATCCAACAGTCTCCCACTTGGATAAGTTTAATAACTATAATTGCAAGCATGACTTCAGGAACCGACCGGCAATCGTAGCTCTTAAAACTCTGTTGAACTATGAAGCGCCATTTTAGATAAGTGATCATACAATCCTCTGTTTTGGATATCAGCCGTACAAATACATGGAACAATGTCTTACTTATTGTCCAGCAGTTTGTTTCCCGATTTCCGATTTGTTTGACATAGAACTTGATTGAACACATCAATTTAGTTCTGATCGGTCCCGGTACATGGGTTAACACAAAATCATCGAGGGGCCCAGATATCGCTTCTAATCCAAGAAGGAACAAATAAACTTCGACTCATATGCTTGTTCTACTACTTGTTGAATTATACACAAAGGCACGTTTTATAACATCGAGTTACCAATGCGTTTTCGTACAATCAATGTATAACCAACTCATAGTTAACAACTCATATCTCTAGGTGTGAAGAATTATATGATATTACCGTCTCACAATCACTCGAGATAAATTCCATGAAGTGATACAAGTGAGCGTGGGTTGAATCCAATACTCAGAACTTATGAGCACTCATGAGTGTTGTAGCAACTCTTTGCTATGTCCAACATCTTAGACATCTACAACCAACTTCATGACAGTCTTGATTCATATCTACTTCCAACATATGACCGACCGTGGAGATTTGAATAATATGAAATACCATAACATAATTATTCTGGAAGTCAAAACATGCAAAATGAAATGATAGTAAACGATTGACAAAAGATAGCAACACTTTACTTATAAACAACAACTTTTATTCATCATCAAATGTCAATTACACTTTACAAATTTCAAAGCTATCTAACTACTAAAACTAATATCATCCTTCAGCCCTATGCGCCTCGCATGCTGGAGATGCTTAACCCTACTCAGTCCCTTCGTGAGGGGATCTGTTGGGTTCTCATCCGACGATACCTTCTTTGCCGCGAGGAGTCCTTCTTCTATTCAATGTCTGATGAAGTGATATTTTCTGTCAATGTGTCTGGATTTGCCATGATCTCTCGGTTCCTTGGCTAAGGCAACCGCACTATTGCTGTCACAGAAAATCTCCATAGGCTCCTTTATAGCTGGTACAACTCCAAGGTCTCCAATGAATTTCTTTAGCCATATAGCCTCCTTTGCTGCCTCGCCTGCCGCTATATACTCTGATTCGCAAGTTGAATCAGCCACTGTCTCCTGCTTGGAACTTTTCCAAGTAATCCGCTCCTCCGTTTAAGGTAAAGACCCAGCCTGACTGAGAGCGGAAATTATCCCTATCAGTCTGGAAGCTAGCATCACTATACCCTACTACTCTCAAGTCATCACTCTAACATAGGGTAAGGACCCAATCCTTAGTCCTCTGCAGGTACTTGAGAATGTTCTTTACCGCAGTCCAGTGATCCTTGCCAGGATTTCCCTGATATCTGCTGACCATGCTCAATACAAAGGCCACATCAGGACGAGTACAAGTCATAGCATACATGATCGAGCCTACAGCGGAAGCATACGGGACTCGACTCATCTCTGCTATCTCAACCTCTGTACTCGGGCTCTGAGTCTTACTCAGTCTGGCGTTACTCTGGATCGGTAACTCACCTTTCTTCGAGTTCTGCATGTTGAACCTTTTCAACACTTTATCCACATAGGTGCTCTGACTAAGTCCAATTAGTCTTTTACTCCTGTCTCTCAAAATCCTTATCCCTAGGATATAGGCAGCTTCTCCAAGGTCCTTCATAGCGAAACACTTCCCAAGCCAGGATTTCACTTCCTGCAGAGTTGGGATGTCATTTCCTATGAGTAGTATGTCATCCATATACAATACCAAAAATCTAACTATACTCCCACTAGCCTTGACATATACACAGGACTCATCTTCGCTCCTCGAAAAGCCAAACTCTTTGACTTTCTCATCGAAACAAAGATTCCATCTGCGAGGTGCTTGTTTCAATCCATAGATGGATTTCTCAAGCTTACACACTCTATTAGGGTACTCTGCGCTGACAAAACCCTCTAGCTGACTCATGTAAACATCCTCAACCAACTTCCCATTAAGGAAAGCAGTTTTGACATCCATTTGCCATATTTCATAGTCATGAAATGCAGCAATGGCTAGCATAACCCTAATAGACTTAATCTTTGCTACTGGTGAAAAGGTCTCATCATAATCAACTCCCGGAGTTTGAGAAAAGCCCTTTGCAACCAGTCGCGCCTTATAAGTGTGTACATTACCATCCATGTCGGTCTTCTTCTTGAAGATCCATTTGCACCCGACTGTCTTACGACCTGGTACATTGTCAACCAAGTTCCAAACTTGATTGTCATACATGGACTGTATCTCGCTGTCCATAGCCTCTTTCCATTTAGCAGCCTCAGGGCCTGCCATGGCTTCCGTGTAGCTGTTAGGTTCATCCAGACTTACCAGTGTGCTATCACTGATTAGTGTATCACCTTCCGTAGTAATATGGAAACCATAGTAATGCTCAGGTGCATTCCTAACTCTCGTGGAACGCCTCAGAGGTACAGACTCATCTGTCGCATCAACATGAGTTTCCTCCTCAAGTTGATTGCTAGGGTTTGAGGTTCCTTCACCACTTGACTCTTGAATTTCTTCAAGGTCAATTTGCCTCCCACTGTTTCCTTGGCTCATGAACTCTCTCTCACAAAAGACTCCTCTCCTTGCTACAAAGACCACATTATCACTGGGTCTGTAGAAGAGGTAACCAAAGGATCCCTGTGGGTAGCCGATGAAAATACACCTCTCACTTCGAGGTTCGAGCTTATCGTGAGTCTCACGCCTCACAAAAGCCTCGCAACCCCAAATCTTGATGTGGTCTATATTGGGAACTTTTCCAGTCCACATCTCATGAGGTGTTTTGGCAACCTTTTTGGTAGGGACTAGATTAAGGATATGGGCGGCAGTCTCTAAGGCATACCCCCAAAATGAGTTTGGCAGCGAAGCTCGACTCATCATGAAACGAACCATATCCAACAAGGTTCGATTGCGCCTCTCAGCCACACCATTAAGCGGTGGTGTCCTGGGAGGTATCAATTGTGAGACAATCCCACATTCCTTAAGATAGTCAAGGAACTCTATACTAAGATACTCACCACGTCGATTGGATCGAAGCATCTTAATGTTCCTGCCCAACTGATTCTCCACTTCCTGTTTAAACTCCTTGAACTTTACAAAGGTTTCTGACTTATTCTTGATTAAGTAGACATATCCATATCTACTATAATCATCAGTAAAAGTCACATAGAAGCAGTTAGCATCTCTTGTGGCGGTTCTGAAGGGTCCACACACATCAGTATGTATGAGGTCCAACAAACCCTCACCCCCAGCACAAGTACCCGTGAAGGGTGACTTTGTCATTTTCCCAAGCAAACAAGATTCACAACTATCATCTGACTTTAGGTCAAATGACTCCAAGACTCCATCCTTTTGGAGTTGGCCTATGCGTTTCTTGCTTACATGTCCAAGACGACAGTGCCATAATGATGCTTTATCCAAGCTAGTGGAAGAATCGATACACAATACATTATTTCCTGGTTATCAACAATCGACACAGTTTCATACACACCATCACAAGGTAATGCTTTAAAATAAAGAACATTATTAAAGAAAGCATTAATACCACCACATTCATTATCAAACGAAAAGGTAAAACCTTGTTTGTACAAACCATGAAAGGAAATAATATTTCTCGCCATTTCAGACGAGAAACAACACTTATTCAAATCTAACACTAACCCACTACTTAGAAACAAAGAATAAACTCCAATCTTGGTGACAGGTGAAGCTTTCCTATTCCCCACGATCAAGTTTATCTTCCCATGCTCTACATTATCACTTCTTCTTAGTCCCTGCAAATCAGAACATATGTGAATACCACAACCAGTATCAAGGACCCAAGAATTAGAATTGGGTGAGTTATTAGACAATATAGTGTAAATACCTGCATGGTTGGGTTTCACTTTCCCATCCTTAACATCCTGCAGGTACTTCAGGCAGTTTCACTTCCAGTGCGACTTTTCATAGCAATAGAAGCATTCAGCCTCTTTGGGGTTGGCAGAAGGAGTGCCAAAACCTTTCTTGGTTTCACTTGAAGAGGAGCCATCTAGGGACTTTCCCTTGGTACCCTTTGAAGGGCTCTTCCTCTTCTTTCCTTTGCCTTGCCCGATTGCCAAGACAGGGGCCGCGGTAGGAGTAGGAGTAGTAACAACCGACTTACCTTTAAGACCACTTTCTGCAGTCTTCAAAAGTCCTTGAAGTTTTCTGAGTGTAACTTCCTCCGTGTTCATGTGATATGTCATCCGAAATTGATCATAACACGAAGGTAAGGAGTGCAAAATGATGTCAATTGCCAACTCCTCGGGGAAGTTCACATTTAATTTCAGCAAACGGTGCACATACCTTTGCATTTTCTGCATGTGGCCCGTGATGGGTTCACCATCCTTCATCCGGGTTTTTATCATGGAGGAGATGATTTCATACCGCTCTTGACGAGCAATCTGATGGTAGCGGTCCATCAAGTCCTGGTGCATCTCAAAAGGGTAATAGTCCTCATATGACTTTTGGAGCTCAGCTGTCATTGTGGCCAACATGATACATGCCACTTTGGTGGCATCTCTCTCATGTGCCTGGTATTCAGCGATCTCCTCAGGAGTAGCAGACGACTCATCAAGTTCCTTAAGCTCCTTGTCGAGGACATATTCCTTGTCCTCATACCGAGTGACCATCCTGATGTTCCTGATCCAATCCATATAGTTGGATCCATCGAAGATGACTCTCCCACAAAGATTCATGAGAGAGAAGGAGCCGGTAGGGTTTGAGCCAGAAGCAGCATTGTTGGAAGACATCTGAAAAGGAAGAAAGACAAGTTTAGATTAGATATAAAGATAATCCTTAATAAGACACCCAAATGTAATATTAAGGCTAGGACCTGTTGGATTAGTGTCTAAGTCCATAACTATAATTGGTATGTACTTGACCCGACTCGGCATGGTCCATTTGGGTTGCATGGCATCGGAACATTTGGATAGACCGTTTATGAGGAAAAGACATTTTGTGACATATTAATATATTATAAGTTCTAATATATTAATATGAAATCATGTTATTTAATTAGTATTGATCAAGAATTAATTTGGACTTAATTTAGTGATCAAAAAGAGACTAATTAAATATATGGGGATTGATTGTGTAAATCATTCATTCTTATATATGTGGGCTTATGATCCAAGATTCCTTTATGTTGGGTTTAACCCATGTGGTGATCCGTGGATACTCCATGGAGGTTAAAACCCATGGAGCATAAGGAATGGGTAAAGTCATGAGTTACATGGTGTAACCCTAATAGCCACACTATATAAGAACCCCTTTAGTTCAAGAAATTGGCACTAGTGATACATATTTTGAGGGCTAGCCGATTTGAACATGTATGTCTTCTTCTCATGTTTATTCCAAGAGTTCATGATGTTGTGTGAACCATTTGAGGTGTCACACTTGGGGCACTAGGCTCTCAAGCTTCATGGAGTCAAGCAACAACAACAAGGTATGTATTCTATCTATTTTAGTATCCTAGTATCAATGTTTTGGTATGCTAGTTAGGATAATACCTTGGATAATAATATTTGCATGTATAATAGAGAAAACATAGATCCAAGGTATTTAGGGTTGCATGTACACTTAGGAGTGTTAGAATGCTCAAAACCCATCAGTGGTATCAGAGCCTAGGCTTGTTTTCAATTATACTTGATGCAAATTGCTGAAAAATGCTGAAAAAGTCGAATTTCGGGCATTCTGGGCACTGGACTCGCCGAGTCCATGAAGAAAATCATCCTACTCGACGAGTAGGTTGATACACTCGACGAGTAGGAGCCCCTGACAGCATATCTTTGAGTTTTTTGGCTAGAAATGGACTAGGAACATTACCATAAGCTGTTTTTGAACCTATAATCCTGTTTTTGATGTGGTAATGTTCATACTAATCCAATTTCAAAGATAATTGTCAATAGATTCATGTTTTGTATTAGTTTAGTGATTAGGCTAATTACATGAAAAAGTTTGATTAAATTATCTTGTTCTTATGAGTTGCTTAGATTAATAGAAAAGTTAATTGATTATGTGTTTTCAATCCATTTTAATCTAAGAGTTGATTCTAAAATGTGTTTTTGTAACTTGTCCTCAAGTTATATGAAAAGTCACATTTAAGTTTCATAAAACTCATAAAAGTTGGTAATGGTTACAAAAATGAAGAGTCTTGTCCTCAAGTTATGGAGGTTCAAGAGTCACTTCATTAAGTAATAAAATGTGTAACCTTAATTAATTCCATAAATTACAAAATAAAGAAAAGTTACATTCTTTTATTAGTTTAAAGTCTTCCATAATTTGTCCTCAAGTTATGGAACTTGAAGAGTTTTTTTTAATTAAAACTACTTTAAACACATAAGTCATGGAATTAATTAGTTTTGAATAGTTTCAAAACTTGCCCTCAAGTTTTGGAATTTGAAAAGTTTTCTCTTATGAATACTTTAATTCCAAGTTAGCCCTTAGAATTTTAAAAGTTAAAATTCAAACCCTTATACTATTATTATAATTTTAATTATATAGATATGTATAAGAGAAAGTCAATCTTACCGTTAATAGGCCTCATTCACGAAGCTGGTCTATAAGGGGGGTATAAGGTTACTGCCTATAAAATGGCAGTTTAATGGGTGTCCACTCTCACCCACCGCTTCCTTGACTGGTGGAGGGTCGTTAGCCGAACGGGTAGGAAAGGACTATAATTCTCCCTTCATTAAAAGTATTAATGATAAATACTAAGTAACTAAACACTTGTACATTCCCAATCTTAGTTACTTAGGAAAATGTGAAAAGGTGCTAACCCATGAAATTACACTTTGTACCTTACCAAGTCATTAGTGGAGCGTGTGTGGTTAACCGGCACACTAATAAGGACTAGTAAGAGTGGCAAAGGGTAACTTGACTCTATTATAGATCGGTGGAGCGTGTGTGGTTAACCGGCACATCGATTAGGTGATAAAGTTAAGGGTACCAAGTCAATTTGCATGGTTATTCACACCTTGTTTGTGATCCTCGGCATCCCAGTCACAAACTTGAGAGGGCACAATCGAGATTCAAACATGCCATTGAAAGTTCAATGTATCTCAAAAGATCTAGGAGTTTCAAATCCAATTAAAACTTAATTATATTTCGTTTTTCATGGTGGAAATTGGTAAATCATCATTTACCTACCTTCAACTATTTTATAACTTGGATTACTGCATCCCTCTTCCAGTTATAAATAGGTTGTTGGGTCCTAGCCTTAATATTTCATATTGGGTGTTATATTAAGGACTTTAAATCAACTCTCTTGATTATCTCCCAAAAGATGATCTTCCCAAATCTCTTGAAACAAGCTTTCCTAAATGAAGATGATGTCCCATGGAAATCATACTTCTTTCACCTCCTCCAATTATTCTCCCTAACCCACAAGTTCCTGAAAAGTTTAAGGTCACTCAAGCAAAGGTCTATATGTGATCACATCTTGGAGATGTAGTCAGATATTGACAAGCCGGGAGAGTTGGGTGTCAAAGTCTTGAGAAAGTTGGTGACTCAACTATTTTCTAAGTCACATAGTGAGTTCCTTTGGGACTCCTATGAAACAGACTATGACAAGACCCTTAATGATCTTATCTATTTGCTAAGATCAACTTCCTAAAACTTTATGGACATTGACAATGATGACATTGGATATCCAGTAAAGCTCTCTCTTCCCAACGGAAAGGGATCGGCCATAGTCAACTCGGTTGACCAAATGGTGAAGAGAACGGCTAAGTCTGAGATAGTCCCATTATCAAGGGTCTATTGCCAAAGAAAGGGGCATTGGTTGCGAAGCTGCCAAATTTACCTAAGGATATTAAAGTCAATAAGTTTGACTCTACTTCGGGTAAAGTCCACTATCTAACTCTGCTAAGTTTCTATTCTGAGATTCTTGATACATGATGTGACTGGGTCACATGTTGATGTTTTAAGAATCAAAGAAAAAGTGAAGAAACTTAAAGAAAGAATATGCTGAATCTGATGGCATAGATGGATTTCTATCGCATAGTTTGAAGATCGGATTCTTGAGCTACTTCTTAAGAGTTATGATATATTGCTTAGGAATAAATAACAACAAAGTTTTCATGTGCTTTTGCATTGTAAGGATAGTTTTTCCGCAAAGTTTTAAAATAAAAGAAATTTTTTTTTTGATTTTATTTATTTTAAAATATCCTTACAATGGCATTTGTGAAAACTTTTGTTTCTTATAAGATTCCATTAAGAGCAAGAGTGGAAATATGAATTTGATTCTTTCATTTGTGGTAGTGTCTAAATTTACCAAATAAGGAAAGATTCTCATCACCTAAGTTTTAGTTGGATAGAAACTTGGAATCATGCAAGTTGTATAGCATGATGAATAAGAACTTTCAAGCATTGGAAAAATTAAGACTAACTACTTGTTCACATGGATGTGTGAGTCAAGTAAATGATCGAGTACACATTCTTGTGCACTGATCAAGCCCACCACAAATAATCGTTAAGACTATTCGTCATTATTTACTAAAATTCAGTAAGTATGGTTATACTTACAAGCTTAAGTGTAATTCTGAGACATTGGAAAAGGTTTCAATGTATGGCAGAGCGAATAAGAAGAATCAACTTAGGCAGAAAGATAAAAGTTTCTCAAATCTGAAAAGATGGGAGAGTACTTTAGTATCATGTTATATAATCATCTTAATGATTAAGAGACCTTATCACAATTCATCCTCTAAGTGCATTCTGGTAGCTAAGAAGAGGAGCTATGAATTGTTGAAGTGGTTAAATCAAGAAGATGATTTATACTTCGTTCCAAAAACAATTCTTAGAGTTATACTCTAAGATTGTAACTTGAGTGACATGTCTTAAAGAAGGTTTAAAACACTTGTCAAATGTAAGAGTAAAAGTTTTCTACTCTTGTACATTTGAAATTGGTAAGTTGTGATGTTTTGGATAAAACAAAGACCAACTAAGGCCAATTGTGTGAAGTGTTTGTCTTGATTAGAATCCACACTATCTTTTGAATATCTGACAAGAAAGTCTTATATGTCAAGAGGACAGTGGGAGTCTTAAAGGTCTTGAAAGTCTCAAGAACTAATCAAGAATAAAACCTGAAGTTCTTCACTAGCACACGACTTGAGGTTTATAACCTATCGTGTCGACATGTCTGTGCCTATTCAAGTTGGCTTTGCATAGGAGTTCTGAGAGTTCTCAATTGGTTGCACAGCTACTTGGAAGCAATGGCAGGCCCTTGAGCTGCCAAATGGCAAGAATTTAAGATTGCACAAGTTTAATCCATATAAGTGTGGATTTGTCAGTAACCTTGTCTTGTGATTATAGCTTTGACAAAATTCATATGGATAGGAACTCATACACCATAAAATATAAGTGTCATAAGGTTTCTCTCCGATTCATGAAAATGATGGTGAGGAAACACTTTCACTAAGTAGATTTTAGCTAGATAGCAATTGTGATATTTGCATTCTCAAAGTCGTTAGTGGAGCGTGTGTGGTTAACCAGCACACTAACATGGACTTGTGAGAAGTGGTAAAGGTCTAAACAATCGAGACTATGATTACGGCATCCCTTTTCATAGTTCTTAAAATTGTTTAGACACACCTGTGAGCTATCTAAGATAAGGTGTATGATATTGATAAAATTTTATCAAAGCAATCTAGTATCAGAAATCTGAACTTTGGTAAGAAAGTCAATAAAGTATTGATTTCTAGAAGTCCAGCTGATTTCTGATTACATGTCAAAGCTAGCGGGAGCATGAGTGTTATGCTAATAATCATCATGTTAGTGGGAGCATGATAATTATGATAAAGATTGCAAGTTAGCAATGTTAATTATAGAAAATAAAAGTTTCAATTCGTGAGGCTGCAGGGGTTGAAAAAGTTGTTTTGCTATAATTAAGGGAGAGGAAATTATACTTCATTTCAATTCTAAAAGCTTAGATTGAGGTTTTAAGTCGTATTTAGTCAAGGATATATATATGAATTTCATGTTGGAATGACTCAACATAAGGAAATTCTATATATGGGTCCATTATTTGCGTTCTAAAATTCGATTATGATTACGGCATCCCTTTTCATAATCTGAATTATGAGAACTTGGCAAATAGAAATGGAAATGTTATAGCAAAAGACTGGTTTAGTCTTTATGTGAGACATCATGACTCGTGTCCCATATGCTTCGGATATAGGATCGATTACATGTGCTATATTTATCCTTTCTAAAATTTTCCAAATGCCTGGGGCATTAAGAAGGGAAAAGGTCTAGAACTGGATATGACTAAAAGGATTAAGCAATTGTCGAGGACAATCTAAGGTTTACCAAAGATTGGTTGCTCAAGGACAATTGGAAGTATAGTGTTAATTCTGGAAGGACCATATTGACATAATCTGTAAGGAGGCAACTCTTGTTCAGAAGTGATAGTCAAAATGGAATATGGAAATGTTTCAAAGTTGGAAATTATTCAATCTGTGTAAGATTAGGAAACTTAATGCAAGAAGGACGTTTCCAAGGAGTTGATCTCCTTGGAATGCTCTGTAATGGTTGTTGTCAAGTCTTTCTGACTCTGTGCATAATCATTACAGGAGGATCAATGCTTATAAGTTTAGAATCTAACAGATTTCAGTAAATGGCATGAATTTGAAATTCTTGCATTTGCAGTCAGGATTTGGGACTGTGAAAGAGGATCATTGGAGTTATGTTCAATTGATCTAATTCACAAAGTGAAGATCATAGACAAACATAGTATGCATACTTGGTGTATGGCATGACTAGTGTTTAGAAAACATAGTGTACATGCTTGGAGCATGGGACAACTATTGTTTTAAATTCAAGAATAAAGTTGATAGCTGAAACAGTATACAATGAATAATGTGTAATCATATGGTGATAAATAAAAGGTGTTTTATTTATGTTCATAGGTTTTGATACCATATTAGATTCTATTATTATTGTGTTTCATTTTGCATGTTTTGACTTCCAGAATAACTAGGTCGTTCTTCCTGATTGACTAAGTTATTCAAACTATCCACAGTCGGTCATATGTTGGAAGTAGATATGAATCAAGACTGTCATGGGTTGGCTTGTAGAGGTCTAAGATGTTGGACAAGGGGCTACAACACTCATGAGTGCTCATAAGTTCTGAGTATTGGATTCAACCCGCGCTCATTGGAATCACTTCATGGATTTTATCACGAGTGATCATGAGACGATAATATCTTATATTCTTCAAACCTAGAGATATGAGTTGTTACTATGAGTTGGTTGTACATTGATTGCACGAAAACGCATTCGGTAACTCGGTGTTATAAAACGTGCCTTTATGTATGATTCAACAAGTAGTAGAACAAGCCATATGAGTCGAAGTTTATCCATTCCTTTTACCTTCGGGATAAAAGCGATATCTGTGGGCCCCTCGATGATTTGATGATGACAAATGGAAGTGCTCGGCCGAGCCAGGACTGATTTGATTTGTTCAATTAGTCAGTCGTCATAAATCGGAAATCGGGAAACAACAAATGGACAGAGAGAATGATTATAATCCATGTCTCAGTCCATATGATATCTAGAATGGAGGAATATATGATTCCTTATCTAATGGACAAGTCATTGACAAAGGTCAGAGTTCATCTACAAGGTCAGAGTTCGACAGCGGCTTTTGAGAGCTACGATTGCCAGTTGGTTCCTGAAGTCATACGCAATAATAGTTTTAGACTTATCCAAGTGGGAGACTGTTAGATTAGTGTCTAAGTCCATAACTATAATTGGTATGTACTTGACCCGACTCGGCATGGTCCATTTGGGTTGCATGGCATCGGAACATTTGGATAGACCGTTTATGAGGAAAAGACATTTTGTGACATATTAATATATTATAAGTTCTAATATATTAATATGAAATCATGTTATTTAATTAGTATTGATCAAGAATTAATTTGGACTTAATTTAGTGATCAAAAAGAGACTAATTAAATATATGGGGATTGATTGTGTAAATCATTCATTCTTATATATGTGGGCTTATGATCCAAGATTCCTTTATGTTGGGTTTAACCCATGTGGTGATCTGTGGATACTCCATGGAGGTTAAAACCCATGGAGCATAAGGAATGGGTAAAGTCATGAGTTACATGGTGTAACCCTAATAGCCACACTATATAAGAACCCCTTTAGTTCAAGAAATTGGCACTAGTGATACATATTTTGAGGGCTAGCCGATTTGAACATGTATGTCTTCTTCTCATGGTTATTCCAAGAGTTCATGATGTTGTGTGAACCATTTGAGGTGTCACACTTGGGGCACTAGGCTCTCAAGCTTCATGGAGTCAAGCAACAACAACAAGGTATGTATTCTATCTATTTTAGTATCCTAGTATCAATGTTTTGGTATGCTAGTTAGGATAATACCTTGGATAATCATATTTGCATGTATAATAGAGAAAACATAGATCCAAGGTATTTAGGGTTGCATGTACACTTAGGAGTGTTAGAATGCTCAAAACCCATCAGGACCCAACACAATATTTTATAACTTAGAAGAGGTGTAACGCCCCATTTCTGGTATGTGATTTAATTAAAGTAATTTTCATTTCTTAAAGGGGTACTCGACGAGTCGGTAGCCCGACTCGTCGAGTAGAGACGGGATTTGCACGCGGTTTAAGTTGGAAACTCGACGAGTCCATATCCTCGGACTCGGCGAGTCTGCCAGTCTGGATGAAACCCTAATTTCAAGGGTTTGCACCCTATTTAAACGTTATTATGCGCCCCAAACCAGCCTCCATCACCCTCAGAACGTCCCTTACTAAACCCTAGCCTTCCTTTAAGCATTCTTGGGATATTTCTCATTTTGTGGAGGATTTTGGTGCATTTTGAAGTTAGAAGAAGAAGGGAGAAAAGGAGTTCTCAAGAGAAGCAAAGAAGATCTGAGTTTATTGTGTCATTCCAGCTTCCATTAAGGTATAAAGCTTGAATCTTGGCTTGTCATCATGTAGATCTCCTTAAAAGCTTGCTAGTGTGGTTTTTGAGCCTTTTCTAGACTTTGAGGTCGATTTTTGAGTAGTTAAGTCGAATGGTTTTCAGATCTAAGCATTTCAGGACTCCTTAAGCTCAAGGTTGCCACCTTTATTGAGCTAAGCACCCATTCCAAACCTAGATCTCCTCTTTTAACTCCTTTTTGGGCATTTTAGCTTATCTTGAGCATGCATGAACGTAAAGTTAGAAACTTTACGTGTGAAATCAGTCCTAGGAACCCAGATCTACGAATTGGATGCATTGGAATCGAGAGAAATCGACTGTATAGTAATGGCATGCTTGGGACTCGGCCAGTTGTCCTTCAGACTCGACGAGTCGAGTCGCGAGTCCCCGAGATTTCCCCTTTGAGAGTTTGCGAGTGGAATCAGTGAGTGGGAATTAGACTCAGTGAGTTGAGACGTAGATCTAGTAATGGAGGGACTCGGCGAGTCTGCGCCCTGACTCGGCGAGTCCAAGGCAATCTTCTTGCCTTAAGAACAGACTCGACGAGTTGTTCATACAACTCGGCGAGTCAGTTGAAGATGGACTGGTTATTAGCATCGAAGTGGAACTCGTCGAGCCTATGTTAAACTCGACGAGTAGTAGCGAACAGAGAATTAGATATGAGAACAGGGACTCGACGAGTTGGCGGCCCAACTCGGCGAGTCCGGTCAACTGGAAAGTGGACTTTGACCAGGAAGTTGACTTGGACCAGGGGTAAAATAGTTATCAGTATCTGATTTAGTGTTTATGGGATTTGTAGCCGGGGAGTTCCGGAGCAGCAGTCAGACAGTTCCAGATTTAGCACCTCAGCAGCCAGCGTTACGAGGTGAGTTTCCTTCTAGTAGGAACGGGTCTACGACCACAATGCCGGCCCGTTTAGCTAGCAGTAGTTTCGGGCTTCGGTCTGATGCAGTAGTTCATTGTGCTTGATGTCTTTATGATTCGAGCATGTCTTTGTGTTATGTGTTCCGGACTTCGGTCTGATGCAGTATGCAGTATATGTGTTTATGCCAGTAGTTATGATTATGCTATGCTATGTTCAGTCAGTTCCGGACTTCGGTCCGATGCAGAGGGCAAGGCCCTAGTTAGTTCCGGACTTCGGTCCGATGCAGTTTCCGGACTTCGGTCTGATGCAGAGGGCAAGGCCCTGGTTAGTTCCGGACTTCGGTCCGATGCAGTTTCCGGACTTCGGTTTGATGCAGAGGGCAAGGCCCTGGTTAGTTCCGGACTTCGGTCCGATGCAGTTTCCGGACTTCGGTCCGATGCAGTGGGCAAGGCCCAGTAGTTGCTTTATATGTTATTGTATGGTATGTGGTAGTTTGGGGGAGCTCACTAAGCTTTGTGCTTATAGTTTCAGTTTTTGGTTTCAGGTACTTCCGCTAGTAAGGGGAAGAGCTCGGGATGATGGCATGGCACACACCACAGCTTCAGTTTATCCTGGGAGTTTTATTCAGATATTTTGATATGTTTTGACATCAGTTGATTTGAGAAACTTATTATGACATTTTGAGACACATGATCCATGGATTTATCTTTTAATATTTGATGTGATGATTGAGTAAAGTTTTCAAACGAAAATTTTTGGGTTGTATTTTTGGGATGTTCCAAGAGGGATGCCGTAATCCAAGCTATAAGATATTTGAAGGTAGGTGAATGACTGGACTCAAACTAAGGAAATGGTGAAAGATTTTCAAAAGAAAAATGTTTTCGAAAGAATTTTTGAAAAAGAAACTTAAAAAGAAAAGAGTTTTGAGAAAAGGAAAAGGGTGTGGTGCATGCGATCAGCCGAGCTCAAGTAAGTACTCCCAAATTACCCGTACAAGTTTATGTTATAATTATCAGTTCCAGTTTCAGTAGAACAGCATGCTAGAATAGGACTAAGGATCTAGGAGGATGCCTTATGTGCCTGTTATATGTGTTTCAGCTTATTGAGAATTGCATGCTAGTATTGAGTAGACAGCAGTAGGATAGCTTGTTTAGGTTATGCCTGATAGTATGAGCTTAGCATTGTATGCTAGTACAGTTTCTTGTTATGAGGATAGAATTGCTTGAGTAGTTTCCTGTCTGAATGCTGCGTGTTTTGTGCTTTGTGGGACTCTGAGTGATGGGAATTAGCCATTAGGTGAATACGTCACGTCACATGTGATCAGGGTTGAATAATCTCAGAGTGCTGGATTTGGCCCTATTGCGCAGCTCTTGTTTGAGTCTAACCGTTGTAGGGACGAGTCTTTTACTCGAAGGATTATCTAAGCCTCGCCACATGTGATGGTATTCAGGTGATGACTAGTTGGCATTACAAGGAGGCCTTCAGCAGCTGAGGACTGGATGGAGTGGGGTCAGAGATTTCCCTAGGGCAAGCCTAGGATGAGAGTAGCAGAGATCAGTAGCAGTAGAAGTGACTTGGTGGAGTCGAGGCAGTACTTGAGGAAAGTACGGATAGATGTGGAAGGTAGTATGGGCCCGTACTACTGAAAGCAGAGGATCCGTACTTGAATCGAGGAAGGCTGAGATGAGACCAGGAAACTTGTAGTAGTAGCGATCCCTCGATATATATCAGTGTTTCTGACGTTTGTCATGATGTGTTTTCAGAATGGTGGTTTTACGCCCTAGACCAACAGTCGGCAGTTCAGGTGCCGAGGAGGGATCAGGATCAGGCTCGGGGGCCGAGCATTTGGACGAGCTGACTAGGGAGTTTCTCTCTTCAGAGATTACTCGCACCATACTTGAGAAGACTCCTGTGATCTTCGGTTCGATCAAGGAGGGTATTTTAGAGCTGATAGACGAGAGGTTGAGCACCTTCCGTGCTGAGGTGGCGGCCATGATGGGGTCGCGCACACTCACCTTCAGGGAGTTCCGGGCTTGTGGAGCTCCAGATTACCATGGGGCGCGGGATCCCATTGCGAGTTCCAGGTGGTTGGCGGATGTCGCCAATGCGTTCCGCACCAGCAGATGTCCCGAGGGGGACAAGGTCAGACTAGCATCCTGTCTTCTGAAGGACATGACACGAGATTTGTGGGAGGAGATCGGGCATGTCATCGGGGATGACGCAGCGCTTGATGCGATGACTTGGGCTGATTTTACTACCAGGTTTAGAGCCGAGTTTGCACCGGTTATTGAGGTGCAGCAGTTAGCCAGGGAGTTTCAGGATCTCACCCAGACTACAGAGACAGTGGCGGAGATTACCGCCAAGTTCAGGGAGAGGGCTCTTCTCGTTCCTCAGTATGCAGCTGATGAGGAAATGAAGAAGGCTCGTTATCATGAGATGTTGCGGAGTGATATCCGCCAGTTTGTGAGCCGGTCCAGCTGTAAAACGCTGGATGATATGATTGCGAGGGCTCGTGAGAGAGAAATTGATCTAGAGACGGAGAAGAAGAGGAAGCCAGAGGCGGCATCTGGCACAGGGAGTCCGGGCAAGAAGCCCAAGGTATCAGATCACAGATCTAGAGGACAGCAGAGCCACGGTCGGTGTGGCAAGTGTGGGAGATTGCACGATGGGGCGTGCAAGGCAGGGAGTGTCGGTTGCTACAAGTGCGGTCGGACTGGGCATATGAGCAAGGATTGTACAGCTACCACCACCACCACAACATCTGATATGATTTGCTTCCATTGCAATCAGAGGGGACATAAAAAGTCCCAGCGTCCGAGTTTGGCAGCAGCAGGGAAGGTGTCAACACGTGCCCCGGCAACATTGAGGATTACAGACGGCCGTCAGGGCCGGAGTGAGGCGCCAGTGGCGAAGAGTAGAGCTTTTTAGATGACAGCAGAGGAGGCGCGAGCGACTCCTGATGTGGTGACGGGTATGTATCTTCCTTTCATCTCTTTATTGATACTGATTGTTTCTTATGATTGTATGTTTGTATATATAGGGTCGTTCCTAATGAACGACATTTCAGCTAAAGTATTATTTGATTCGGGGGCTACCCGATCATTTGTTTCGCTTGCGCTTAGCAAGAGGTTTAGCAGAGCTCCGGGGGAGCTGGATTGTCCACTCGAGGTGGAAATAGCGGACGACAGGACCGTCAGGGTCGCGAGAGTGCATAAGGCTTGTTCGCTTCGGTTATTCGATGAGCAGTTTTCAGTAGACTTGGTTCCTATTCCTCTACGAGGGAACAAGGTTATAGTGGGTATGGATTAGATGAGCCCCAATGGGGCGGTGATTGATTGTGAGCTGCAGTTAGTGAGGGTTCGCACTCCCAGTGGGGGAGAGTTAGTGATTCAGGGCGAGAGGCCGCAGCGCGGACCGATTCTGTGTTCAGCAGCGAGAGCGAGGCGCTACGTTCAGCAGGGTTGCGCAGGGTACATCGCCTATGTCATAGATGCCCAGGAGAAGGGTAAGGCGACAGTTGACGATGTGCCAGTAGTACGAGAGTACCTGGACGTATTCCTAGAGGATTTGCCCAGAATACCTCCGGAGAGACAGGTTGAGTTTCGGATTGACCTGGTCCCGGGTGCGGCTCCGATAGCCAAAGCACCGTATCGGTTGGCTCCTCTAGAGATGCAGGAGTTGTCTATGCAGCTGCAGGAGCTGCTAGACAAGGGTTTCATCAGGCCGAGTAGTTCACCATGGGGAGCCCCGATCTTATTCGTGAGGAAGAAGGATGGGTCGCACCATATGTGCATAGATTATCGGGAGCTGAACAAGGTAACGGTGAAGAACCGTTACCCGCTCCCGAGGATAGATGATTTGTTTGACCAGCTTCAGGGAGCATCTTGGTTCTCCAAGATTGATCTACGGTCAGGATATCACCAGATGCGGGTCAGGGATGAGGATGTGCAGAAGACTGCTTTTAGGACCCGCTATGGTCATTATGAGTTTGTGGTGATGCCGTTCGGGCTCACCAACGCTCCAGCCGTGTTCATGGATCTCATGAACCGCATATGCAGACCGATGCTGGATCGGTCTGTGATAGTGTTCATTGATGACATCTTGGTTTATTCCAAGACTCAGGAGCAGCATGAGGAGCACCTGAGAGAGGTGCTAGAGACGCTGAGGAGGGAGAGACTTTACGCGAAGTTCTCCAAGTGCGAGTTCTGGTTGCGCGAGGTGCAGTTCCTTGGTCACCTCGTCAACCAGAAGGGTATACTAGTAGATCCGGTCAAGATAGAGGTTGTGATGCAGTGGGAGGTCCCGAGGTCTCCAACTGAGATTCGGAGCTTCCTAGGACTGGCAGGGTATTACAGGAGATTCATCCAGGATTTCTCCAAGATAGCAGTTCCGCTCACCCGACTGACAAAGAAGTCGGTGGTGTTTCGCTGGGGGCCTGAGCAGCAGGCAGCATTTGAGACCCTCAGACAGAGATTGTGCGAGGCGCCAATCCTTACCCTGCCAGAGGGAGTAGAGGATTTTGTAGTTTACTGTGATGCTTCGATCACAGGTATGGGAGCAGTGTTGATGCAGCGAGGGCATGTGATAGCTTATGCCTCTAGACAGTTGAAGCCTCACGAGGCTAACTATCCGACGCACGATTTAGAACTGGAGGCAGTGGTGTTTGCCCTCAAGATTTGGAGACATTACCTCTATGGGGACCGCTGTATCATTTACACGGATCACAAGAGTTTGAGGTACCTCATGGATCAGCCGAATCTGAACATGAGGCAGCGCCGATGGTTGGATGTGGTAAAGGATTACAACTGTGAGATCCTTTATCATCCGGGCAAGGCCAACGTAGTGGCCGACGCCCCGAGCAGCAAGGCGGTAGCAGCCCCGATCAGGGATATATGTCTGAGGATGACAGTGATTACTCCATTGTTGGAGCAGATCAGAGAGGCACAGGTTGAGGGCCTGAAGGAGGAGAGGCAGAAGTGTGAGAGGATTGTGGGCCGAGTAGCTTCCTTTGACTATGACAGTCGAGGATTGTTGACCCTTATGGGAGAGTATGGGTACCGTACTGGGGCGGAGTACGGCAGGTATTGATGGATGAGGCCCACAAGTCCCGGTTCTCCATCCATCCAGGGGCGACGAAGATGTATAGAGATCTTCGACCCGATTATTGGTGGCCCTGCATGAAGCGGGACATAGCCTGGTACGTAGAGAGATGCCTGACCTGCAGGAAGGTCAAGGCAGAACACCAGAGACCCCACGGCAAGATGCAGTCGTTAGACATTCCTGTGTGGAAATGGGAGGATGTCACTATGGATTTCATCACTAAGCTTCCCAATACCGCACGTGGAGTTGACTCGATTTGGGTCATAGTGGATCGGCTGACCAAGAGCGCGCATTTCATACCGATTCAGGAGAGCATATCGGCCGAGAAGCTAGCCGATATCTATGTGCGCGAGGTAGTGGCACGGCATGGGGTGCCTGTATCAGTAGTATCAGACCGAGACGTCCGTTTTACTTCCAGGTTTTGGAAGCGGTTTCATGACGAGATGGGAACTTGTCTTCATTTTAGCACCGCTTTCCACCCCCAGACGGACGGGCAGAGCGAGAGGACGATTCAGACTCTTGAGGACATGCTTCGGGCATGTGTCCTAGATTTTGGTGGCAGTTGGGATACGTATCTTCCATTAGCGGAATTTTCATATAACAACAGTTACCACGCTAGTATTGACCGCCCTACTTTCGAGATGCTCTATGGGAGAAAGTGTAGGACCCCGATTTGTTGGGGCGAGGTCGGTCAGCGAGTCATCGGGAGTACCGAGGTGGTGCTCAAGACCACAGAGTTGATCCAGCAGGTCCGTAGCAAATTGCAGACTGCGCAGAGTCGACAGAAGAGTTACGCCGACAGGAGGCGTTCGGACTTGGAGTTTTAGGTGGGCGATATGGTCCTCCTGAAGGTATCACCCTGGAAGGGTGTTATCAGGTTCCGGAAGAGGGGCAAGCTGGGCCCCAGGTTTATTGGTTCTCTTAGGGTTTTGGCCCGGGTGGGTCGGGTTGCTTATCGGTTGGACCTTCCAGCAGAGCTTAGCCAGATCCACAACACTTTCCATGTTTCTCAGTTGAGGAAGTGTTTGGTGGATGAGTCAGCAGTTGTACCCTTGGAGGATATTCAGGTTGATAGCAGCCTGAATTATATCGAGAGACCAGTTGTGATCTTGGATCGGAAGACGAAGACCTTGTGGAACAAGGTGGTTCAGTTAGTGAAGGTGCAGTGGCAGCACCGAAAGGGTTCAGAGTGGACGTGGGAGGTCGAGGACGAAGTTTAAGTTAAGTGGGGGAGAGTTGTAACGCCCCATTTCTGGTATGTGATTTAATTAAAGTAATTTTCATTTCTTAAAGGGGTAATCGACGAGTCTGTAGCCCGACTCGTCGAGTAGAGACGGGATTTGCACGCGGTTTAAGTTGGCAACTCGACGAGTCCATATCCTCGGACTCGGCGAGTCTGCCAGTCTGGATGAAACCCTAATTTCAAGGGTTTGCATCCTATTTAAACGTTATTATGCGCCCCAAACCAGCCTCAATCATCCTCAGAACGTCCCTTACTAAACCCTAGCCTTCCTTTAAGCATTCTTGGGATATTTCTCATTTTGTGGAGGATTTTGGTGCATTTTGAAGTTAGAAGAAGAAGGGAGAAGAGGAGTTCTCAAGAGAAGCAAAGAAGATCTGAGTTTATTGTGTCATTCCAGCTTCCATTAAGGTATAAAGCTTGAATCTTGGCTTGTCATCATGTAGATCTCCTTAAAAGCTTGCTAGTGTGGTTTTTGAGCCTTTTCTAGACTTTGAGGTCGATTTTTGAGTAGTTAAGTCGAATGGTTTTCAGATCTAAGCATTTCAGGACTCCTTAAGCTCAAGGTTGCCACCTTTATTGAGCTAAGCACCCATTCCAAACCTAGATCTCCTCTTTTAACTCCTTTTTGGGCATTTTAGCTTATCTTGAGCATGCATGAACGTAAAGTTAGAAACTTTACGTGTGAAATCAGTCCTAGGAACCCAGATCTACGAATTGGATGCATTGGAATCGAGAGAAATCGACTGTATAGTAATGGCATGCTTGGGACTCGGCGAGTTGTCCTTCAGACTCGACGAGTCGAGTCGCGAGTCCCCGAGATTTCCCCTTTGAGAGTTTGCGAGTGGAATCAGTGAGTGGGAATTAGACTCAGTGAGTTGAGACGTAGATCTAGTAATGGAGGGACTCGGCGAGTCTGCGCCCTGACTCGGCGAGTCCAAGGCAATCTTCTTGCCTTAAGAACAGACTCGACGAGTTGTTCATACAACTCGGCGAGTCAGTTGAAGATGGACTGGTTATTAGCATCGAAGTGGAACTCGTCGAGCCTATGTTAAACTCGACGAGTAGTAGCGAACAGAGAATTAGATATGAGAACAGGGACTCGACGAGTTGGCGGCCCAACTCGGCGAGTCCGGTCAACTGGAAAGTGGACTTTGACCAGGAAGTTGACTTGGACCAGGGGTAAAATAGTTATCAGTATCTGATTTAGTGTTTATGGGATTTGTAGCCGGGGAGTTCCGGAGCAGCAGTCAGACAGTTCCAGATTTAGCACCTCAGCAGCCAGCGTTACGAGGTGAGTTTCCTTCTAGTAGGAACGGGTCTACGACCACAATGCCGGCCCGTTTAGCTAGCAGTAGTTTCGGGCTTCGGTCTGATGCAGTAGTTCATTGTGCTTGATGTCTTTATGATTCGAGCATGTCTTTGTGTTATGTGTTCCGGACTTCGGTCTGATGCAGTATGCAGTATATGTGTTTATGCCAGTAGTTATGATTATGCTATGCTATGTTCAGTCAGTTCCGGACTTCGGTCCGATGCAGAGGGCAAGGCCCTAGTTAGTTCCGGACTTCGGTCCGATGCAGTTTCCGGACTTCGGTCTGATGCAGAGGGCAAGGCCCTGGTTAGTTCCGGACTTCGGTCCGATGCAGTTTCCGGACTTCGGTTTGATGCAGAGGGCAAGGCCCTGGTTAGTTCCGGACTTCGGTCCGATGCAGTTTCCGGACTTCGGTCCGATGCAGTGGGCAAGGCCCAGTAGTTGCTTTATATGTTATTGTATGGTATGTGGTAGTTTGGGGGAGCTCACTAAGCTTTGTGCTTATAGTTTCAGTTTTTGGTTTCAGGTACTTCCGCTAGTAAGGGGAAGAGCTCGGGATGATGGCATGGCACACACCACAGCTTCAGTTTATCCTGGGAGTTTTATTCAGATATTTTGATATGTTTTGACATCAGTTGATTTGAGAAACTTATTATGACATTTTGAGACACATGATCCATGGATTTATCTTTTAATATTTGATGTGATGATTGAGTAAAGTTTTCAAACGAAAATTTTTGGGTTGTATTTTTGGGATGTTCCAAGAGGGATGCCGTAATCCAAGCTATAAGATATTTGAAGGTAGGTGAATGACGATTCACCAATTTCCACCATGAAAAACGAAATAAATTATTAGGTTTTAATTGGTTTTGAAACTCCTAGATTCTTTGAGATTCATTGAACTTTTCAATGGCATGTTTCAATCTCGAGTGTGCCCTTCAAATTTTGTGACTGGGATGCCGAGGATCACAAAACAAGGTGTGAAGTAATCATGCAAATTACTTGGTACTCTTAATGTTTATCACTCAATCGATGTGCCGGTTAACCACACGCGCTCCACCGACCTATGATAAAACTTAAGCCACCCTTTGCCTACCTTGTTAAGTCCAGGTTAGTGTGCCGGTTAACCACACACGCTCCACTAACGACTTAATCAAAGTGCAAAGTGTAATTTCATGGGTTAGCACCTTATTCACATTTTCCTAAAGTAACTAAGATTGAGAATTTATAAAACATTTAGTTACTTTATAATCATCATACTTTTAATGAGGATTAAAGTCATTGTCCTACCCGTTCGGCTAACGACCCTCCACCAGTCAAGGAAGCGGTGGGTGAGAGTGGACACCCATTATGCTGCCATTTTATAGGCAACGACCTTATACCCCCCTTATAGACTGGCTTCGTGAATGAGGCCTACTAACGGTAAAACGACTTATTCTTATACATATATAATTATTATTAATCTTATAATATTATAAAGTATAATGGTTGAATTTTAACTTTTAAAATTCTAGGGGTTGGAACTAAAGTTTACTAAAATGTGTGAGACTTTACATGTTCCAAAACTTGAGGGCAAGTTTTGTAACTTTCAAAACTTTTCATCTTTCATAACTTATGAGTTAATGGTTTATTAAAATGAAAGCCTTTTAATTTTATGTAACCTATGTGTTTCTTTAATGGACTTTAAAAGAATGACTTTTGGTAATCCATAACTTGAGGACAAATTATGGATTCCATTAAAACACATAATGATCAAGAATTAAACTATCAAGCAAGTTGCAAATAATTCCTATGATCTTCTAAACTCATAAGTGTATGAATATTCATATCAACAATTTCAAGAATCATAAATAAACCATACAAGACTTGAAATTTTGATAATAGCCATTGAAAATGGATTAGCATAACCATTACACCATCTAAAACAAGTTTTATAAGACCAAAATAGTTTAGGGTAATGTTTCTAGTCCATTTCCAGCAGCAAAACTCGAAAATATGCACTCTGGGCATTCTACTCGTCGAGTGCATGAACTTACTCAACGAGTAGGATGATTTTAGGCATGGACTCGTCGAGTCCCCCCATGGACTCGGCGAGTTCACTCAGCAGATTGCATATTTTTCGACTTTTTTCAACAATTTGCATCAAGTATCAAGAAAACAAAACCTGGCTCTGATACCACTGATGGGTTTTGAGCATTCTAACACTCATATGGTGTACATGCAACCCTAGAAAACCTTGGATCTATTTTTTACTAAGATACATGCAAATTTTCTTTTCCAAGGTTCTTAACCTAACTAGTATGGCATGGGGAACCTTGAAACATAATAAGCTAGTAGTGTTACATACCTTTTAGTAGTGGTTGATTGCTTGGAGTTTGAGAGCCTAGCACCAATAATGTGGATGTCTCAAATGGAAGTCACAAATCACCACAAACCTCGGAAACTTGAGAGAATAGTAGAACACTTCTAGAAACCGGCCACCCTTAGTTCTCACACAAAAACTAGTGCAATTTCAAGTGCCAAATACTCCTTTATATAGTGTGGTGGATTAGGGTTACTGTCACACCCCCAAACCAAGGATGGCGGAAACGTCCAGGGGTGGAGGACTTCATGTATAGTATCATAACAACAATTGTAATAGTAATTCAAGCAAACACAACCAACATATATATAATTGAAAAAGTTACATCATTGTATGAATTACATGTTTACGAATCAATTACAATATGTTGACAAAATATGAAATAGTAGACGCCTTAGCGTCCCATCCTCAAAAGCACTTGGTTACCTGTTTACTGATTTCCTGAGAATACAAGTTGTTTGAAAAAGTGTCAACACAAAGGTTGGTGAGTTCATAAGCTTTTGTTTGGTATTATTAAAAGCCTTTCGTTTGTAAAAGTAGTATTTGTTTGTAGAAAATGCAATATTTTCCTTAAAATGTATATGTAGTCTTAAATTCAAAGACCGAAATGTATAAGTAACTTTTCTTACTTATAATAAATAATGTAAGTTTAAATCGACATAAACTCGTTTAATTTTTAATGAAGTTCCCGTAAATTCCAATATTTATTAATACTTTGTGTGAGTTTATCATAACCATGCTATGACCAAGGTTGCCTAAAACGACGTTCTTCGGACGTCGGAAATGTTATGACATTTGTCACCCCAGACCTATCGGTCTAACTGTTGCATGCAGTTTAGGTGTGGGTTTGTCAAACCCAATATAGATCTATACACAAGTATCACGCTCTCCCTCGAGGAGACTCTGGTTATAATACAGGACTTATTTGTAAATTGAATCGAATGTCTCACAGAAGTCATTAACGAATTTACGTGTAGTGTAATGAAAACTTGGTACCGTATGGCCGTACCTTGCTTAATGAAAATATTCTTTGTATAAATGTACCCTTTTTAAATGTATGTGTTATGTAATGTATCATAAACTATACCTATTATAGTTTATCAACCAAGGGTAGTACGTAGTAATGTATGCAAACTATATTCAAAATAGTTTATTAAATGTTTGAATATATCGGTTGTACTTTGATTATAATCACTTGTTATTCTTTATATTCAATATGTCCAAATCCATTTGTAAACTGATGTGTGTCTATATATTAAGACAAAATGACATATATTGCAATAACATATAAGCACATAAAGATATACACCTTGCTCAACATGTTACAAGGTGAAATGAAATTGACAGCAGCTTTTTGTTGAATACAGTTTCTGTTGCTGTTCTTAGAAGATTTATAGAAAAGTTATCAAAGCTCCAAATCCAAATCCGCAAATTCTGAGAGTTTGGAATATGAGTCTAGTTTGTTCGTAAATTTTATCATGATTTTTAGTGATCTCTAACAGAGGTGAAAATGTTCATAATCACAGATTGGTCCGGGTTTGCCTCTGAAATGATAGGCAGTTTTGTAAAAATCACCATAAATTGTAGAAAAATCATATGGAGATGTGCAAGTAGTCATTTTAAAGCTACGAGTTTGAACTACGTGCACCTGGAACAGTTTTGAAAACTAAAATATTTAAGTTGACCAAAACAGTCTGTGATCGAAGTCCATCTTTTCTGATGTAATCTGTTAGAAAAAGTTTAATTGTGTTCTTGATGATTTTACTTGTATTCCCCCCTTAAAACCTAAGAAAAACATGTAAATGTAGGGGTATGAACTCACCCTATGTGGTTTCAGTAGATGAAAGTGAGAGAGAGGAAGTGTTCAACCCAAGAACACTAAGAATATGTCTTGATGATTCGAGAATCTAACATCGAATAAGATGGAATTTGTGTAAGATATCAATGATTTGAGTAGAATGGAGTGTAATAATTATATGAATGATGAAGATACTTACTAATTGAAGAAAGAAATCCCTGAAGAAAGCCTTGAAGTTCTTGAAGTTGAGAGAAAAGATGAGAGAATTTTGGAGAGTGTCCTTTGGTTGCTAAGTGTAGAATGAAAGAACTTTATGGAGAATGAGGAGAGAGGATCAATCCTCCAGCTCTTAGAACGTGGGAAGAGCTGGAGATTGGGTGTAAAGGTCCACTAAGGTGACAAGGAGTAGTGGGAAAGAGTGGCTAATCATAGAGTGAGGTGGTGGTGGTTTGCTTTTGCCATAAATTAAGGAAAAGCAAATATTCCCTCAATAATTAGTTCAACCACTAATTCTTTTAATATATTTTTATAAAAACCCTGGAGATTTATATATTTTGGGGCCTTAGTTTATAAAATAAAGTTTTGGGTGAAAATACCACGTTAAAATAATGAAAAACAGAGTTAAAACGAAGTCGTAGTCGAAAAACCGGTAAAAAGGGGCCGTCTGCGAGACCTCTCGGATGGGGGCCGAGACTTCGGACCCTCGCATGCGAGGCTGCTGTCTGATGGCTTCGGATTCGGTCTCCTGAGAGGCTTCAGCTTCGGTCCTGATGAGAGGCTTCGGATCCGAGGCCTCGGATGAGAGGCTTCGGTCCTGAAGTTTCCGTTTTGGGTCCTTAAGGCTATTTTACCCGTTTTTACCCTGTTTCAAGTGGTTTTTGACCCGGTTAAGGGTCGGGATGACCCGAATGATTCCAAAAAGTTATGGGAACTTTTAAGAGAGATTTGGGAGAGATTTCAAATAGAAAGAGATAGAGTGAAAACGATTTAGAGAGGTTTCGTTTGTGATTAATTTGAGTGTCCGGCTTCATAACGCAAGGTTCGTAAACCCCGTTAAACCGTGTTTTAGTGTCGTACACACTCCCGATGAGTGTGCAATAATGTTTTATCGTTTTGGTTCGTTGTTTAGCACTGTTAAGGCTAAGGAAAATCAAACACATGAACTTTCCAAATGATGATTTCTCATTAAAATAGCGAATTGTATAGTGATTACATAACGTAAACCCTAACATACAAGGGTTATTGGAGTTGACCGGTTTGACTTGTTGACTTTGTTTGACTTTGACTTGACCGAAATTTGACGGTTGTCACAGTTACATCCATGTAAACCCTAATATCCATGACTTTTCATTTCCATGAGATCCATGGGTTAAAAGCTCCATGGACTATCCATGGACTTTCCATGCAAGCCTAACCCATTCTAAATAAGCAATAGCCCACACTATATAAATAGAAGAGTCCATATTTAATTAGTCACCTTTTTGATCACCAAATTAATTCTAAATTAATTCTAGACCAATACGAATTAAATAATATGATTTCATATTAATATATTAGAACTTATAATATATTAATAAATCATAATTTATACTATTCTCAAAAGATTATCCATATAAATTGTTCGGGTGAAGTGCAACCCAAATGGACCATGCCGGGTCGGGTCAAGTACATCTCAAATATAGTTATGGACTTAGACACCTTATCCAATACAAAGGTCCAAGCTTTATCCAGCTAGAGAAGAGCTTTTATGCATTAAACCCTCCATAGAGTTGTGTTTTGGCACCTTGAGCCCTAGGTGTCATGCATGGACGTAAAGCTTGTGGCTTTATGTGGTATTTCACCCTTGGGAGGCTAGATCTAGAGTTTGGGGTTGTAGTTCTGCCTTAAATCGTCTGAATGGGAAAATGAACTTAAGGGACTCGACGAGTTGATGAGCCAACTCGACAAGTCGGTTAGGAGTTACCCCGATGGTCTGGACGCGTTACGGACTCGGCGAGTTGGTGAGACAACTTGGCGAGTTGAGAGGGTTTTACCCGTCTATGGTTTCAGAGTGGACTCGACGAGTTGACGAGACAAATCGACGAGTAGGTGGGGTTTTCTGGTTCTTTGGGCACTGCATGGACTCGACGAGTTGGTTAGCAACTCGACGAGTGGACTTGGGTTTTCGCGATTTATTGAGTTTTGAAGGACTCGACGAGTTCATGAGCTGTACTCGGCGAGTTGAGTCAACATGGACTGTTGACTTCCATTGACTTTTAGAGTTGGATCAGTTTGACTATTGAATTTCGCTGACTTTAGGGTTTTGGCCAACTGTGGATTTTGGAGGCCACGGAGGGGCGGAGATTAGACCAGCAGCTCGAGCGTGGGATACGTTGCTTTACTCTACGAGGTGAGTCTTCTCACTATACTTACCTAGAGTGGTAATCTTTGTGTGACCGGAGGGTCTTATGTGCTTATATTGAGTATTGTGATATCATGCATTATGTCTTTGTGATTTATGTTGTGTATTATTCTGAGCTTACTGAGTTAGGACCGGAGGGTCCACCCGAGTTGTGGGACTGGAGGGTTCCACTGAGACACATTGACCGGAGGGTCTTATTCGAGTATAGCCATGAGAGGCTAATGAGATGTGTATGGTATTTGGGGGACTCACTAAGCTTCGTGCTTACCGTGTTGTGTGATATGTGTTTCAGGTACTTCTCAGGATCGCGGGAAGGTGCCGGCTTGATTGTACACACGAGATGGAGTTATGCTTTTGAGGATCCTGGATTTTTATTCAAACAATTATGAAATTGTGTTTTGATAATTTGGTACTTCAGAGATTTTGTGAGATGTGTAAATGAAAATTACATAGTTTTAAAATGAAAATTTTATTTGAAAATTTACGGTGTTACACAAATTAATTATTAAGAAGCCTGAATGGTTATAAAATTCGAATGATTCAAAGCTTGTAATGATTCATGACTCAAATCTTGAATGCATCCATATTCAACACATGTACAAGGTGTGTGAACTTTCACAATTACCAACATATGATATTCTCTATAATGAAGAGTTTTAAGTCAATTCCACAAAAGCCAATACTAAGCGGATTGTTACAAATTAAAACATTGAACTCTTGAAGTGACTTAAAAGAAGTGTAGTGTTTATTTTTTCTTTTTTAGAGATAAAGACACCAACTAAAGCTTTGAAGTAATTTAAAACATAACAGAAGTTAAGAAAAATACTTTTCACTTAAGCATTTTATTGAACAGATGGCAGACGAAAAAATATAATCCAACCTATCCGCATCAAAATCTCAAACCCAACATTCCGATAAGCTACAACACTATGATAACCTGACATAAATCAATAAATTCTAAAATCCAACCTTAGTGTCAGTTCATTGTGGTGAGAAACATGTTTTGTTATCCATTGCTTGATCATCTCCAAATTCTAAGATCCCATCTCACTGTGTGTTCTTATTTCATTTTATTTCCTCTCCAAGCGGTAATAAGAATCTAGGAAGGTCAGCATCAATTACTGTAAACTTGGATTCTCTTCGTAGATTCTTGTTACCCATCATGATATGCATCCCTTATAAATTATATTTAAAAAAACAACACATGAAGATATAACTTACCTTAACATTATATCGACCACCTGGTAAAACTGGTAGCGACTTTCATCAAGCTTCCATCTTTGTCTAGATGGACAAAAGTAAAAAGGGAAACTCAATCCATTTCTAAAACGATCTTATAGTTGATGTTTAGTTTGTGTAGTCTCCATCCACTCCTACAAATTCTAATTTCTTGTTCGACCTAACAACTGACAACCAATGACGACGGAGGAGATTTCAAAGTCTGATTTCTTTACAAAAAAGACGGAGCGAAAATAAGGGTACATATGTCCATTCATTGAAATAAGAGGTGAACACTTACGTAGAAATTAGAAGGAGTCGTCAAAAAAAGATGTAAAACCTTCAACTTCAATCCATCTATTTTCTGTGAACCCTATATGCTGGAGCATCTTTGTGCGTGTGTCTCTCTTATCACAAACCGGAAATAGAAAACAACTCAAACAAGATTTTAGAGAAGCGAAGGCAAATGATTGTGGTGGGGATAAAAAGAGGTGACAACGATGATAGAAAACGGTGGTAATGGTTGTGGCGAAGGCGGTAAAATTTTAGGTTTCTTAGGTGTTCCCAAAGAACTTCGACAAAGGAGTGGAGCTGTTGCAGTCAATTAGAAAGTGCATAACTTCAACATAGAAATTAAACAGGTTCCATGTAAAATGAACAAAAGACAGAAGAAAACACAAAAGAAGATTATTTGAACCACATGAACCTAATACAACTCTAAATTACATGAAATAACACAACATAAAAGAACATAACAAACGAAAGAAGAAAGTCACAAGAGAAACCTGAAGAACAGCAGAATCGCTGGTGGAAAATTAGAGAAACGGAAGCGGTGATAGAAAGAGGTCGGTATTTAGAAAACTCAAATTGTGTCTCTCAAAAGTCGATATACTCAATAAGGTTGAAGGTTTATGTTGTGTAATAGAACGGTTGCAGATGTGATTCACAATAAAGAAGGAAAGCAGCTGGAGATAAGTCGAAGTTAAAGATCGGGATGGGTATCGCACAAAAACAAAAAATGAAAAGTAAAAGAACGACTCACTAAAGGTGGGTTCTTAAGCGGAACCGAAATCAACGATATATGGTGATTAAGGAAGTGATGAATAAACGATTGGCAAGAAACCTCTAGAAGCATGGAGAACAGGTCTGAGGTCCTGTAACCTAACCTTCACTGTTGCTGGCATCTTTCGCTTTGAAAGCCCTAAAATCCCAAAACGATCGACAGTGGATTCAAAGGTTGAAGATACGAAGGTCGTGAAGATTTTTCGAGACATTCGAGGAGTGAGAAAGAAAAAAAATCATCGGCGAAGGTAGAGGTGAAGTGAATAAGGAAGAGACTGAAATTGAAAGAAGTGTTTAACACGTGTTACCTAGAGCAAAGCCATTGGACAGTTGAAACGGTTGATTGAGAATACACCACGTAACACAACACATGTTCAAGAAAGTAATCAGACATTGAAAAAAAAATTAAAAGTGTTCCAATAAGATTACATAACTGTTCCTAAGGAACAAACTTTTAATATATATATATATATATATATATATATATATATTTTGTTCCCTTTTGGATGTGATCCTATTGACCACTTTTAATTTTTTATTTTTTATTTTGACTTTTTATATACATAATACCAAATAATTTAATAGATCGGTTTGGAATCCCCACGATAAGTTAAAGGGGGTATTTAAAAAGTATACTATCTTAAAGGGGTGTAGAGTAATTTAGTAAAATACATTGCTCCGCCAGTCCGCCGTCTATATCTCTGGCTAAAAACGAGAGGGGAGGTCTTGTACGATAATTGAACAAACAAATGGGGGAAGGCTCCTATAAAACGAAGAAGAAGAGGAGGTACTTGGAAGATTCCGTCTCTTCATCTCCATCATCGTCGGCTTCGATCTCTTCTTCTGAAAGCGACGACGAATCTTCCTCGAAGCGGCACAAAAGCAGCCGGAGGCATCGGCACCGGCGGAGCAGCGAAAGGGGGAGTTCTAGAAGAGAGAAAGAGAAGAGGAGAGAGAGGCGGAAGAAAAAGAAGAGAGATAAAAGTGATAAAGATAGAAGGAAAGGGAGCAGTAGCCGGAGATCATATCGAGAAGGAAAAAGGAGGGGCTCAGATTCAGATACAGAGTCGGAGGAGAAGGAGAAGGAATACGGATTGTCTGATGATAATAGTAATTTGCCTGCGAGTGATCCTGTAGAGGTGGTGAAGTATATATTGGATGAGTTCCCTGCTGTTGCTGATGATTTGGAGCAGGTGCTATTTTCTTACCTTCGACTGTCTCTTGCGTTTGAACTTTGAATGGAATTCCATAGGCTGATTTTCGCATATGAATTTACAGATTTAGTAGTGTAGGAATTTCTTTTGTGTTGCTAACAGGGATACTGAATCTAGGTCAAGGAAATAGGTTCTGTTGGTGCAAACTATTTGTTAGGGTTTCTGCTAACAATATGGAATCATATTTTGACAAATGTAGAAGCCTAGAAGGTGATGCTGCTACGTTTTTTTAGTTCTTTCCTAGTAAAGAACTGCAGTTGATGCGTTTCAAATGGTTTGGTTTACACCTCCAAAACGGACATGGATTTTACAGTAAACTCTATGACAAACAGAACAACCATTGGCTATATTGATTGTAGTCCTCAAGTTTATATTATAAAGGTTTATTTTAGTCAGTTGATTATTAGTCAAATACTTCTATTAAACTATGTGACAAGTTTAAATTTGCATTTATTGGGACGAAGGGAATAAGTCTTCATCTTAGTGTATTTCAATTCACTCCAAAGTAGACAATAGCATTGTTGACTGATCCTACCCATTTTCCCATTAATTAGAACTGTGTGTTGTGTACCACTTAGCTGTTCTGTTTCATCAAATATAGGAATACAGTTGGTGTCACTCACTCTGCAACATGTTTAATCATATGTAATGTAAAAATGAATATGTCTTGCTGAGTTTACTGATCACTTGAATTTTCATCAGCTTCTGCGTATGATTGATGATGGACAAGCAGTTGATATATCTGGTCTATCTGAGAAGTCTTTAGTAAAATACCTGCGAAAGCTGTTCGTGTCCTTGAAACTCAATGAAAATGGTCGATTAGTCTTTCTCTTGCCTTCTGATGTTCCTCCAACTCTGGAAGTTGTTGGAGCTGTTATACGACCTAAATCAGAACCTCAAAGGCCTGTTACTAATGATCATGAACCAAATGATGATGTGTATGCTGAAAAACACAAACCTGCTGATGGTGGTTCTAATCTTCCATCTGCACAAGAAGACATTGCAGCTCCTAGGAAGAGGTAAGGTTTCACATTACTTGCCTATTAGTTTTAATTCGATCCATGATTGCTGTAGTTTTAAAGTGAAATGTGTTGGCAGAGAGGAAGGTTTATTCTAGAATGATTAGCCTAACATGATTAACTTATGCAAATCTGCTGCTGAGTCTTCAGGGTTATTGGGCCTGCAATGCCATCTGCTGAACTGCTTGCTGCAGCAGCTAAATTAACTGAAGCAGAGGCTGAGTTAAGGTATGTATGGAAGTTTCTAATATAATGCCTCCTCAAGATTCAAGAATTGATTTTATGAAAAATTAGATTCGGATGAATATATCTGTTTTGTTGAATATAATTCCAAAACTGCTAGTTAATATAGCTTTGATAAATGTAGGGAAGCTGAAATTGGTGAAGATGATGCACTATTTATTGGACCTCCACCTCCTGCTGTGGTCAACGAGGCTGCATCTGCCAATGATGCAGAGCGTTTTGAGGAGGTCTTAACCTACTTTGCTTTTCAGAACCTTTTCTCTTCATTCAGTTGTATTTTTTCAAATAACTTGTTAATAAACTTGCATACCTATCAAAACCATCTATTGTTTTTTTTTGACATTGAAGTTCATCTTATCAGTAACTAGTTAACAGTATATGTTTAAAACATCATGGGCTATATGCAACAAAGGGTAATGTACTTTTCATTTTTTCATTACAACATTATACTTTCTTTTCTTATTACAATATCGTATTTTCAAATGATTTCTTAAAGTACAATTAGAAGAAATAATTTAGAAGCACGGTGTTGTAATGAGAAGAATGAAAGTGCAATGATGTGATAATAAAGTTTGGAATGCACATTGCTAATTTTTGCATTTAGCCCTTCATGTATTTCTCAAAATGATGTGTATATTTTTCTTTTAGGAATGCATGTCTTGATTTGAGGTAATAAAGGTTTTCAAATTTATCAAGTCAAGTGTTTAGTGTTGTGCATGCAACCATTGACAAGTAATTCTTGATAAGTGGCATGAAATTATAAGAATCACATCATGTCAATCTGTTATTGTTTCACCCTATAAAATTTCAGAAGGTCATTAGTCTTAAAGATATATTAACATTAGCATATTAAGTTTTTTGAGTTTTATTTGATCAGGTCACAAGAATTATGGGAGCAGAGGTTGACAACCCATATGATATTGTTGGTGTCAATAGGCATATGGCAGCAGACAACCTTAAGAAAAGGCAAGTTGATGCTTATCATTTCTGTTTTTATTTTTTTTTACAGTTTAATGATTAAGTTAATGTGGGGTTTTTCAGATATTGGAAGCTGTCTCTTATGGTTCACCCTGACAAGTGCACTCATCCAGAAGCCCACCAAGCATTCATTAAGTTGAATAAAGCTTTTAAAGATTTACAGGATCCTGTCAAGGTTAGTACTTAGTAGTACTACTATGCAAATGCTATCTTGAAAAACTTACCATGGAATCTTGAAAAATTTGTATGTTTTTAATTTTAGCGAAAAGCAATGGATGACAAAATTGACGAGAAGGAGGAAAAGGAAAGATTTAAGGTACATGTTTACATTCCCTAATAGCAGAATACCATTAGTTATTACTTATTAGTTATTACTTATTAGTTAATCTTAATATTAATATTTTTGCATTTCTTTTCTTTTGTAGTTGGAGTTGAAAGCAATGCGTGAAGCTGCACAATGGAGGCGTTTGCAAGGTAAAAAACTAAACTAATTTCTTTTAACATTTACAACTCCATAATTATTATAATTTCTATTATTAGTGGAGTGAGTATGGAAAGGTGGTGGTTGGCAGGTATTTCAATGGAGGGTGATGATGCACTCTTAGCAGACATGGATGTAAAAGTCGAACGAACAAGAGATGAATGGATGACAACACTACCTCCCGAAAGAAAAGTAATCCTTCATTTTTATTTTATTATTAATAACTTTTTTCTCTCTCTACTTATTGTTTTCTTTTTACTGTTTTATCCTCCTCAGACTGGTGTGGCAACACAGCAATCAACAAAAGCATTTAACAGGACTTCTAAAGAGGGGCGTGGTGACACCAGTGCATGGACCGATACCCCTTCAGACAGAGCCCAGAAAGCAAAAATGAAGTATGTTTCTTGATTCTTGATTGTTGCACGTGTTTTACTCTCTTTCAATAAATACCTAAAATACCCTTTATGCAGTTATTTGGAGGCGTATAATCAGGCTGCAGCACTTGCTGCGGGGGTTGTTCAAGACGAGGGAAAACGTAATGCGGATGCGGAATTGGTGGACAAATACAACAAAGCAAAAAGGTCAAAATCATTGGTGGAAAAGCATTTAGAGTCCACTCGGGTTCGGTCAAAGAAAAAGTCAAAGGTGGAGGAGGGAGGAAAAGAGAAGAAACAAGATGAATGGGAGGGACAGCATCCTTGGAAACCATGGGATCGTGAAAAAGATTTGACAGGTGGACGACAGAATGTCAAGTTGGATGCTGAGAATATGGCACAAGGATTGACTTCAAGGTTTTCTTCAGGATCATTTCAAAGAAATTTTCTTTAAAATACATACCAATCATAGTGTTGGGTTTTACATGATTTTAAGTTTAATCTTTACTTAGATGTCAATTGTTGATTTGTTGTACTGCAAAAATCATCCTTCCTTTTCCTCTCTTTATATAAAGTTTGTATCTCGTCCATATTTTAATTATTTCTCAACTTTGATTAATCCTAACCAAAATTGATAATCATTTCTTATTAACTAAAACCTACTTTTAGATACCTGATAATTATTGGTGCATTAATATATAGGAATGTAATAAAAAACAAAAGTTTATAACCAAATGTTAAATATCTACGATAAAAGACTAAAAATAAAGGTTTACTTCAATTTTATTTTGATATCACCTGTGCCGAATTTATTGTAAAATATTTTTTATACTCTTTTCTTTCAATTTTTGGACTTATAGTTGGAACAAACATTTTGTATTGTGAAAATTTCAGTTCTAAAAGAACTAATTAATAAAGAATTTTGATTATGATTATAGATCAAACTTGCGCCCATGGCCTAATGGATAAGGCGTCTGACTTCTAATCAGGCGATTGTGGGTTCGAGTCCCACTGGGCGTGTATTTTTTTTTTTTAATTCCAAGATTTTTCAGAAAAAATAAATCGTGTAAAAACGTAAAATGCGCATCCGGGGAATCGAACCCCGGTCAGTACCGTGGGAGGGTACTATGATACCACTACACTAGATGCGCTGTACATTTTTATCTTCACTTTCAATATATTTAAATTCTCTACGATATCGATTCAACTCATAAACCATATTATGTGACAAAAGCTAAATTTGTAATGCCTTTGAATATCAAAGCTTAAGAAAATAATAACGACATTTTGAATATCCGTTAAATGTACAATAGCTAAACAATTCTAAGGTTTATACAACATTCATACATCCATTTCTCCAAACTTCATCCACTCTAGTCTAATCTTCTACATACGAATAAACCAAGTTAAAAACACTAGTAAACATGTTTCTTTAGAGATAACATATAAGCTCTTCAATCTCTGTTACAACTTAAGAGATTGTCACTTGAGCTTCATAAACATTTAAAAGAAATAAAGCACCATAAATAATAGAGATTCATCAAAACATAAAATATCCATCAGTTAGTTTGCCAAGCCATCAGCTCCTTCCCCAATCTTTGAAAGCAACTGCCCGGTAGAATTTGTGTACTCCAAAAACTACACCCAATATAAAATTTTATCATTTTAGGATGATAGAAAATACTCCACAAAAGATTTATTGAAAAAAAGTTCAGAAATACACTTTCACCTCTTTAGTAATCTCTTCACATTTACTGAATAATATTTGTTGTTTAGCTGTTGCTGAATCATTCTCCACATTAATCTTTTCATTTATAGCAGCCACCTAACAAGTTTCAAATAATATATAAAAAATTTAAAAACAATATCCGTTTCAAAAATTTATAAAAATCCATACCTCTGCAACCAGAGCTTCTATGTTTTTTTGCCTTTGTTCCAATCCATGTCTATTATATTCCACTTGTGATCTCACATTATTAAGTTCTTTGGAAGCCTCTTCACACTTAAGATCCTTTTCTTTTTCTAATTGTTGTAGTAGTTCCTCTAATTGGTCCGCTGGAAATTTATATAAGAAAAAAAATATATAAAAAATTTGAAGTTTTGGGCGCCTTAAATATAAAACTTTATAAAGAACAACCTCTGCCTTGTTGTTCAAATAATTTGGCTTCAAGTGATTTATCCAACACCCCATCATCACTATTCTTAACTTTCAACACCTTCACATCTTTCTCAACTTGTTTGGCTGAGTTCACCTGTTAAAAACAATGGTTAAATCAATAAAATGGTGAAACTACTTTCTGTTTTTCTGTAATTTTTTAAAGTTAAATTCAAGAAAAAAATAATGTGGTTTCATTGATTTGTAACAGAACCTGCTCTTGTAATGCCTGCATCTGCTTCAAATGTTTGCTCATTTTCTTGCTAGCCTGAAAAACAACATTCATGCAAATTTACCAATTTGCCATTACCAAATACTAATAAAATTGATCATAATCCACAACTATGTAATATTATTACCTTTGCATAGACTTCAAGGATGGCAGATTTTTCATGAAAAGACTGCATTGCTTCTCTTTCTGCATTCTTAGCCTCAATTTGAACTCCTTTCTTTTCCTCCAATGCCCTCTTAAAGTTATGAAAGAATTATATTATATATCTCTTCATTTGATTGTTAAACAACATTTTCACCTAATAGTTTAATGATGAAAAACTAAAATAACTTCCACCTGTAGTTTATCTGGAGATTGAACAATTTTGGAACGCAGACTCGCATTTTCTTGAGCACTTTGTACCAAAGCAAACTCTGCACTTGAAATCTGAAAAACAACAAGGATTATATGGATCCAATTATTAAAAGAAAAAGAAAAAGAGGATCCAAATTAACATTCATAATGAATCAATCGTTTCAACATCAAGAACATGTGTACCTTTTCATCCATTTCTTTAACTGCATCCTTCTTTTTTCTAAATGTAGCCTTTAGGGACATTTGCTGATTATTAAGAGATGAAATTGTTTGGCGTAGTTCTTTAATTTTGATGTCAACTTCTTGAATTAGTGGCATCTCCTTTTCTCTTGATTCATTAAACTCTAGTAATTCTGCATTTAACTACAATCAAGATATGCATAGTTAGCGAATTTTCAGTCTGATTGAATAAATAACCAATTATAACTTTTTACACCTACCTGTGATATTCTATTTTCAATCGCTTGTTGTTGCTCATCAAGATTTGTCACATCTTCCACGACTGGTTTTATTAGCTCCATTCTTGTGTCTCTAGGATGTTTGAAACAACATAATATCTTATGTTGATGGCAAAATGATGATATTTTTTCATGATTAAAAGTGGATGCTATATACAACTTGGTAAAGTTGTGAAATTTCATAGTAAAAAGGAAGTATATAAATCAGTAAATCACAAGATGCAAAATGTAGCCGAGCGCAATTCCAAAATGTATGGCTAACTAATTCAAACAATTTGGGGTTTACATGAGAAGAAACTGAAAGAATTCCAAAATGATGAATTAAATGAAAAAATACCTGTGAAGGCAAAAATTAAGGATAGTACCAATAAAAAACTCAGTGCGATCGCCTTCAGGCTTAATGAGATCTTTTAGAGTGAAATTCTTAGGGCAGTCGAGGGCGGAAATGACTCCCCTTATCTTGTTGAACAAATTCATCATTCTTACAGAGTCAACATGCAAATCGGGGTTTTCAAGTTGTTCTAGGTCTACGAATTCGACTAGTCCGCAATCTTCCCTGAAAATTCAACAGATACTTGGGAAATTTGATAGACAGATACTTTGTAAATGTAAAAAGACATTAGGGTTTAGAAAACTGTACTGGAGACAGCCGATGTGGACGAGTATTTGAGTGTAGATATTGTTGACGACATCGGGCCTGGGATTGATGAGTTCGGCTTCGGAGACGTTGACGATTCGTGATTCGGCGAGTACTCCGATGATCTCTTTCCGGGGGAGTTTCGGATAATCGAACTTAGACATCTCTCCTTGTCTGTGTTTGTGTATGTGTGTGTGAGAGAGAGAAAGAGAGGAGGAGTTTTATGTGTGTTTTCCCGCCATAGTGAATTAAAAACGATGGTCTTATATTTGTTGTTAAGCTAATTACATCGCACACCCAAAAGGCCAAAATCTTAAAAAAAAAAAACCCGAAATGTCCAATTTCATCGATCTAGTCATACTTTTGGTTATAACATATATGAAAATGGTCAAAATCAAATAACGTAGTCATAACATCTCCCATTTTCTATTTATTATTTTTTTTTGATGTTTTTAATTTTTATTTTTCTAATTTGTTTTATTTTTTTAATTTATGTCATAATATAAAAAAAACATATAAATTAATAAAACATAATTAAATTAAATATTTAATTAAACATACCATTTTAAAAATAAAAACGAAATTACAAAGGAAAAAAACATTGACCGAAAACATACGATAGTCCTAATAATTTTAAAAAAATAAAACCGATACACTATTCTTCGCCTAAATATTTCCGCTCGATCTTTGCCTTCATTTTTCGGAACACCTCCGCCCGTCTCGGTGGCATATTCTCCTCACTAGTTTGAAGAATTGTCAACTCCTTCGTAATGCGATCTTCATCGGCTTCACGACGAAGGAACTACAAATGCTCATAGTGCAACTCATATCTTTTACGCGCGATTTCGTTGTGGTCGTCGAATTTCTGTTTCATTTTCGCTTGTTCTCGAAGTCTACTTTCGCTTTCCACTGCATGTCGTTGAGCCCGCCTCGCTTTGTCATGACCTATCGGTCGTCGAGGTGGGGAGATCTCTTCGATGTCGTTGAAGTCGTCTGGTATCTCATCTGTGTCCACATTGAGGTCGATGTTCGTGCTTACGTCCGAAACGTCGATCGAACATGAGCCGCGAGACCTCTTGGATTGTTGTTTCGGAAATGTGTCCGTTTTATTCCATTTTAGGTCTTCCTTAACAATCTCCCAAATCTTTTCGTGCTAAAAAAATGACTCGTCTCGACATGATATTGGACCCTCGCCGCTCTATAAACATCAAAATCGTTCGCACCACGTTGCTTGTGCGAGGAAAGTTTGTTGTAGATGGAATTGAACTTGGTGAACTTCTTGCTTATTTGAGTCCATTTGCTACTCAACATATCGTGATTGCGATAATTTGCATCCTTCTTCAAAATGGTCCGAAATTTCCCTATCACAACTTCCCAAAAAGCGACTTTTCTCATATTGCTTCCTTGAGTTGGATTTTTTGATGTCCCACACCGTGACACCGCCAACGCGTATTCTTCCTCTGCAGTCCACCATGTTGGATGTTCGTCTTCCGAATCCTCCACCACGACCGCTTTACCTTTCCTTCTTGCTCTCACTTTGTTGGTCGGTTTTTTTTCGGCTCCCCCTCCCCCCGGCTTGCGTTTCGGGTGCTGTTTCTTACGTGGGTGGTGGTTGTGTGGTATTTGGTTGCATTGTAGCGAATGTGTTGAGAATGTTTTGTGGAAGGGTTGTAGGGAATTGTGGTGGGGTGAGGCGGGATTGAAAAAGTTGTCGGGAATTGGAAGTTACGGTATGCCTTGAGTGTTGAGGATGTCCGCGTACAACTCGTATTGTGCAAAACCGAGAGGCGGATATGTATTTGTGTTTGGAGGATGAGTGTTGGGTTTTGATCCATATGGTGTTTTGTGTAAAAATGAATTGAGAAATGGTATGTAAAAATCGAAGTGAGAAATGGTGAGTAAAATTTGAAGTGAAAATGTATATATATGTTGAGTAAAAATTGAAAAAAAAATAGTTTCTTTTAACATTTTGACCGTTCTTCAACGGTCCATTTTATGATCGTTACCAAAAAAAATCGACACAATTCATCCGTTTCTTCTCGTTGCCACCATAACGCACGCTAACATAATGCCTAAAAATGGGGACCCGGGGCGGTGTTCCTAGCGTTATGACGACGTTATCCCGCTGTCACGTCGGAATAACGCGCCTTCACGTTGCCCGCTCCCACCCATCTAAAGCAAATTAAAAAAAAAGGTTTGTTCAGTATTGCAACAGACACCTAACCCTGTCCCCATCAAGAACAAATATAAGACCATTGGGTGGGCAATTCAGGTTATCAAGTCAAATATTGTCATCTCACATTTTAATATGTTATAACATGGAGTGGAGGTGGTGTTTCCATGTTATAACATAGTAATAAGAGGAGAGGGAGAGGGAGAGAGAGAGAGAGAGAGAGAGAGAGAGAGAGAGAGAGAGAAGAGAAAAAAATGATTTGATTGGATGTTGCCTCTTGCACTCGTTACCACATTTCATAACACCACATCTCATAACTAGAGGTTGGGGCGGTATTACAACCGTTACCATGGCGTTAAGGCGCCTCCACGTAGACAAAAACATCCCTCCACGAGCCCGTACCGAATAGTCTAAGTGAAATGGTTTGAGAAATAAAATATTTACTATTAGAATTAATGAATTTCACGTGTCATAATCTCTAAATATTATTAAAAGAGAACCCTTAATTGACCAATGAAGCAATCAGGGCCCTTGATTGTATTTCAATCCTATGTTTTACACCCTTAGATCAAATTGTTGACACTATATTCCCCAAATAGAATTCAAACACAATTATATTTAATTATAGAATATAGAATCTTTAAATTCAACATTTATGTTATAAATTGAAGCATATCATTCTATTTTTATACGAGATATCAGTTTACCTAATTAATATTGTTTCTAATTTAACTCTTTTATTTACAGCTTTTGGCTTCAAAATTTAAACTTGTTCAATTTTTTATTTTCGTTTTGAAAAAACTCATTAAATAAGCATATCAATAATTCGGTTATTAACCTATAAAATATAATCTAATCTTATTAAATCAGCAAAATATCTGAGAGTCAAAATTAAAGTCAATATTATTCATAATTTATCTCTCAGTATATCCCACTTAAAATGAATCAATTTGAGATAATGGTTTGAATTTTAAAACTCATTAAATAAGCAAGTTAATTAATTTGAATTTTTGAATCAATATAACTGATATCTTTGTAAGATCCCGCGAATGATGACAAATGCGAAATAGAACTGATAAAGTGAATCAAACAATATTGAAGAACACACAATGTAAATAATACGGTTTTAGCTCTCATTTGTCTAGAAAGTTATTACAAAGTGGTTCATGCAATATTTCTCTCTCTAGACAAAGTCACACGTTCTTACCTAAATGGGAGCATCTCACTTCCTATTTATAGTAAAAACTTAACCCATTACACATCTAAAGAGGGTAAGCCTATGTAACATCTCAAAAATCTGTAACATCCATAAAAATCATGAATATTTTTTACTTTTAAAACCAACCCAAAATCACAATTGTTTACAATATAGTTTTCAAAGCATGTTTAATATCAGAGTTATCCCAAAATCATAAATCAATACACGAGGAGGTGCACGATCACGCCTTCGCCTTTCTGCGATAATCTGAGGTACCTGAAACATAACCTAAAACTGTAAGCCCAAAGCTTAGTGAGTTCCCCCAAAATACCATCACACAAACAAGTAACACATATACAATAACAACATGCAATGGGTCCACAACTAACAGACCGAATTACCCCTGAGCCCACAGCATAAGTTTGGCCCTCAGTATGAGTCTGGATTGCCCTACCCGAGCTCAGCTCGTATACGAAAAACACATGAGCCCTCAGTATGAGTCTGACATGCCCTACCCAACCCTCAACTCATATATAGATTGCTCCAGGGTTTGTTGGCTACCGCATGAAGCAGTACAACATCAACCCAACCCTCACAATATGTCAACATATAATAGATAATAGCATAACAAATAATCATACATACAGTATCACAGGTAGTCCTACAGATCTACCAACTAGCATATCAAAAATTAGCATGCATATGTATTCCATACTCATCATATCAACGAATATCAGGTTATCAAACCAATGAGCCGGCCTTGGTGCCTTCGAACCGTAAGTATAGTAAGGAAAACTCACCTCAGACAGCTGAAACCTACGGATAAGACTCTGACTGTAGATCCGCTAAAATCCTCGCGCTATCAAATACCAAATGACCATAAATTAATAATTGAGTCCTAACTCTCACTAAAAGTCCAACTTAGGGTAAAAGACCTTTTTACCCTTCCTCTAACTTGGTCCAAGGCCAAGGCCCAATCCAAATGTCCAAAAGCCCAAGATCCAATATAAGCACCTAAGGCCCAAATATGGTCCAATTTTCAAAATTGGGCCCAATCCCTTTCATGGGCCTTTCCCCAAGAAAATACAAACAAAACTCAACAACCCAACCAATCAATTCTTATGGTCCAAATGGCCCAAAACAATCAAGCCCACACAAGCCCAAAGAAATCCAACCTGCTGAGTACGTTGGGCGTACTTAGCCTGTACGCGCATCATACAACTTAAAAGGTTTGTACGCACAACGTACATGCTTATACGCCCCACGTACTCACCAGTTTTGCCAACTTTCCCAATTCAGCTCTTAATCCAATAAGACTTCGATCCAAACTCAAATCTGACTTTCCTAAGGTGGTTAATCACATAAAGTTGCCAACTTTATGTGCATGCATGGCTTAATGGGGCTCTAGAGATCAAAAGAGCTTAATAAACAACTTAATGCATGCATGAGACCACAACCACCATAAAGTTTGCACCTTTGTGCCCAAGGAACCCTTAATATGTCCATATCGAAAAGGCTAAGCTCCAAAAACGACCTTAACTCCCAGTCACCAACCAAAAGGACCAAAAATGACCAAAACATGCCAATGAGTATATCTATGAAATGAAATAGCAAGGTTTGAACTTGATATCTCAAAAGCTTGCAACAAGGGTGATGAATCTGGATCCATAATCTTCCCACCAAGAAAACTGCCTTCAATCTCCTTTACTTCCTTCACAAAGGGAAAATCAACCATCAAAATATTCTCAAGAGCTCGAGAATACCACAAAGGAGGCTTAAGGGTCGATTTAGGGTTTTATGAGGTTTGGAGGCTGGTGTAAGTCCCACAAACGCGAACCAACTAGTGATCAAACACAATCAAGATGCAAAACAGTAAGAATAAGAAGGAGTAGAACTGTAGAAGCAAAGAAGTTCCAACAATGCACACGTTATATTCAATGTGTAAACGTCTGGTACACTTGGAACACACACATACGACTACTGTTCATCTGACACATCTGACACTATATATAGGGGGCAACCAACCGCAAACCCGTTCACGGCCATACACACGTTCACGTCTGTGAACCCTACTCGGCCGTAAACACAACCGCAAACACACATAACATGACCAAAACCCTATCAAGACCTATACAGATAGATGCCTAGCCCAAACCAATAAAATGTGACCTAACAGTCTCCCCCTTGGTTCGAGCTAGCATAGATTCAGTCTTTCTCGATTACCAACACATTTGATCTTCCCAAAGCACCCAACCACATCTTCTTATCGATGATCTCCGATATCATGCTTGTGAACTCCTTGGCAGCAGACTCCATGATCTCCTGATCGCATAAAATCTGATGTGCAGCCAAGGTGTGGATGTCCCTTTCACCAAACTGAAGTAGGTCCTTCTTATCAACGAGACGGAAGCAACCATCTTTGAACTTGATTACAACAGAAGTTGTGGCATCATCGAAAACCCAGTACTGCATGTTGCGTAGCGAACCATCACAAAAGTTCTTGACGATGGGAAACTTTGTCATCTGCTTCGTTGGAGGCCACATTACATTCTTGAAGGGCTTGTTGGTGATCGGGTCACACACATCTTTGGCTGTCTTCAAGAAAGATTTGGCGGTCTTCATCCCATCAAATCCTCTCCTCACTTGGTTCTCTAAGAAGAGTTTAAAGTCAGTTGCACAAGGATCATTAGAAGGGTTGGAGAATGGAGCTTCAGAAAGCTCAGCGAGATCCACTTTGGTGTGGGAAGAAAAATCATTATTGTCCTTGTAATATTCCACATTATTACTTTTTCGTTTGATCAACAACAATTGAGTTTATCATGAAAGCCCCACATACGAATCCCTGACCGGTCACTGTATTTGTGTTTGAACCTCCTTTTTCTTAGATCCGTCACAGTGAGTTGGGGCTGGTCTCCACGAACATTCTGATCAGAATTTTTCATGAAGAGCCATTTTCCTTTCTTCTTAAAAAGTGCTGATTGTCGGGCTCACTTAAGAGTAGCTCTTGGAGGCGCTTGAGTTGGTTCAGTTTCAAATTGGTCAACGATTCTAGTGGTTCTGACTAGAGGAGTGTCATTAAGCTGATCAGATTGTGATGTATTGGCTGGGGCTGATTGAGAAGTCTGGGTTGCATTTGGATCTTCGACTGTGGTCTTGAACTTGTCACCAAATTCAGTAATAAGCTTATTCTTTAAGTCGAAGTATCCAGCCATCAAGGCTCCAAGGTTGACTTGAAGAGTAGAGATTTGTTTTGACTTTAATATGTTTTCTTCTTCAAGCTCGAAAACTCGAACATCGAGGTTTCCAATCAAAACGTCTCTTTTTTTAATAAGTTTCTGGTTCAACACCCCAATCTCTGCTCTAAGATCAGCAATCGATGGGTCCGCTCCCCCTAAATTTCCTTCCCATATAGATATTCCTTTTCCGCGAGGTGAAGGGTTTGAATCTTGTTGGGCCAACAACCTGGCAAGCCTCTCAGAGGCAACGTCATACACAGATCGTGGAGGAGAGGAACCCCCAGGAGCTGAAGAGATCCCAACTTCATGAGAAGATCGAGTAACACTTGGACCTTCTTCATTGGTTGGTTGGGCAGGTGTTGCAGCAGCAGCGGATGGTTGAACATGCAGCGCTTGTTCCCTTACTAGCACTCCCGGTCTGGGATCAACTTTTCTCCGTTAAATTGGAGGCTAGGAGGCTTGTGTCAGATTGAGATCACTATCACATGGCAATGAAGTTGGAATAGCAACTGGAAGGGGAGGAATCCTTGACGTTGTATCCATATCGGTTGAAAGGTGTCGGCCATCTGATCAAAAGTTGGAGACGTCACTTTGAGAACACCACTAACTCCTTCTGTCTCTGTTGCAGGTTGCACAACATCATGGACAGTGTCAAAGAAAGCATCGAGGTCTTCACTGCTTAACCTTATATCATTATCCTACTCAAAACCCATGAGTTGAAAACCCAATACATTCAAATTTTTCAAAAGTAAGACATTTTGAAGACTTAAAAATTAAAATTAAAATAAAATAAAATCTAAAAAATTTAAACTAAACTAATTTTGACTAAATTTTTATTTTTTCAAAATTTTAAGGAAAACTAAAATAAAATAACACAAGTTTCTTTTCACCATTTTCAATATTCCTTTTATGATTTTGGTATCAAAGTTTTAGGACAGTCTTAATCCGTTTTTCAGTACTTCCACCTTCATGAGTAGATCTGGTCAACCGCTGGTATTGTGGTCCACTTAAACACGAAAGATTGTGACAATTGAGGACATGCTACAGGTGACAAGACATTTGATCCTATGATCCTAAATGATATTCCTAGAAGACCATTTAGCTGACGACGACCACAAATATTGTTGTCCACCTAAATTTAGCAGCGAGATCTACATACAACCTATTGAATGTTCAATTTTAGGTGTACTAGAACGTGTTTCCCGCTTCCTGACATACTCCGGTAATCAGGAACTTCCAGAATACTCCTTACTTTAGATGAGCAGACAATTATTAGGAGGGAAGTCAGATTTAGAATGCATATGTTGTACACCCAGGTCGGATCTTCCAATCACGCAGATGGATAAACATATGACTAACTGGATAGAGGGATTGAGAATTAGAATGGTGCATATACTGTGTCCCAGGTCGGATCTTTCGATCACGCGGAGTGGACAACATATGGCTAACAGACAGAAAGAATTGCATAGAAAAGAGGATGCATAGAAATAGAGTTGCATATGTTGCATTCCAGGTCGGATATCTTCTAATCGTGCAAAAGAGGAAACATATGACTAACAGAAAGAAAGCAAGAAAATAACCTTCTACATATCTACATTATCGGAATTCCCCAGTCGCCCTATCAGTACCGGAATTAAGGACATACGTCCATACATCGAGAAAGAGTTACGTCACAGTTCTAGATACTGATTACTTTAGTGTGGCCCATAGATTCTCATGTATATCTCACCGTTCAATCTACCCGAGCGTCGTATTGTCAGACCAAACGGAACTATCTAAGTCAATTACTTGTCAAGTCCTTTCATAGTCCATCTATACCTAGTCTGGTCCATTTAAATCTTCCGTGCCTACCAGCGCATCGAACACAGAGTCTAGATCAGTTCAACGTTGGTACCTTACACAAGTCAAGATTGCATGTTATCACTGAGTTGATATCACTTCCCATCACATCACCTGCAGACAGACTAACATGAGACACTATTTTTTGGTTTTTCATATTTTCTGAAAAAATAAAACAGAAATAACACTATTTTTGGATTTTTGGTTTTCTGATTTTTGTTATGTTTTTGTTGGTTTTCTGATTTTTTGTTTAGTTTTTGATTATTTCTCCCCCTAAAGTTGTGCATGGGAGAGAATGAAAACGAAATGCGCAAATTTAAACTACCTAAAAACAAAAATCAGTCCTCAAAACGTAGCATTTTTAGAAAGTCCACCAGCACATCGAATCGAGCTTTGTTAAATGGTTTTGTGAACAGATCTGCCACATTATTATCAGTGTGGATCTGTTCCAACCGAATGAGCGAACGCTCATAACAATCTATGATAAAATGAACTTTGATGTCGATGTGCTTGGTTTTGGAGTGTTGGACAGGATTTTGGCTATTTGGATTGCAACATCATTATCACAGAAAATTGGAATTTCTAGAAAATTCAAACCGTAGTCCATAAGATGATCTGTGAGACACTCAACAAGCTATGCTTTAACTCGGGAGCGTGGATGACGTTCTCATAACTCAGCACTCCATTTGTGACACTTCCTTCGGTTTGGAAAATCATTTAATCATATATTTTGAGTTCTATATTCGAGTCGGAACCAAAACCACGTGAAATTTCTGGAATTCCTTCGAACAAGACCGAGTTCACGGCCGGACTTGAGTTCACGACCGTACACCCGTGTACGGTCGTACACTCGTTTACGGCCGGCGTATTGTGGACCCCACCACCGACCAACGACAACCCCTATAAATATGAGACCCAACCCCCTCATTTACACTTTTCTGGCCGGACACTCTCTCCTTCTCTCTCTAGACTATCGACCGTACACCCCTAAAAGCACCTTTATTCTTCCGGAAAACATCGAAAAACACCGTTTGGGGTCATTTCGGAGCATCTAGAGCACGTTTCTCGTCGAAATCAACATCCTTGTTCTTGAGTGTACGGCCGTACACCTTCAAGTTCATTGACCGCACACCAGTCTACGGCCGTACACCTTCAAAGGCCGTACTCCTTCAAGGGCCGTACATCGTTTACGGCCATACACCCTGTTCACGTCCGTACACCTTGTTCACGGCCGTAAACCCCATTCACGGCCGTACACACTTCCTAAGCAGTGATCTAGACTGAAAACCCACCTTCCTCGATTCGATCAAGTCCCAGTAACATTCCTTAACCGAACTCAAGTGTTTTTCTACACTTTATCTAGCGAAATCACTAATTTAAATACATAAATGTATTTAATTGTTATTAGGATTTCGTTAAGTGCCACACGCTACAACTCAAGGGTCTTCATTTCAGTTCGTTGATTCGACGTTTGCACACTACTAACAGTGAGTTCATACCCCTACGCTTTTACGATTTTTAATGTTTTCAGGGGGAATACAAGCCAGACATAAACGATTTTAACAAGTTTTAAACTTATGCAATTGATACAGTCAAACGATTTCCACGTTTTATAAAATATTTAGATATTTTATCCCTTTTGTATTATGTTGAGCATAATGGACACTTTTATGTTGGAAATACAATTTCATAGTTTTCAGAACAGTTTACAAACCAAGTAGATAACATTTTCAAGTAAACTATAATGGGTATCGTTTGGGGAATTCAATACACAGCTTTTACCAATTCAAATTACATACATGGGTAAACATATAAACTATGACATATTTAGTTTATGATATACACTACTACAAGAGTACCACATTTAATAATTATTTAAGTATAATTATTACTTTATACAGTATACAACGGATCCAAGTACAAGAGAACACTACAGAATTACACGTAAACTAGATTATACAGAATTGTGAGACTCTACTTCAAAACCGTACCCTTAGGTGTACTGAATTAAATCCTATCATAGTATAACCAGAGTCTCCTGGAGGGAGAGCGTGAGATTTGTGAATAGATCTATTCGGGACTGACAATCCCACACCTGAACTGCTAGCTACAGTTAGGCAGGCATGCCTGAGGTGTCAAATGTCATTTAACCGACACTTGAAGAACGTCGTAAAGGTCACTAGGTCATATCAAGCATGGTTATACGACTCACAATAGTATAAATTAATAATTTGTTTACATAATTTCATTCTTCATTAGTTTTATTTTAAGTAATGAAACTACTTTTACAATACTGATAGTAACCAGGGTTTTCATATAGAATTACTACACACACTAGTGGTAGCCAGAGTTTTTCATACAAAATATACTATACAAAGGTTTTTATACGAGAATACACACATGCTACGGTTGATAGTAACTAGACATACAAACTAACGTTTTTCTATACTACAACAGGATACAGAAACAAATATTCATAGTTAATTCTATAATTACTTAGTTTAGGCATCAGGGCTACGTATGAAGAATATTCGATAGACTGTGGAATGTGCGGTTTCCGCCTCATTTCCTGTTCCTTGTTTGGTTGTAGGCTTAGGGCAGATCCACATAATCAACAGTCTGTTCGATATTGGTTTATACGTGGCTAGCATAAACTAAGTGGTTATAGATGGAACCGATATTATCACACTTTTACTAAAGAAAATATTGGATTTTCTTGGAAACATACGAACATTTTTACAAAGTCATCAACAGGTTTTCAATACAAAAACATCGCTTATGAACTCACCAGCTTTATGCTGATACTCTTTCAAAACTGCTTGTATTCTCAGGAAATCAGTAGACAGGTACCTCCTGGAGTTTTGTGAAGACGGAGCGTATAGAGTCACGTCTTTATCTTTTGTTATACTTTTGATGTATAAAAACAAGAATTAAATAGATGTAAACCTTTTTCATATATGTATTCAATGTAATGGTTGTGTTTACTATGATTGCTATGATACAATTGTTGTGATACTACACATGACGTCATCCACCCCCGAACGTTTCCGCCGTTCCGGTTTGGGGGTGTGACAATAACCTCCATTAAAAGTCTGAATGTCGTGCAATTGGGAGATGTCTCCTGTCATGTTCCTGGAACAACCAATGTCGACATACCTGGGTCTGACGACATTCCTCCGCAGCTGTTCCTGCACAATGCGCGAGATCAATTAGATTTAGGAACCCAGGTCATAACAACACTGGGTTTTCCTTTGTTAGCAGCGGATTTTCATTTTTCAATTTTTGAATTTGTTTCATTACCAGATGCACTTTCAGAAGATTGAGATGATTGGACGTTTAGATTCATGGGCACCCATTGGTAGTTAGGTTTAGAAAATTTTACAGGTGATTTTGAAACGTTTTTCTTTGAATTTTATCGTTTGGTTTCCGTCTAAAATTAGCCGAAGACCCAGACGAAGCCTTTGACAAACCCGATCTTGGCTTATCCATGTTCGAATTCGTAAAAGTTCATGTTTTATTTTCATTGAAAACCTGTTTATTCCTTTTAAGATCATCCCGTTTTCTGTCTTTGTTTACATTCCAATCATCATCACGAGGACGAGATCTCGAGGATTTTCTAATGAGAGACCTTCCTCGAGACTTATTCTCGCTTCTGTATGCATAGAAAGGTACAAATACCCGATTTGGACTGTTACGAGCAATATGACCAGCAGTACCACAGTTAAAGCATGTCTGTTTTTTAGCATAAAAGTTGGTGCCGCTCTTTTCTGGTTTATTTTCTTTAATGATACCCTTACTCTTCCCACAAGTACATGTGCAAGAATCAGGTTGTGTGACTGGTGAGGGTGGAGTGGATGTGCTCGTAACAGGAACATCATAATTATTAAACAGATAATCAAATATATCAAAAAAAATTGAGTCATCAGACTTTGACACAGAATCATCACAAAACAAAACATTAGTTTCCGAGTCAGAAACAAAAGTAGAATCGTTTGAAACAGAAACATCAGATTCTGAAACAATTTTATTATCAGACACACTCTCTTCAGCTGCTTGCTTGCAATGACTTAATGGTGGATCTGCATAGGAAGTAGAAACATTAGTATGACCACTTTCCGGCACAAATACAGTAGGTTTGCCATATTTAAGATGTGCCTCTCTGTCCATTTCTTCTTTAGTTAAAGGGTTAAACTGATAAGTGTGATTAAAAGGAGGAGGAACTTTATCATACCCTAAACCCTTTTGCTGGTTATTTTTAAATTTCAAACTATTTTCCATCATTGACTCAACTACTTCACTTGATACATCAAATTTTCTGAAATTAAAATCTGCATTTTCAAACTTATTTTTCAATGTGTCAAGTTCAGCAGTTAACTCAGGAAGTTGTTTTGTCACATATCTATAGTTTGCACATTTATTGTTGTACTCTTCCTGAAGTTTCCTAAAATCTTTGGTTTTTGCTTCTAATTGTGCGTTCAGGGGTTTTTGTCCTTTCCTGAGGGTATAACCTTCGTATTTTTGGTCCTCGTTCTCTCTACACAATAATTCGATTTGTTCACGTAAAAATTTAACAGTAGTTTCACAAGATTTAGAGCACGAAACTTCATTGACCGGAATGTTTTGTGGTTCCATTTTTTTAATAATTGTTTTTTTTAATTTTTCTTAATTTGAATGAAAAACAAGACTTGAAATGAAAGTGTAACCGAAAACAATGAGATTCTATAACCAATAGAGGTTCACGGCCGTACAGAGTTCACGGCCAGTTCACGGTTCACGGTCAATTAACAGTTCACGATCAATGAGTGGTTCACGGTCCAATGAGTTGATTCACGGTCAATTGAGAGGTTAACAGTCAATGAATGGTTCACTGCCAATGAATGATTAACAGTCAAATAAAATGATCACGGTCAATGTATATGAGTGGTTCACGGCCGTACACAGAGTTCACGACCGTAAACAATTCAACATGTGAAATCGTAAACACCCAGAAACAGATGAAAACAGATGCTTTTGATTCCTTTGGCCTTGAACTTCATGATCTAATGCAGAAAACCCAGCAACCACTTGAACAAATACGAAAATTGAAGAAGATCTCCAACCGTAAACACCACTTGAATGAGTTTAACATCGGATTGGCTCTAATACCAATTGTAAGTCCCACAAACGCGAACCAACCAGTGATCAAACACAATCAAGATGCAAAACAGTAAGAATAAGAAGGAGTAGAAGCAAAGAAGTTCCAACAATGCATACGTTATATTCAAGCCGTAAACGTCTGGTACACTTGGAACACACACATACGACTACTGTTCATCTGACACATCTGACACTATATATAGGGGGCAACCAACCGCAAACCCGTTCACGGCCGTACACACGTTCATGACCGTGAACCCTACTCGGCCGTAAACATAACCGCAAACACACATAACATGACCAAAACCTTATCAATACCTATACAGATAGATGCCTAGCCCAAACCAACAAACTGTGACCTAACAGTTGGTGAAGAGGCCAGCCCTAAAGACTTAAGGTGCTTAAATAGGGTACAACATGATGGGTTTTGAGCACTATAACAATCCTACGGTGAACATACAACCCTAAATGCTTTGGATCTAAGTTTTCTCAAGTTATACATGCAATTTCATTTTATCCAAAGCATAAACCCTAGCTAGCATACAATTGGAGATTTACAACATAAAACTAGTTAAATGAATACCTCTTTATTGTAGCTTGTAGTTCTTGGAATTTCAAAAGCTTAGTACCTCAAATGTGATACCTCTAATAAGTCACAAACACCAAAAGCAAAATGAGGCTTATGAGAGAGAGAGGTTAGGAAGCACCAAAATCGGCTAGGGTTTCACCTTGGAATGATTGGCCGATTTGAGGGATGCTAGGGGTTACTTTTATAGTGTGGAATTCCTAGGGATTTAACTTGTAAACCCTAATTCATCATGACTCTTCACATTTGATAGGCCCTTTGGACTAAACCTTCATGGACTCTCATATAGATGTAGTCCATCCCTAATCAACATGGATCATTATCCCAAACTATAAGTATTACTGATTTACCTAATCAGTCCCCGTAAATTTAATCAGTCTCTTTTGATCACTAAATTAATTCCAAATTAATTCTTGATCAATACCAATTAAATAATATGATTTCTTAATTAATATATTATTCATATAATATATTAAGGAATCACAAATAACCTCTTTCTCAAAAATCCATCCTATCAAATTGCTCTGGTGAAGGCAACCTAAAAGGACCATGCTACCATCGGGTCAAGTACATACCAATTATAGTTATGGGCTTAGACACCTAATCCAATACAACACACTTAAATTATGGTTTCTTGCCCTCCTCGTACGCCTAATGTACTCCTCGTACGCCCAACGTACGTGGTCGAGGCTTCGCTTCGCGATCCATCTGCTAACTACGCTCAACGTATGCCAATGTATGCCTTGTGTAATGGTCCTCGCACGGTACACCCAACGTACTTCGCATGTACGCCCCGCGTACTAGGGTTTTCCCTGAACCCTAAATTCTTCTGAAGGCCATAACTTCTTCAATATAAATCCGATTTTGACGATCCTTATATCCATGAAAAGGTAATGAGAAGCTCTACGCTTATACCATCTCATAATCGCCTTAAAACTTCCCGAATAAAAACCCAATTTCCATAAAGGTCCGAGCTGACACTTTACCAAAATGTTTACAAAATCATTGTTTCCAAATTGTTTATCAATACCATAGCATTCCAAAATCATAAATCCATAAAATATAGGATGTGTACGGTCATACCTTCGCCTTCCCACGATCATCAGAAGTACCTGAAACAATAAACTAAAAACCGTAAGCCAACACTTAGTGAGTTTCCCCCAAAGTCCCACCACACAAACATATAATCAAGTAGATAACGAGTCCACAACCTTCCTGGTTGAATTGCCCCTGGCCCACAACCTTACGGTTGGAGTGCCCCAGCCCACAACCTTGCGTTTGGAATGCCCAATACATAATGGGTCCACAACCTTCTTGGTTGGATTACCCCCGACCCACAACCTTCCGATTGGAATGCCCCGTCCCACAACCTTACGGTTGGAATGCCCTGGTCTGTTGACTTACAACACAAAGCAGTACATTCTCAACCCCACCATACCATGTCGACATACATATAACAAATAACATATAACTAAGAGCAGATAATCATATAATCAGTTAACATATTGGCAAGCATATCTACAGATACTACTGCATGCTAACATCCTATATACCAGGATACCGATCTAACAGATCTATATCACATAATCATATACTATCATATCACATGATATTCAATTCAAAGGGGCCGACCTTGGTGCCTTCGACCCACAAGTACAGTGTGGAAGACTCACCTCACAGTCTGATGAAAAGATGAATGATTACTGCTCCAAATACGGACTCTACATGTCACATATTCAATAGATAGAGACCAAGATTCAACTGTTGCTCAAATACCAAAAATACCCTTAAGTCAAACTTGGTCAAAGTCAAAGTCAATACCCAACCGAGTCAACCCAGCCGAGCCAATCCGACCGAGTCGACTCAGCCAAGTACGTTGTGCGTACTCTTCTTGTACGCGGCATGTACTCGGTGTTTGACTGATTTACAGGGTGATGACCGTGTACACGCAGCGTACCCCTTGGTACACCCTGCGTACACGCCCTGTTTAGCCCTTTTTCCATTAAGATCTTAATACTCCAAATCTTCACGTCCAAATTCAAATCCAAGGCTAATATGCCATTATGAGTCATAAAGTTTTCCAACTTTATGACTTTGCATGTCCATTAAGTGCCCAATACCCCAAAGTACAACATCTTAATGCATTAAGACCTTCTAAATAATGCATGGAGCAAAACCAACCATCAAGACCACATTTTTATGACTTAAGACCCTTCCTAAGGTCTGAAAGGACGACTAATTGGGTCAAGAACATGCCATGTTCAATATTCACTGTTTTGGGACCAAAAAGTGACTTAATGGAATGAAATGTCTAGATCTACAAGATGGAGTGATAAAGTTGCAAACTTTTTACCTTCTGGAGCTTGCAACCAAGGAAGGAATCTCATATCCAAAATGCTTCCAAGCTCCAAGATTTTCTCACCACCTTCTTCTTCTTCACACACACCTCCAAAACACTCTTATGGGCTTAAAAATGGACTCTTCTCACTTAGGGTTGCTTGAAGATGTTTTTCACGGATGGAGGCTGAAGAAGAATGAGATATGAAGCTATAATGGGGTTTAAATATGAACCAAACCCTAAAAATTAGTGTTTGCACAATCCATACGTATGCCCCACGTACGAGGTGTATGCCCAGCGTACACTCAACGTACTATACATGGGCAAATTCACCATATTGCCATTATGGTCCAATTTGTAATCCATTTCGATCCCAAGGGCCAAGATGCAATATTATTCAAACATAGGGTCAAAAATAGAAGTAACTCATCATTGGGATGTTAAAATTCTCCCCCACTTGAACTAGACTTCGTCCTCGAAGTCGGCTGCAGTGAATAACCTCGGTAATGCTCCCGCATCTCAGCCTCCGGCTCCTAGGTCCACTCAGAGCCTCTCCGATGTTGCCACTGAACCTTTACCAAAGGTATCTCCTTATTGCACATGACCTTTATATTCCTATCAAATATAGCCACTGACCTCTCAAAATAATTCAGGCGCTCGTCGACCTGAATGTCGTCCAAAGGGACCACTGCCTCACCGTCCGTCACATACTTACGCAACTGAGAGACATGGAAAGTGTTGTAGATCTGACTGTGTAACACCCGGTTCTGGTATGTATTTATTTATAATATATTCATTTTAGTAGAGCTACTCGACGAGTTGGGAGCCCCAGACTCGTCAAGTAGAAACGAGATTTGGACGCGGGGTTTTAAGCTATCTACTCGACGAGTCGAGAGCCCTCGACTCGGCGAGTAGGTCTGCCAGAGTGAAACCCTACTTTTGGGGTTTTGCACCCTATTTAAGCATCTTAATCCCAACCTTTTTCCCTTTAATTCCATCCTCCAAGTGCCAAACCCTAATCCACGAAACCCTAGAGCATTGTGTGAGTGTGTGAGCCATTTTTGAGTGATCATGTGTGATTTGAAGCTTGTAGAAGAAGAAGGAGCTAGAGGACTCCAAGAGAGGATTGTAGATCCAGAAGCAACATCTCATTTTCTTTACTTTTTGGTAATCAAGTCTCTAGCTTGTCTATTAGTCCATTAGATCTCCTTATTTCCACTTTTTGAGGGTTTTGGTTCAAGAATATTGACCCTTGGGATATGGACGTCCCAAGCAAGGATCCTTTCAGATCTGGGATCATTAAGGGTTGTTAAGGCATAAAGGTGCAAAATTTATGCCATTGGAACCCCCATGCAAGCTCTAAGGTGCCATTTTGGCCTTCTAAGCCCCAAAAGGCCATGCATGGAAGGAAAGCTAGGAACTTTACATGTCCAACTGATGTCAAGGGCCTATATTTATGTTAGTATGCTTTAGTTTGGAGTATTATGGATTTTAGATCAAGATCTACGCTCTAGAGATCTAGGGTTTGAGCTAAACCCATTAAGAAGGACTAATAGCAGGTAAAGTTGGAAACTTTACCCTTAAAAGTGTTGGATAAGGTATCTAAGTCCATAACTATTTGTGGTATGTACTTGACCCGACCTGGCATGGTCCATTTGGGTTGCATGGAATCATGCATTTGGATAGACTAAATGAGAGAAATAACACTTGTGGTTTATTAATATATTATAAGTTCTAATATATTAATAATATTATTTAGTTAGTATTGATCAATAATTAATCTAGAATTAATTAAGTGATCAAAAAGAGACTAATTAAATATATGGGTTGATTGTGTAAATCATCCATACTTGTATAGTAGGCTAGATACTCCATGGATTATCAAGTTGGGATAAGGTCCATAGGATGCTCCATGGGAGTTACAAACCCATGGGTCATGGAAATGAAGAGCCATGTTACATTAGGGTTTACATGGTGTAACCCTAATCCAACATACTATATAAGCATACTTATAGCAACCAACATCGGCTACACTAGTGAGACAGGAGGGCAAGCCAAATTTAAAAGTGTTATACATTCTCTCGAAGTTTATTCCAAGAGCATTTGGTGTTGTGTGAAACATTTGAGGCATCACACTTGGGGTGCTAGGCTCTCAAGGTTTTCAAGGAATCAAATCAACTACAAGGTATGTAATTCTAGCCATCTTTTATGTTTAAAGTTCCCCATGTATGCTAGATAGGATTATGAACATTTGAAAAAGTATTTTGCATGTATTTTAGACAAACATAGATCCAAGGTTTTCTAGGGTTGCATGTACACTTAGGAGTGTTAGAATGCTCAAAACCCATTAGTGGTATCAGAGTCTAGGCTTGTTTGTTTGATACTTGATGCAAAATTGTGAAAAAACTCGTTTTTTTATGCATTCTGAAGCATGAACTCGCCGAGTCCATGGGGGGACTCGACGAGTCCATGAGTAAACTCATCCTACTCGTCGAGTAGGTTCTTGCACTCGACGAGTAGGAGCCCTTGGGTGAAGTTTTTTGAGTTTTGCTGCTGGAAATGGACTAGAAACATTACCCTAAACTGTTTTGGTGTTTTAACACTTGTTTTAGATGGTGTAATGATTGTTCTAATCCATTTACAATGGCTAATGTCAAAATTACATGATTATATGTGTTCATATGTTCTTGAAATTTTGATATGATTATTCATGTTCTTATGAGTTCTTGATAGATCATAGGAATTACTTGTTTAATGCTGAATTCATGATCTTTATGTATTTTAATGGAGTCCATAACTTGTCCTCAAGTTATGGATAACCAAAAGTCACTTTGTATTAAAGCCATTAAAAGAACACATTAGTTACAAAAATGAAGAATCTTCATTTTTATAACTCATAAGTTATGAATTGAAAGGTTTTGTAAAGTTACAAAACTTGCCCTCAAGTTTTGGAACATGTAAAGTCATCTTAATAAACTTTAGTTCCAACCCCTAGAATTTTAAAAGTTAAAAATTCAACCCTTATACTTTATAATATTATAAGTTAATAATATATATATATATATATATATATATATATATATATATATATATATATATGTATAAGATCAAAGTCGTTTTACCGTTAGTAGGCCTCATTCACGAAGCGGGTCTATAAGGGGGGTATAAGGTTGTTGCCTATAAAATGGCAGCTTAATGGGTGTCCACTCTCACCCACCACTTCCTTGACTTGTGGAGGGTCGTTAGCCGAACGGGTAGAACAATGACTTAAAATTCTCATTAAAAGTATAATGATTATTATAAAGTAACTAAATGTTTTTATAAATTCCCAATCTTAGTTACTTTAGAAAAATGTGAATAAGGTGCTAACCCATGAAATTACACTTTGCACTTTGATTAAGTCGTTGGTGGAGCGTGTGTGGTTAACCGACACACTAACTTGGACTTAACAAGGTAGGAAAATGGTGACTTAAGGTTTTTCATAGGTTGGTGGAGCGTGTGTGGTTAACCGGCACATCGATTAAGTGAAAAACATTAAGGGTACCAAGTAATTTGCATGGTTACTTCACACCCTGTTTTGTGATCCTCGGTATCCCAGTCACAAAACATGAAGGGCACACTCGAGATTGAAACATGCCATTGAAAAGTTCAATGAATCTCAAAAGAATCTAGGAGTTTCTAAAAACCAAATAAAACCTAATACTTATATATTTCGTTTTTCATGGTGGAAATTGGTGAATCATCATTCACCTACCTTTCAAATATGTTTTAGCTTAGATTACGGCATCCCTCTTCCAAGTTATAATATATTGTGATTGGATCCTAGCCTTAATATTACATTTGGGTGTTTTATTAAGGACTATCTTTAGATCTAAACTAAACTTGTCTTTTCTTCTTTTTCAGATGTCTTCTAACGATGCTGCTTCTGGCTCAAACCCTACCGACTCCTTCTCTCTCATGAACCTTTGTGGGAGAGTCATCTTTGATGGATCCAACTTTACAGATTGGATCAGGAACATCAGGATGGTCACTCGGTATGAGAACAAAGAATATGATCTCGACAAGGAGCTTAAGGTACCCGAGCCGACTGCTACTCCTTAGGAGCTTGCTGAATATGAGGCACATGAAAGAGATGCTACCAAAGTGGCATGCATCATGATGGCCACTATGACAGCCGAGCTCCAAAAGTCCTATGAGGACTACTATCCTTTTGAAATGCACCAAGATTTGATGGACCGCTACCATCAGAGTGCTCGTCAAGAGCGATATGAAATCATCTCCTCCATGATAACAAATAGGATGAAGGATGGTGAACCCATCACGGGCCACATGAAGAAAATGCAAAGGTATGTGGACCGTTTGCTGAAACTTAATGTGAACTTCCCCGTGGAGTTGGCAATAAATATCATTTTGCACTCCTTACCATCGTGTTATGATCAATTCCGCATGACATGCCACGTGAACAAGGAAGAAGTCACCCTCAGCAAACTTCAAGGACTCCTAAAGACCGCAGAATCAAGTCTTAAAGGTAAGTCGGTTGTTACCACTCCTACTCCTACTCCAAAATCCGCACCTGTCCTGGCAATCGGGAAAGGCAGAGGGAAAAAGAGGAAGAACCCTTCGAAGGGTACCAAGGGTAAGACCCTTGATGGATCCTCTTCAAGTGGAACCAAGAAAGGTTTCGTCACTCCTTCTTCTGACCCAAAAGATGCTGAATGCTTCTATTGCCATGAAAAGGCGCACTGGAAGCGAAACTGCCCAAAGTACCAGCAAGATCTGAAGGATGGGAAAGTAAAACCCAACCATGCAGGTATTTACACTATATTATCTAATAACTCACCCTATTCTAACTCTTGGGTCCTTGATACTGGCTGTGGTATTCATATTTGTTCTGATTTGCAGGGACTAAGAAGAAGTGAGAATGTGGAGCATGGGAAGATAAACTTGATCATGGGAAATAGGAAAGTTACACCTGTCACTAAGATTGGAGTTTATTCTTTATTGCTAAGTAGTGGGTTTACTTTAGATTTGAATAAGTGTTGTTACTCGCCTGAAATGGCAAGAAATATTATTTCCTTTCATGCTTTGTACAAACAAGGGTTTACTTTTTCTTTTGATAATGAAATTGGTGGAATAAATGCTTTCTTTAATAATGTGTTTTATTTTAAAGCATTACCTTGTGATGATGTGTATGAAGTTGTGTCTGTTGTAGATAACTTAGGAAATAATGTGTTGTGTATTGATTATACTAATGATAATAACTTGGATAAAGCATCATTATGGCATTGTCGTCTTGGACATGTAAGCAAGAAACGCATAGGACAACTCCAAAAGGATGGAGTCTTGGAGTCATTTGACCTAAAGTCAGATGATAGTTGTGAATCATGCTTACTTGGAAAAATGACAAAGTCACCCTTCACAGGTTCTTGTGCTAGGGGTGAAGGTTTGTTGGATCTAGTACACACAGATGTGTGTGGACCCTTCAAAACTGCCACAAGGGATGCTAATCGTTATTATGTGACTTTTACAGATGATTATAGTAGATATGGATATGTCTACTTAATCAAGCATAAGTCAGAGACTTTCGATAGGTTTAAAGAGTTTAAACAGGAAGTAGAGAATCAATTGGGCAGGAACATTAAGATGCTTCGATCCGATCGTGGTGGTGAGTATCTTAGTATAGAGTTCCTCGACTATCTTAAGGAATGTGGAGTTGTCTCATAATTGACACCTCCCAGGACACCACAGTTGAATGGTGTGGCTGAGAGGCGTAATCGAACCTTGTTGGACATGGTTCGTTCCATGATGAGTCGAGCTTCACTACCAATCTCATTCTGGGGGTATGCCTTAGAGACTGCCGCCCATATCCTTAATCTGGTCCCTACAAAGAAGGTTGCCAAAACACCTCACGAGATGTGGACCGGAAAAGTTCCTAATCTAGCCCACATCAAGATTTGGGGTTGCGAAGCTTTCGTGAGACGCGAGACTCATGATAAGCTCGAACCTCGAAGTGAGAGGTGTATTTTCATCGGGCACACTCTCGGGTGTGTCTGGACTCAAACTAAGGAAGCAGTATGAAAATTTTCAAAGAAAATCATTTTAAAAAGAGTTTTAGAAAGGACTTTGAAAAGAGATAAATAACTTTGAAAAGAGAAAAGGGTGTGGTGCCTGCAATCAACCGAGCTCATGTAAGTATTCCCAAATTGCCCATACAAATTTATGTTATGATATATTTATGAGAACTGCATGATAGATTAGGACTAAGGATCTAGGAAGGATGCCTTATGTGCCTGTTGTGTGTGTATCAGCTTTATGAGAACTGCATGCTAGATTAGGACTAAGGATCTAGGAAGGATGCCTTATGTGCCTTTTATATATGTCTCAGCTTTTTGAACTGCATGCTAGTACAGATTAGTCAGGGATGGCCTGAATGAGATATTCTTGACTATGTTTACTCAATGCTCGAATGCTGTTTGCTTTGTGCTTTTAGGAGTCCTAGTTATCTTTTACTAACTAGTAAACAAATATGTTAAGTTACATATTGCGAGGACTAAATAATTTCAGAAGGTTAGGTCTAGCTCTATTTCGCAGCTCTTGTTTGAGTCCAACCGTTGTAGGGTAGGATCTCTCATTCGAAGAATTATCTAGTTTTAGTGATATGTGATAGTATTTGCGAGCTAGTTAGGGGGAGATAGCAGGAACTTCTTATGCAATTGATGGAGGAGAGTAGGTTGGTGATTACCCTAGGGCAATCCTAGGATGAGATTAGCGTGAGATCAACAGTAGTAGTAGAAGGGACTTGGAGGAGTCAAGGCACTTCTTGAGGAAAGTACAGATAGATGTGGAAGGTAGTATAGGCCCGTACTACTGAAAGTAGAGGATCCGTACTCGAATCTAGGAAGACTGAGATGAATCCAGGGAACTTGTAGTATATGTGATCCCTTGAGATATGATTAGTATTCTGATGTTTTTATGATGTGTTTTTCAGAATGTTGGTATTATGCACTAGACCAGTCGGCAGTTCAGGCGCCAGTGAGGGATCAGGCTCAGGCTCTGGAGCCGAGCAGCTAGACGATCAGACGAGGGAGTTCATCTCCTCTGAGATCACACGCAGTATTCTGGATCAGACTCCTGTGATCTTCAGCGCGATCAAGGATGGTATTTTGGAGCTTATGGATGAGAGATTGAGTGATTTCCGTACCGAGGTGGCGGCCATGATGGGGTCGCGCTCACTGATATTCAGGGACTTCAAAGCTTGTGGAGCTCCCGATTACCATGGGGCTCGGGACCCCATTGAGAGTACGAGATGGTTGGTGGATGTCGCCAATGCATTCTGCACCAGCAGATGTCACGAGGGGGACAAGGTCCGACTTGTATCCTGTCTTCTGAAGGACAGGGCACGTGACTGGTGGGAGGAGGTCGGACGAGCCATTGGAGATGATGCAGTCCTAGATGCGATGACTTGGAGTGATTTCTCGACCAGGTTCAGGGCCGAGTTTGCGCATGTGATAGAGGTGCAACAGCTTGCTAGGGAGTTCCAGGATCTCGAGCAGACGACTAAGACAGTGGTGAAGATCACCGCCAAGTTTAGGGAGAGGGCCCTTCTCGTTCTGCAGTATGTGGTGGACGAGGAGATGAAAAAGGCCCGATACCATGAGATGCTGCGGAGTGATATCCACCAGTTTGTGAGCCGATCCAGCTGCAAGACGCTGGAGGATATGATTGCTAGCGCTCGGGAGAGGGAGATGGATTTGGAGATGGAGGGAAAGAGGAAACCAGATGGGGTTCAGCCAGGTAGTTCGAGCAAGAAGACCAAGGTATCAGATCATAGATCGAGGAGCCAGCAGGGCCACAGCCGGTGCGGCAAGTGCGATAAGATGCACAAGGGAACGTGCAGGGCGAGGAGTTCGGGCTACTTCAAGTACGACCGAACTGGTCACATGAGCAGTGATTGTACAGCTACCACCACCACCACAGTAGTTTCAGATCTAATTTGCTTTCAGTGCAATTAGAGGGGCCACAAAAAGGCCTAGTGTACGGGTTTAGCAGCAGGACAGGTGGCGGCACCCGCTCCTACCACGTTGAGGATTACAGATGGCCGTCAGGGCCGGGCAGAGGCGCCTACGGTGAGGAGCAGGGCATTTCAGCTTAATACAGAGGAGGCACGCCAGGCTCCTGATGTTGTGACGGGTATGTATTCTCTCCTTACCTCTTTATTTGTATTGATTGTCGCTTATGTTTACTTGTTTCGTTATAGGATCGTTTTTAGTGAACGGTATATCATCCCTGGTATTGTTCGATTCGGGAGCCACCCGATCTTTTGTGTTGCTTGCACTTAGCAGGCGGTTCGTTGGAGCTCCGGGGAGCTAGAATGTCCTCTGGATGTAGAGATATCAGATGATAGGACCGTTCGGGTTGCGAGGGTGCATCGGGGATGCACACTATAGTTGTTCGACGGGCGGTTTCCATGGATTTGGTCCGCATTCCCCTGCGAGGGAATAAGGTTATAGTGGGTATCGACTATTTGAGCCCCAATGGGGCGGTGATCGACTGCGAGCAGCAGCTAGTGAGAGTTCGGACTCCTAGTGGGGGAGAGTTAGTGATTAAGGGTGAGAGGCCGCAACATGGACCGACTTTATATTCAGCAGCGAGGGCGAGACATTACTTTCAGCAAGGTTGCACAGGATATGTCACATATGTTATGGATACCCGTGATAAGGGTAAGGAGACAGTGGATGATGTACCGGTCGTGCGAGAGTACCCGTATTCTTTCCCGGAGGATTTGCCTGGGATACCTACGGAGAGACAGGTTGAGTTCAGGATTGACCTAGTCCCTGGTGCGGCTCCGATAGCCAAGGAACCATACCGGTTGGCTCCTCCCGAGATGCAGTTGTCTACGCAGCTGCAAGAGCTGCTAGATAAGGGATTTATCAGGCCGGGTAGTTCGCCATGGGGACCCCCAATACTGTTTGTGAAGAAGAAGGACGGGTTACATCGGATGTGCATAGACTAACGGAAGCTAGATAAGGTAACGATAAAGAACCATTATCCCTTTCCGAGGATTGATGATTTGTTTGACCAGCTACAGGATGCATCTTGGTTCTCCAAGATTGATCTACGATCAGGTTATCACCAGATGCGACTCAGGGACGAGGATGTGCAGAAGATAGCTTTTAGGACTCGCTATGGTCACTATGAGTTTTTGGTGATGCCGTTTGGGCTCACCAATGCTCCAGCCGCGTTCATGGATCTCATGAACCGCACATGCAAACCGATGTTGGACCGGTCTGTGATAGTTTTCATTGATGACATCTTGGTTTATTCCAAGACTCAGGAGCAGCATGAGGAGCACCTGAGGGAGGTGCTGGAGACTCTGAGGAGGGAGAGACTTTTTGCAAGGTTCTCTAAGTGTGAGTTCTGGTTGCGCGAGGTGTAGTTTCTGGGACACCTTGTTAATCAGAGGGGTATTCTGCTTGTTCCGGCCAAGATAGAGGCCGTAATGCAGTGGGAGGTTCCGAGGTCTCCAACTGAGATTCAGAGATTTCTTGATCTTGCGGGTTATTACCGGAGATTCATCCAGGATTTCTCCAAGATCGCTGTCCCTTTGACCTAACTGGCCAAGAAGTCGGTGACATTCCGCTGGGGGCCTGAGCCGCAGGCAGCTTTTGAGGCTCTGAGACAGCGGTTATGCGAGGCACCGATCTTGACGTTGTCGGAGGGCGTCGATGACTTTGTGGTTTTCTGTGACACTTCGATTACGGGCATGGGTGCAGTATTGATGCAGCGGGGTCACGTGATAGCTTACGCTTCGAGGCAGTTGAAGCCTCACGAGGCTAACTATCTGACGCATGATTTAAAGCTGGGGGCTGTGGTTTTCGCCCTCAAGATTTGGAGGCATTACCTCTATGGATTCCGTTGTACCATTTACATAGACCACAAGAGCTTGAGGTACCTCATGGATCAGCCGAATCTGAACATGAGGCATCGTCGGTGGTTAGATGTGGTGAAGGAATACGACTATGAGATCCTTTACCGCCTAGGCAAGGCCAACGTGGTGGCCGATGCTCTGAGCCGCAAGGCAGTGGCAGCTCTGATTCGAGACATATGTTTGAGGATGACAGTGATTACCCCATTGCTAGAGCAAATCCAGGAGGCACAGGTCGAGGGCCTGAAGGAAGAGTGCCAGAAGTGCGAGCGGATCGTAGGCTGAGTGGCCTCATTTGATTATGACAGCCGGTGGTTGTTGAACCTGCATGGGAGGGTCTGGGTTCCGTACTGTGGTGGAGTACGACATGTCCTGATGGATGAGGCCCACAAGTCGAGGTTCTCCATCCACCCCGGGGCGACGAAGATGTATCAGGATCTTCTCCCTGATTACTGGTGGCCCTGCATGAAGCGGGACATAGTGTGGTATGTGGAGAGGTGCTTGACCTACTGGAAGGTCAAGGCCGAGCATCAACGACCCCATGGCAAGATGCAACCGTTGGATATTCCCGTGTGGAAATAGGAGGATATCACCATGAATTTCATCACCAAGCTTCCCAGGACCGCACGTGGAGTAGATTCGATATGGGTCATCGTGGATCGGCTGACCAAGAGTGCTCATTTTATCCCGATCCAGCAGAGCATATCGGCCGAGATCTACGTGCGTGAGATAGTGGCACGACATGGAGTGCCTGCCTCGGTGGTGTCAGATCGAGATGTCCGTTTCACTTCCAGATTTTGGAAGCGGTTTCACGTCGAGATGGGTACTCGTCTCCACTTCAGTACTGCTTTCCATCCTCAGACAGACGGGCAGAGCGAGAGGATGATACAGACTCTCGAGGACATGCTACGCGCATGTGTGTTGGATTTCGGTCGCAGTTGGGATACGTATCTTCCGTTAGCGGAATTTTCATATAACAACAGTTACCACGCCAACATAGACCGACCTCCCTTCGATATGCTCTACAGAAGGAAGTGTAGGACCCCTATCTATTGGGGAGAGGTCGGTCGGAGAGTCATGGGGAGTACTGAGGTAGTACTCAAGACTACAGAGCGGATTCAGCAGGTCCGGAGCAGGCTCCAGACTGCTCAAAGTCGGTAGAAGAGCTATGCCGACAAGAGGCGTTCAGACTTGGAGTTCCAGGTGGGCGACATGGTCCTCCTGAAGGTGTCACCTGGGAAAGGTGTCATCTGGTTCAGGAAGCGAGGTAATCTGGGCTACAGGTACATTGGTCCTTTCAGGGTTATAGCCCGGGTGGGCAAGGTGGCGTATCGATTAAATCTTCCAGTAGAGCTCAACCAGATCCACAACACTTTCCATGTTTCACAGTTGCGGAAGTGCTTAGTGGATGATTCAGCGATTGTGCCCTTAGAGGATATTCAGGTTGATGACAGCCTGAACTACATTGAGAGGCCGGTGGCGATTCTTGATCGCAAGACGAAAGCCTTGAGGAACAAGGTTGTTCAGCTGGTGAAGGTGCAGTGGCAGCACCGCAAGGGTTCTGAGTGGACTTGGGAGCCCGAGGAGGAGATGAGGGAGCACTACCCGGAGTTCTTTCCAGACGCAACAGACTTCGAGGACGAAGTCTAAGACAAGTGGGGGAGGATTGTGACGCCCGGTTCTGGTACGTATTTATTTATAATATATTCATTTTAGTAGAGCTACTCGATGAGTTGGGAGCCCAGACCCGTCGAGTAGAAACTAGATTTGGACGCGGGGTTTTAAGCTATCTACTCGACGAGTCGAGAGCCCTCGACTTGGCGAGTAGGTCTACCAGTGAGAGAACCCCTCTCTAAAATTACATCATATTACTCCAAAACATGCTACATGCATATTTATAAACAATATTTTACATTGATAGTTTAGTTACAAAAGACTGGATACAAACCGACTAAGTTTCAATATATCACATAACTACCTAGGAAATTATAATTTTTATACATACACGATCAATAAAAACAAAAGTAATATTATTAAGTAATATAAATCTTCCAACAATATGTATCTATAATGGATCCTTATTACATGCAATAGTTAAATACTAAGAGGGATAAGCGGTGACGCTTAGTGAGTTCAAAATTAGATACAATATAACGTTATGCCATATATATACCAATATGACAGAAGCAAGAGGAACAAAGAACAACAAAGGCATATGTGATTCATGTGACAAGCTTTCCATATCAATCAATGATTTGATTCAAAGATTTACATTCAATGAGACATAACTATTTCCATACTTGATATACATCAATAAAGCTTCGGCCCAAATGGCACAGAAGACATACAATTTCTGATTAACATTTTGGTAGATTTTGCAGGCTTTTAGCCCTATCTAACCTTCTGACAATGCCATAGTGGTAGAAGTCATTCTCTTACGAGACATGCTCTACACGGCCAGAGGCTACATACCAATACCATTGTGAATCTAAGTTCTTTCACTGATCACATGGCCAAAGGTACAGCTTTGCTATCAAAATAGCACGAAATAATAACACGGGAAAATAACATGGAAAAGCACATAGCACATATAACACATAACATACAATTGTTCCTATATATTGAACTCACCGTGAAATAACCGGGGGTTAAAATAGTAATTTGAGCAACACTTTGTTTCTATAATTAACTTTCTTTGATGAAAAGCTGAGAACTTTATTGAAAATCGGGAGTTTTTATTGAAAACCGGGCCTTGCGAGGGTTGAGCTTCAAACCGAAAAAATAAATTTCTCGGAGTCTTTGGGCACTTCGGGACGTTTTTCAGGTGTTAGATATGATCCCGGGGCTTCGGGGGTTGTAAAATAGCTAAAAAGTGGGTTTAGGGGTGAAAATTGTGAAATTTGGTATCATTAACCGGGAGGGTTCGCACCTCCCTTATATAGTTGCGAGGGTTCGGCCGAAGGGGAGAAGGAAGAAACACGCGTCGCATGCGAGGGGGAGCCAGACGTTGGATGCGAAGGCTGAACACACGTCAGCAGCGAGGGCGAGGCAGGTGGCGGTCTCGGACTGGGCCGCGCCTTCGGGTGCGAGGTTCAGCGACACACATCGGACACGCATCAGAACTCGGTGGCAGCTGGCTTTGGATGACTCATCAAGTCGGACACGGGGCAGGCTCGCGAGGCCGAGACCGAGACACGTGTCAAACATGCGAGATTTCTCAGATTTTGTGCCCAAATCTTCAAAAATTCATAACTTCTTCATGCGATGTCCGTTTTCGTCTGTCTTTTTACCGTTGTGCTTGTTGGGTTTTGGTATAATACAACATCCTATGGTGCACATACAACCCTAAATACCTTGGACCTATGTTTTCACTAATTATACATGCAAATGGTTTCCAAGGTATTGAACCTATAGCTAACATGCAATTGTCATACAAACTACATAAAATACTAGATAGTGTAACATACCTTTTGTGTGGCTAGAGGTCTTGATGTATTTGGCCTTAAGAACTTAGCCCCAATAGTGTGGAAGCCTCAAATGAAGTCACAACACATCAAGGACAAAGGTAGGACTTGAGAGAGAATCTCCATGCACTCTAAAACCTTCATGAACTCCAAGAACATGCACACACACACTAAGGGTGACTAGGGGTGGCGGTTTTAGGTCATAACATATGTATTTATATGTGTTGAATTCTAAGAGTCATGGGTATAACCCAAACCCATATCCATGGATTTTATGATCCATGGTTCATGTGGCCCAACTCTTTATGTATCCATACATAAACTTGGTCCAACATGGATCATATGCCCAACACATATAAATATAACTAATTACCATAATCAGTCCCCATATTTTTAATTAGTCTCTTTTGATCACTAAATTAATTCCAAATTAATTCTTGATCAATACTAATTAAAACATATGATTTCATATTAATATATTAGAACTTATAATATATTAATACATCATATATAACCTCTTCTCTCAAAAGTCCATCCTAACAAATTGTCCTGATGATATGCAACCCAAATGGACCATGCTACTCTCGGGTCGAATACATACCAATAATAGTTATGGGCTTAGACACCTAATCCAACAGTCTCCCACTTGGATAAGTCTAAAACTATTATTGCGTATGACTCCAAAACCCGACCAGCAATCGTAGCTCTTAAAGCCGCTGTCGAACTCTGAACAAATCAATGACGCGTCCATTAGATAAGGGATCATATATTCCTCCATTCTAGATATCATATGGACTGAGACATGGATTATAATCATTCTCTCTGTCCATTTATTGTTTCCCAATTTCCGATTTATGACGACTGACTAATTGAACAAATCAAATCAGTCCAGGCCCGGCCGAGCACTTACGTTTGTCATCACCAAATCATCGAGGGGCCCACAGATATCGCTTTTATCCCTCCAAGGGTAAAAGGAATGGATAAACTTCGACTCATATGCTTGTTCTACTACTTGTTGAATCATACATAAAGGCACTTTTTATAACATCGAGTTACCAAATGCGTTTACGTGCAATCAATGTATAATCAACTCATAGGCAACAAGTCATATCTCTAGGTTTGAAGAATATAAGATATTATCGTCTCATGATCACTCGTGATAAAATCCATGAAGTGAGTCAAATGAACGTGAGTTTAATCCAATACTCGAATCTCATTCCAGGAGCACTCATGAATGTTGCAGCAACTTTTGCTATGTCCACTACCTTGGACATCTACAAACCCGATTCATGACAGTCTTGCCTTAATACCTACTTCCAATGTATTATCGACTGTGGATGGTTTGAATAACTTAGTCATTCGGAAAGAATAACCTAGCAATTCTGGAAGTCAAAACATGCAAAGTGAAACACAAGAATAATACTAATCACTCTATGGTCCCAAGCACCTTTGAGAGTAAATAAAACACCTTTTATTTAAACACCATATTGATTACTCATTATTCATTGTATAATGTTTCAAATAATCAACTTTATACTTGAATTAAAACAATAGTTGTCCCATGCTCCAAGCATGTAAACTATGTTTTCTAAACACTAGTCATGCCATACACCAAGTATGCACACTATGTTTAACTATGATCTTTACTTTGTGAAATAGATCAACTGAACATGATTCCAATGATGCCCATTTCACAATCCCAAATCCTCATTGTAAATGTAAGAATTCCAAATTCCTGCCATTTACCAAAATTTGATAGATTCTAAACTTACATGAATTGATCCTCTTGTAATGACTATGCACAAAGTCACAAAGACTTGTCAACAATCATTACAGGGTATTCCAATGGAGATCAATTCCATGGAAACGAAGTCTCACATTCAAAGTACATTCCTTTGAACATCCTTCTTGCATTAAGTTTTCTAATCTTACACAGATTTGAAGAATAAATTCCACCTATGGAAACCTTTCCAGATTCCCATTTTGACTATCACTTCTGAACAAGAGTTACCTCTTTTCAGAATATGTTAATATGGTCCTTCCAAAATTAACACTTATACTTCCAACTGTCCATGAGCAACCAATCTTTGGTAAACCTCAGATTGTCCTCGACAATTGCTTAATCATTTTAGTCATATCCAATTCTAGACTTTTCCCTTCTTAATGCCCTGAGCATTTGGAAAATTTAGAAAGGATAAATATTACAGCACATGCAATCGATCCTATATCTGAAGCATATGGGACACGATTCCTGATGTCTCACATAAAGACGTGATCATAGACCAGTCTTTTGCTACAATATTTTTTATTTGCCATGTTTTCAAAATTTGACTATGAAGAGGGATGCCGTAATCATAATCGAATTTTGAAAACGCAATATATATAGAATTTCCTTATGTTTGGCCATTCCAACATAAAATTCATATATATCCTTGACTAAAGATGATCAAAATCTCAACCTAAGCTTTTAGAATTGAAATGAAGTATAATTTCCTCTCCCTTAATTATAGCAAAACAACATTTTCAACCCCTGCAACTTCACGAATTGAAACTTTTGTTTTCCATAATTAACATTGCTAACTTGCAACACTTATCATAATTATCATGCTCCCACTAACATGATGAATATTAGCATAACACTCATGCTCCCACTAGCTTTGACATGTATCCAAAAATCAGTTGGACTTCTAGAAATCAATACTTTATTGACTTTCTTACCAAAGTTTAGACTTCTGATACAAGATGCTTTGATAAAACTTTATCAAAATCATACACCTTTCCTTAGATAGCACACATGTGTGTCTTAACAATTTCAGAACTATGAAAAAGGATGCCGTAATCATAATCTCAATTGTTTAGACCATTGCCATTTCTCACAAGTCCATGTTAGTGTGCTGGTTAACCACACACGCTCCACTAACGACTTTGAGAATGCAAATATCACAATTGCTATCTACCTAAAATCTACTTAGTGAAAGTGTTTCCTTACCATCATTTTCATGAATCGAAGAGAAACCTTATGACACTTAGATTTTATGGTGAATGAGTCCCTATCCATGTGAATTTGTCAAAACCATAATCACAAGACAAGGTTAGTGACAAATCCAAACTCATATGGACCGAACTTGTGCAATCTTAATTTCTTGCCAACTGGCAGCACAAGGGCCTTCCATTGCTTTCAAGTTGTTATGCAACCAATTGAGAACTCTCAGAACTCTTATGCAAAGCCAACTTTAACTAGAATAGGCACAGAAATGTCAACACGATAGGTTATAAACCTCAAGTCGTGTGCTAGTGAAGAACTTCAGGTTTTTATTCTTGATTAGTTCTTGGAACTTTCAAGAGCTTTAAGACTCCCACTGTCCTCTTGACATATAAGACTCTCTTGTCAAGAACCATTTCTTATCAAGGGTCAGTGCAGATTCTTATCAAGACTAACACTTCACATAATTGGCCTTAGTTGGTCTCTGTTTAACCCAAAACATCACAACTTACCAATTTCAAATGTACAAGAGTAGAGACACATTTTACTCTTACACTTGACAAGTGTTACAAACCTTTCTTAAGATATGTCACTCGAGTTACAATCTTGGAGTATCACTCTAAGACTTGTTATGGAACGAAGTATGATTCATCTTTTTTATTTTAACCATTTCAACAATCCACAATTTCTCTTCTTAGCCAAACAAATGCACTAAGATGTCCTTAGAGAAACAATTGTGATATGGTTTCATAATCACTAAGATAATCATAAAACAAGATACTCAAGTACTCTCCCATCCTTTCAGATTGAGAAACTTTTATCTTTCTGCCTTATTTGATTCTTCTCATTCGTTCTGCCATACATTGAAACTTTTGCAATGTTTCAGAATTATACTTAACCTTGCAAGTATAATCATATTTACTAAACCTTAGTAATCATGACGAATAGGCTTATCGATCTTTGTGGTGGACTTGACCAATGCATAAGAATGTGTACTCGATCCCTTAGTCCTTTACTTGACTCACATATACATGTAAACGAGGAATTAGTCTTAATTTTCTAAAGATGAAAATTCTCATTCATCATACAACTTGCATGATTCTAAGTTTCTACCCAACTGAAACTTGGGTGATGAGAATCTTTCCTTATTTGGTAAATTATGACACTACCACAGTCGAAAGAATCAAATCCATTTTCCAATATTGCTATCAATGGAAACATATAAACAACAAATTCTCACAAATGCCACTGTAAGGATATTTTAAAATAAAATAAAACCTTTTCTTGTATTTTAGAACTTTGCGGAAAACCTTATCCTTACAATGCAAATGCATGTGAAAAACTATGTTGTTATGTATTCCTAAGCGATCTATCATAACTCTTTAAGTAACAACTCAAAATTCTTCCTTTAAGCTTCCTCTTCACTTTGATTCTTAAAACATCAAAATGTGATCTAGTCACATCATGTAATAAGAATCTCCAAATAGGAACTTAATAGAGTTAGATAATGGACTTTACCTGAAGTAGAGTCAAAACTTTTGACTTTACCGTCCTTACAGACTATCAGGTAAATTTGGCCAGCTTCGCAACCAATGCCCCTTCCTTTGGCAATAGAAGGTTTGGGAAGTCGATCTTCTAATCAAATTTGCTTTTACCAGTGCTCAAAATCGTTGTTGACTCAGCAGCACCAAGCAAATAGGTAAGATCATTAAGGGTCCCTAAGAGTCATGGTTTGTCATATAGTAGCTCTAAAGGAACTCACTATGTGACTTAGAAAGTGATTGAACATCCAACTTTCTCAAGACTTTGACAGCCAACTCTCCCGGCTTGTCAATACGTGACTTCATCTCCAAGATATGATCACACATAGACCTTGCTTGCCAATAGGGCTTGAGTGACCTTGAACTTGTGGGTTAGGGAGAATAATTGGAGGGGGTGGAGGAAGTGAAATTCCAAGAGATTTGGGAAGATCATAGATGTCTAAACTAGACATCTACAATGGGAGATATTCAAGATAGTTGATTTAAGTCCTTAATATAACACCCAATATGAAATATTAAGGCTAGGACCCAACACAATATTTTACAACTTGGAAGAGGGATGCCGTAATCCAAGCTATGAAATATTTGAAGGTAGGCGAATGACGATTCACCAATTTCCACCATGAAAAACGAAATAATTTATTAGGTTTTAATTGGTTTTGAAACTCCTAGATCTTTTGAGATTCATTGAACTTTTCAATGGCATGTTTCAATCTTGATTGTGCCCTCTCAAATTTTGTGACTGGGATGCCGAGGATCACAAAACAAGGTGTGAATAACCATGCAAATTCACTTGGTACCCTTAATATTATCACCTAATCGATGTGCCGGTTAACCACACACGCTCCACCGATCTATGATAAACATTAAGTTACCCTTCGCCACTCTTACTAGTCCATGTTAGTGTGCCGGTTAACCACACACGCTCCACTAACGACTTGGTAAGGTACAAAGTGTAAATTTCATGGGTTAGCACCAAATTCACATTTTTCTAAGTAACTAAGATTGGGAATTTATAAGTGTTTAGTTACTTAGTATTTATCATTAATACTTTTAATGAAGGGAGAATTATAGTCCTGTCAAACCCGTTCGGCTAACGACCCTCCACCAGTCAAGGAAGCGGTGGGTGAGAGTGGACACCCATTAAACTGCCATTTTATAGGCAGTAACCTTATACCCCCCTTATAGACCGGCTTCGTGAATGAGGCCTACTAACGGTAAGACTGACTTTTACTCTTATACATATATATAAATATTAAACCTATAATATTATAATAGTATAAGGGTTGAATTTTAAACTATTAAAATTCTAAGGGTTTAACTTGGAACTAAAGTATTCATGGGGGGAAACTTTACAAATTCCAAAACTTGAGGGCAAGTTTTGAACAATTCAAAAACCTTTTTCAATTCCATAACTTATGAATTTAAAGTAGTTTTAATGAAAACTCTTCAAGTTCCATAACTCGAGGACAAGTTATGGAAGACTTTAAAAAACATTTAAGGAAAAATAAACTCTTCATTTTCATAACCTATGAGTTTAAAGTAGTTTAATGAATAAACTCTTCAAGTTCCATAACTTGAGGACAAGTTATGGAAGACTTTAAAATCATTCAAGAAAATAAGACTCTTCATTTTTCCTAACTTATGGAAATATTATGAGTTTTAAAGAATCATAAATGTGACTTTTCATATAACTTGAGGACAAGTTACAAAAACACATTTTATGAGCAACTTTAAGATTAATATGGATTGAAAACAAATTATCACATAACTTTTCTATTAATCTAGACTAACTCATAAGAACAAGACAATTCAAATCAAACTTTTTCATGAAATTAGCCTAACCATTAAACTAATACAAAACATGAATCTATTGACAACTATCTTTGAAATTGGTTTAGCATGAACATTACCACATCAAAAACAGGTTTACAAGACCAAAAACAGCTTAGGGTAATGTTTCTAGTCCAATTCCAGCCTTAAAAGTCGAAAATATGATGTCAGGGGGTCCTACTCGTCGAGTGCACGAACCAACTCGACGAGTTGGATGAATTTCTTCATGGACTCGGCGAGTCCATCAGTGGACTCGGCGAGTCCAACACTCAGACAACCAAAATTTTTGATTTTTTCAGCCATTTCAGCAAGTATAACATGAAAACAAGCCTTGGCTTTGATACCACTGTTGGGTTTTGGTATAATACAACATCCTATGGTGCACATACAACCCTAAATACCTTGGACCTATGTTTTCACTAATTATACATGCAAATGGTTTCCAAGGTATTGAACCTATAGCTAGCATGCAATTGTCATACAAACTACATAAAATACTAGATAGTGTAACATACCTTTTGTGTGGCTGGAGGTCTTGATGTATTTGGCCTTAAGAACTTAGCCCCAATAGTGTGGAAGCCTCAAATGAAGTCACAACACATCAAGGACAAAGGTAGGACTTGAGAGAGAATCTCCATGCACTCTAAAACCTTCATGAACTCCAAGAACATGCACACACACACTAAGGGTGACTAGGGGTGGCGGTTTTAGGTCATAACATATGTATTTATATGTGTTGAATTCTAAGAGTCATGGGTATAACCCAAACCCATATCCATGGATTTTATGATCCATGGTTCATGTGGCCCAACTCTTTATGTATCCATACATAAACTTGGTCCAACATGGATCATATGCCCAACACATATAAATATAACTAATTACCATAATCAGTCCCCATATTTTTAATTAGTTTCTTTTGATCACTAAATTAATTCCAAATTAATTCTTGATCAATACTAATTAAAACATATGATTTCATATTAATATATTAGAACTTATAATATATTAATACATCATATATAACCTCTTCTCTCAAAAGTCCATCCTAACAAATTGTCCTGATGATATGCAACCCAAATGGACCATGCTACTCTCGGGTCGAATACATACCAATAATAGTTATGGGCTTAGACACCTAATCCAACAGTCTCCCACTTGGATAAGTCTAAAACTATTATTGCGTATGACTCCAAAACCCGACCAGCAATCGTAGCTCTTAAAGCCGCTGTCGAACTCTGAACAAATCAATGACGCGTCCATTAGATAAGGGATCATATATTCCTCCATTCTAGATATCATATGGACTGAGACATGGATTATAATCATTCTCTCTGTCCATTTATTGTTTCCCAATTTCCGATTTATGACGACTGACTAATTGAACAAATCAAATCAGTCCAGGCCCGGCCGAGCACTTACGTTTGTCATCACCAAATCATCGAGGGGCCCACAGATATCGCTTTTATCCCTCCAAGGGTAAAAGGAATGGATAAACTTCGACTCATATGCTTGTTCTACTACTTGTTGAATCATACATAAAGGCACTTTTTATAACATCGAGTTACCAAATGCGTTTACGTGCAATCAATGTATAATCAACTCATAGGCAACAAGTCATATCTCTAGGTTTGAAGAATATAAGATATTATCGTCTCATGATCACTCGTGATAAAATCCATGAAGTGAGTCAAATGAACGTGAGTTTAATCCAATACTCGAATCTCATTCCAGGAGCACTCATGAATGTTGCAGCAACTTTTGCTATGTCCACTACCTTGGACATCTACAAACCCGATTCATGACAGTCTTGCCTTAATACCTACTTCCAATGTATTATCGACTGTGGATGGTTTGAATAACTTAGTCATTCGGAAAGAATAACCTAGCAATTCTGGAAGTCAAAACATGCAAAGTGAAACACAAGAATAATACTAATCACTCTATGGTCCCAAGCACCTTTGAGAGTAAATAAAACACCTTTTATTTAAACACCATATTGATTACTCATTATTCATTGTATAATGTTTCAAATAATCAACTTTATACTTGAATTAAAACAATAGTTGTCCCATGCTCCAAGCATGTAAACTATGTTTTCTAAACACTAGTCATGCCATACACCAAGTATGCACACTATGTTTAACTATGATCTTTACTTTGTGAAATAGATCAACTGAACATGATTCCAATGATGCCCATTTCACAATCCCAAATCCTCATTGTAAATGTAAGAATTCCAAATTCCTGCCATTTACCAAAATTTGATAGATTCTAAACTTACATGAATTGATCCTCTTGTAATGACTATGCACAAAGTCACAAAGACTTGTCAACAATCATTACAGGGTATTCCAATGGAGATCAATTCCATGGAAACGAAGTCTCACATTCAAAGTACATTCCTTTGAACATCCTTCTTGCATTAAGTTTTCTAATCTTACACAGATTTGAAGAATAAATTCCACCTATGGAAACCTTTCCAGATTCCCATTTTGACTATCACTTCTGAACAAGAGTTACCTCTTTTCAGAATATGTTAATATGGTCCTTCCAAAATTAACACTTATACTTCCAACTGTCCATGAGCAACCAATCTTTGGTAAACCTCAGATTGTCCTCGACAATTGCTTAATCATTTTAGTCATATCCAATTCTAGACTTTTCCCTTCTTAATGCCCTGAGCATTTGGAAAATTTAGAAAGGATAAATATTACAGCACATGCAATCGATCCTATATCTGAAGCATATGGGACACGATTCCTGATGTCTCACATAAAGACGTGATCATAGACCAGTCTTTTGCTACAATATTTTTTATTTGCCATGTTTTCAAAATTTGACTATGAAGAGGGATGCCGTAATCATAATCGAATTTTGAAAACGCAATATATATAGAATTTCCTTATGTTTGGCCATTCCAACATAAAATTCATATATATCCTTGACTAAAGATGATCAAAATCTCAACCTAAGCTTTTAGAATTGAAATGAAGTATAATTTCCTCTCCCTTAATTATAGCAAAACAACATTTTCAACCCCTGCAACTTCACGAATTGAAACTTTTGTTTTCCATAATTAACATTGCTAACTTGCAACACTTATCATAATTATCATGCTCCCACTAACATGATGAATATTAGCATAACACTCATGCTCCCACTAGCTTTGACATGTATCCAAAAATCAGTTGGACTTCTAGAAATCAATACTTTATTGACTTTCTTACCAAAGTTTAGACTTCTGATACAAGATGCTTTGATAAAACTTTATCAAAATCATACACCTTTCCTTAGATAGCACACATGTGTGTCTTAACAATTTCAGAACTATGAAAAAGGATGCCGTAATCATAATCTCAATTGTTTAGACCATTGCCATTTCTCACAAGTCCATGTTAGTGTGCTGGTTAACCACACACGCTCCACTAACGACTTTGAGAATGCAAATATCACAATTGCTATCTACCTAAAATCTACTTAGTGAAAGTGTTTCCTTACCATCATTTTCATGAATCGAAGAGAAACCTTATGACACTTAGATTTTATGGTGAATGAGTCCCTATCCATGTGAATTTGTCAAAACCATAATCACAAGACAAGGTTAGTGACAAATCCAAACTCATATGGACCGAACTTGTGCAATCTTAATTTCTTGCCAACTGGCAGCACAAGGGCCTTCCATTGCTTTCAAGTTGTTATGCAACCAATTGAGAACTCTCAGAACTCTTATGCAAAGCCAACTTTAACTAGAATAGGCACAGAAATGTCAACACGATAGGTTATAAACCTCAAGTCGTGTGCTAGTGAAGAACTTCAGGTTTTTATTCTTGATTAGTTCTTGGAACTTTCAAGAGCTTTAAGACTCCCACTGTCCTCTTGACATATAAGACTCTCTTGTCAAGAACCATTTCTTATCAAGGGTCAGTGCAGATTCTTATCAAGACTAACACTTCACATAATTGGCCTTAGTTGGTCTCTGTTTAACCCAAAACATCACAACTTACCAATTTCAAATGTACAAGAGTAGAGACACATTTTACTCTTACACTTGACAAGTGTTACAAACCTTTCTTAAGATATGTCACTCGAGTTACAATCTTGGAGTATCACTCTAAGACTTGTTATGGAACGAAGTATGATTCATCTTTTTTATTTTAACCATTTCAACAATCCACAATTTCTCTTCTTAGCCAAACAAATGCACTAAGATGTCCTTAGAGAAACAATTGTGATATGGTTTCATAATCACTAAGATAATCATAAAACAAGATACTCAAGTACTCTCCCATCCTTTCAGATTGAGAAACTTTTATCTTTCTGCCTTATTTGATTCTTCTCATTCGTTCTGCCATACATTGAAACTTTTGCAATGTTTCAGAATTATACTTAACCTTGCAAGTATAATCATATTTACTAAACCTTAGTAATCATGATGAATAGGCTTATCGATCTTTGTGGTGGACTTGACCAATGCATAAGAATGTGTACTCGATCCCTTAGTCCTTTACTTGACTCACATATACATGTAAACGAGGAATTAGTCTTAATTTTCTAAAGATGAAAATTCTCATTCATCATACAACTTGCATGATTCTAAGTTTCTACCCAACTGAAACTTGGGTGATGAGAATCTTTCCTTATTTGGTAAATTATGACACTACCACAGTCGAAAGAATCAAATCCATTTTCCAATATTGCTATCAATGGAAACATATAAACAACAAATTCTCACAAATGCCACTGTAAGGATATTTTAAAATAAAATAAAACCTTTTCTTGTATTTTAGAACTTTGCGGAAAACCTTATCCTTACAATGCAAATGCATGTGAAAAACTATGTTGTTATGTATTCCTAAGCGATCTATCATAACTCTTTAAGTAACAACTCAAAATTCTTCCTTTAAGCTTCCTCTTCACTTTGATTCTTAAAACATCAAAATGTGATCTAGTCACATCATGTAATAAGAATCTCCAAATAGGAACTTAATAGAGTTAGATAATGGACTTTACCTGAAGTAGAGTCAAAACTTTTGACTTTACCGTCCTTACAGACTATCAGGTAAATTTGGCCAGCTTCGCAACCAATGCCCCTTCCTTTGGCAATAGAAGGTTTGGGAAGTCGATCTTCTAATCAAATTTGCTTTTACCAGTGCTCAAAATCGTTGTTGACTCAGCAGCACCAAGCAAATAGGTAAGATCATTAAGGGTCCCTAAGAGTCATGGTTTGTCATATAGTAGCTCTAAAGGAACTCACTATGTGACTTAGAAAGTGATTGAACATCCAACTTTCTCAAGACTTTGACAGCCAACTCTCCCGGCTTGTCAATACGTGACTTCATCTCCAAGATATGATCACACATAGACCTTGCTTGCCAATAGGGCTTGAGTGACCTTGAACTTGTGGGTTAGGGAGAATAATTGGAGGGGGTGGAGGAAGTGAAATTCCAAGAGATTTGGGAAGATCATAGATGTCTAAACTAGACATCTACAATGGGAGATATTCAAGATAGTTGATTTAAGTCCTTAATATAACACCCAATATGAAATATTAAGGCTAGGACCCAACACAATATTTTACAACTTGGAAGAGGGATGCCGTAATCCAAGCTATGAAATATTTGAAGGTAGGCGAATGACGATTCACCAATTTCCACCATGAAAAACGAAATAATTTATTAGGTTTTAATTGGTTTTGAAACTCCTAGATCTTTTGAGATTCATTGAACTTTTCAATGGCATGTTTCAATCTTGATTGTGCCCTCTCAAATTTTGTGACTGGGATGCCGAGGATCACAAAACAAGGTGTGAATAACCATGCAAATTCACTTGGTACCCTTAATATTATCACCTAATCGATGTGCCGGTTAACCACACACGCTCCACCGATCTATGATAAACATTAAGTTACCCTTCGCCACTCTTACTAGTCCATGTTAGTGTGCCGGTTAACCACACACGCTCCACTAACGACTTGGTAAGGTACAAAGTGTAAATTTCATGGGTTAGCACCAAATTCACATTTTTCTAAGTAACTAAGATTGGGAATTTATAAGTGTTTAGTTACTTAGTATTTATCATTAATACTTTTAATGAAGGGAGAATTATAGTCCTGTCAAACCCGTTCGGCTAACGACCCTCCACCAGTCAAGGAAGCGGTGGGTGAGAGTGGACACCCATTAAACTGCCATTTTATAGGCAGTAACCTTATACCCCCCTTATAGACCGGCTTCGTGAATGAGGCCTACTAACGGTAAGACTGACTTTTACTCTTATACATATATATAAATATTAAACCTATAATATTATAATAGTATAAGGGTTGAATTTTAAACTATTAAAATTCTAAGGGTTTAACTTGGAACTAAAGTATTCATGGGGGGAAACTTTACAAATTCCAAAACTTGAGGGCAAGTTTTGAACAATTCAAAAACCTTTTTCAATTCCATAACTTATGAATTTAAAGTAGTTTTAATGAAAACTCTTCAAGTTCCATAACTCGAGGACAAGTTATGGAAGACTTTAAAAAACATTTAAGGAAAAATAAACTCTTCATTTTCATAACCTATGAGTTTAAAGTAGTTTAATGAATAAACTCTTCAAGTTCCATAACTTGAGGACAAGTTATGGAAGACTTTAAAATCATTCAAGAAAATAAGACTCTTCATTTTTCCTAACTTATGGAAATATTATGAGTTTTAAAGAATCATAAATGTGACTTTTCATATAACTTGAGGACAAGTTACAAAAACACATTTTATGAGCAACTTTAAGATTAATATGGATTGAAAACAAATTATCACATAACTTTTCTATTAATCTAGACTAACTCATAAGAACAAGACAATTCAAATCAAACTTTTTCATGAAATTAGCCTAACCATTAAACTAATACAAAACATGAATCTATTGACAACTATCTTTGAAATTGGTTTAGCATGAACATTACCACATCAAAAACAGGTTTACAAGACCAAAAACAGCTTAGGGTAATGTTTCTAGTCCAATTCCAGCCTTAAAAGTCGAAAATATGATGTCAGGGGGTCCTACTCGTCGAGTGCACGAACCAACTCGACGAGTTGGATGAATTTCTTCATGGACTCGGCGAGTCCATCAGTGGACTCGGCGAGTCCAACACTCAGACAACCAAAATTTTTGATTTTTTCAGCCATTTCAGCAAGTATAACATGAAAACAAGCCTTGGCTTTGATACCACTGTTGGGTTTTGGTATAATACAACATCCTATGGTGCACATACAACCCTAAATACCTTGGACCTATGTTTTCACTAATTATACATGCAAATGGTTTCCAAGGTATTGAACCTATAGCTAGCATGCAATTGTCATACAAACTACATAAAATACTAGATAGTGTAACATACCTTTTGTGTGGCTGGAGGTCTTGATGTATTTGGCCTTAAGAACTTAGCCCCAATAGTGTGGAAGCCTCAAATGAAGTCACAACACATCAAGGACAAAGGTAGGACTTGAGAGAGAATCTCCATGCACTCTAAAACCTTCATGAACTCCAAGAACATGCACACACACACTAAGGGTGACTAGGGGTGGCGGTTTTAGGTCATAACATATGTATTTATATGTGTTGAATTCTAAGAGTCATGGGTATAACCCAAACCCATATCCATGGATTTTATGATCCATGGTTCATGTGGCCCAACTCTTTATGTATCCATACATAAACTTGGTCCAACATGGATCATATGCCCAACACATATAAATATAACTAATTACCATAATCAGTCCCCATATTTTTAATTAGTTTCTTTTGATCACTAAATTAATTCCAAATTAATTCTTGATCAATACTAATTAAAACATATGATTTCATATTAATATATTAGAACTTATAATATATTAATAAATCATATATAACCTCTTCTCTCAAAAGTGCATCCTAACAAATTGTCCTGATGATATGCAACCCAAATGGACCATGCTACTCTCGGGTCGAATACATACCAATAATAGTTATGGGCTTAGACACCTAATCCAACAGTACTACTATTGATGAGACCTTCGATTCTCGTTTAGGTTGCGTCGGCTAAAAATCACTCGATCTTTATTTTGAGTTTTTAGTTGTATACTGCTATACTGAAACTTCGAAAAATCATAACTTCCTCATACAAAGTCAGATTTGGACGTTCTTTTTATGAAAATTCTCGGTTTAACGAATACTACGACTTTCATTTAGATCACTAAAGCTAAAAAGTAGTTTATCGAAAACTCACTTTTTACGCTAAATAGTGTTTGTCGGTTTTGTCGCGGATCTTCGATTGGTCATAACTTCTTCGTTATAACTCGGATTTTGATGATGTTTTCGCCTAAATGTTTCTAACAAAATTATCTACAACTTTCAATAACATTATTTTCATTTATTTCCAAATTTATATTTTCGTTAATTTCAATATTTGGCTTTTGATTGGAATCTCATAAGACTTCCAATACTTTTCTGAATGATTCTAAACATAGTTTTACTTCAATTCTCATAAAACTATCTTGTTAGAACTCAATGCTCAAAACCATATATTACTTAATAATATTCATTTTAAAATTAACAAAACACGATAACTGAACGTGTATGTTACAAATACCTCCTCATTTTGAGGATTTCGTCCCCGAAATCACAACGATTTAAACAAATGGGGAGATTTAGTTCTTATCTCACTCTTATTTTCCAAAGTATAATTTGGGCCTCGATGGTGTTTCCACTTGACAAGCACCAATTCTACTTCTTTATTACATAATTCAGTTGTTCTTTCGTTTACGATCTCCTCAGGCTCTTCTACATATCTTAATTTATTATCTAGTTTCACCTCGGATAACAGGACTATTTCATAATATATGATTAAACATTTACGTAGATAACTCTCATGAAGCACATCATGAATATCTGCCAAATCTTCTGGCAATTCTAAGCGATACGTTTGTTTACCAATTCTCTGGATGATTTTGAATGGACCAACAAATCTAGGACTTAGTTTTCCTTTCTTCCCGAATCGCATAATGCCTTTCCACGGGAATACCTTCAGCATTATGAAATCACCCTCCTGGAATTCTATGGGTCGTCTTCTCATTTCTGCATAGGACTTTTGTCGATCCTAGGCCGCTTTCATTATTTCTCGTACAATTTGAATCTTGTCAATGGTGTCTTGAATCATTTCAGGACCACCAAGGACTTTCTGTCCTACAACACGCCAACATAATGAAGTATGACATTTACGTCCATAAAGTGCTTCATATACCTTCAGTATATTTTCTACTGTTTGGACTGTTCTCTTCTTCTGACCATCTGTCTGGGGATGATAAGTTGTGCTAAGGGTAACACGAGATCCCAATTCACATTGCATACTTGTCCAAGAATGAGAAGTGAAGCTACTATCACGATCGAAAGTAATTCTTTAGTGGCACACCATGTATCGCAACAGTTTCATCCAAGTATACTTGTGCGCATTTCTCTATTGGATCTATCTGAGGTAGTCTAGGCAAATCATCGGGGAAAGCGTCAGGATTTGAGATATCAACTGTATAGGCTAGATAAGTAAAATACCCTTTCGATGTAAGTTTACGATTTTTTAGGAAAGAGATTATTTTTAAGATCTTTAAGTGTTTGTTTACCGATGACATAAATAAGATTCTCTCCTTCAATAGGAATGCGTACTATCTTTTCGTAACACAAGAGTTCTACGTGGTTCTTTAATAATCAATCCATGCCGAGAATAATATCAAAATTGGGCAAGGAGATAGAAATCAGGTTAGCAAGAAAACTATAACTTCCAATTTCTATGACACAATATCTATAGACTTTATCAGCGAGTAATGATATACTTCCCGACAGTATCTACATGAAAATGATTGGGCTAATGTATAACAAGCAATTTGAAAAGAATGCGCAATTTCATGAGACACAAAAGAATCTGAGGCACCAGAATCAAATAAGATGTGAGTAGGTCTAGAGTTGACGAGAAATGAACCAGTCATAACATTTGGGTCCTTGCATGCCTTTTCTATGGTAATCTGAAATGTACGACCTTTAACTAAACGATTGTCAAATTCTTCAAACTTCTTAATTGATGACGGTGCTCAACTCTGCACTTGCTCTTCGTTCTCTATTGGGCTTTCGGTCCTAATCTCCGAGTTAAAAACTCAATTCTCATTGCAGACTCTTGCTCCTTTTTAAATTCGATTTATAGACTCAACCCAAGATAAGGTCTTCACTTTGCTACAACAACAACTCGAATGGTCATATTCTAATGACCTTTGATTTCATAACGCAAAAGAACATACAATGAATCATACTCTTATTTCTATTAGTCAAACACTATCATAGAAGAAACCTTCCTTCATGTTCTAATGTGATATAATATCTTCATAACTAGTAGCATTTCTAGCTAATAGTTGCTTAATACCTTAATGAAGGCTGTTATACTTTTATCGACTACCTCGACCATCCCCTTCTTCAACCTTCCGGCTGAAGTTTCGTCGCTACACAAGACATGGTTCTCTGAACCAATCAACTCACTTCTTAGATTTATATTAATCAGACTCGATTCTTTATGACCACTAAGGTCTGAACGAAAATCATCTTCTTAGTCATCACCGAAACGAAGGTAATGACATACTCAAACAAAAACGGAATCGATTACTAGCTTCTTGGTAACCTTGTGACTTTCCCTGATCCAAGTGTGAGTCCTGTGCTTCCAGTAGTATAGGCCTCTACTACTGTTCACACCTACTCATACTCGTCCCAAGTATTGTCTCACAGTTTTCCAAGTCACCATTCAAAAAGTTTTCACAAAACAACTTTTCACACCTGAGCGTTTTTAAACAAGTACATACAACAATTTCTCCTAGACTCAACTAGGGATTTCGCGTTTCTATCAAACATATCTTGGATTTCTTAAATTCACCTTCTAGAATTCTTTTTATGCATAAGCTCGATCTAACATATCCTAATATTTTTCTTAGGTCGATAGGAATTTCACTTCCAAATTCTTCATATAATTACTTTCTCGGGTAGTGTCTACTTTACAAGACACACTATACCAGAATTTACTCTAGTAGTGTGGAGACAAACGATCTCCAATTATTTGTATTATCTTCATAACTCATGAAAGTCACCATGCACATTTATTCATTTCATTATCCTTTCATGACATCGTCGTTCCTGTATATGAGTAAGTCTTCTTCTCATGGTTGTATCTTTTAAGTCTTCTTCATAGGAATCTATCCAAAGAAGTCCGCATTATAGCTGCATCTCAGCATGTTCTACTAGATTCAACTTGGTTCTCTGTCATTCCTAACTACAACATCTCTTCTCATACAATACTATGAATGTATATCTTCTTCAACTAAGTACTCTACCTTACTCTAACAAGTAAGTCACTCAACCTTTTCACAACCAAATAACCTATTTCACCATCCTAATCATGTATGTTAAATTCGACTTAACACACAATGAAACTTTCATAAGGACGTGATAGAAGTCAGTTGTCACTCGGTATTATTAAATACTAAGTCTGAGCGTTACATATTAGCTCTTACTATACTACTCGAATTGCATACTACATCGCAATGTTAGGCAAGGTCTTGGCCTATTGAATTTGAAAACTTTGTTAGCCTTTCTTTTGGTCTTCATTGAATTATTCTAAATCTTGCACAACATCAATTTCGATATTGTCGAAGTATTTATCACCATCTTCAGCTCTTCTAACTCTGTAAGCAATCACTGCTTCAATCTGGTCAGTGGTGGAACAACTTCATGGATTACACCAAAACATTCATCTCGTCTGAATGTACTTTAAACACACAACTTCCTCCAAAGGTATTATTATTTTGTCAAACATAGTTTGAATGTACAATACCACTCTATAGGTATTAATATACTATTTACGGTATCACTTGATAGGTTTTATTTTATGATATCCGTTGACCGTTTATTTACGAAGTTATCGATGTCAACTATCGTAAGTCTTCTTATCACTTTGAAAAGTTTCATATCAGTTCTAATACAGAAATTTTAGAATCTGGAATACATAAAATTTCCTCTTCCAGACTAAGGTCGGCAACAGACCTTAAACTTTCTCAAGTAATAGCAATATAAGCAAGCAACCTAAGGCATGCTATATTCATTTATCATTTAGCACATATTAGAATATAAGGCATATCTCCTCTAATATTATAGTGCTTGTGTCCATTTAGGTATTCAACCTAAAATATACTAGATACATGTCGTATCATTACTTAGCAATTCAAGTTTAAGCCTAGAAATCCTTACCATTCATAGTTCGCTTAAACTAATGCTCTAAAAATTTCGAAGTAGCTTAATACTTTAAAATATTAAGATTTATCATTATGCAACACTTCACTTAATTCTTTCCTATGGTTTGTATCAATATACTCCTAATGAAACCATTCATATATTGAACTTCTGACGGTTTAAGTCTAAATACCAATCCGTGGTATTTAGTTCACTTAAACTACTGCTCTGATACCATGATTGAGAGAACCCCTCTCTAAAATTACATCATATTCATCCAAAACATGCTACATGCATATTTATAAACAATATTTTACATTGATAGTTTAATTACAAAAGACTGGATACAAACCGACTAAGTTTTAGTATATTACATAACTACCCAGGAAATTATAATTTTTATACATACACGATCACTAAAAACAAAAGTAATATTATTAACTATTCTAAATCTTCCAACAGTATGTGTCTATACTGGATCCTTATTACCTGCAATAGTTAAACACTGAGAGGGATAAGCGGTGACGCTTAGTGAGTTCAAAATTAGATACAATATAACGTTATGCCATATATATATATATATATATATATATATATATATATATATATATATATATATCAATATAACAGAAGCAAGAGGAACAAAGAACAAAAAATGCATATGTGACTCATGTGACAAGCTTTCCATATCAATCAATGATTTGATTCAAAGATTTACAATCAATGAGACATAACAATTTCCAAACTTGATATACATTAATAAAGCTTCGGCCCAAATGGCACAGAAGACATACAATTTCTGATTAACATTTTGGTAGATTTTGCAGGCTTTTAGCCCTATCTAACCTTCTGCCAATGCCATAGTGGTAGAAGTCATTCTTTTACGAGACATGCTCTACACGGCCAGAGGCTACATACCAATACCACTGTGAATCTAAGTTCTTTCACTGATCACATGGCCAAAGGTACAGCTTTGCTATCAAAATAGCACGGGAAAATAACATGGAAAAGCACATAGCACATATAACACATAACATACAATTTTTCCTATATATTGAACTCACCGTGAAATAACCAAGGGTTAAAATAGTAATTTGAGCAACACTTTGTTTCTATAATTAACTTTCTTTGATGAAAAGCTGGGAGCTTTATTGAAAACCGGGAGTTTTTATTGAAAACCGGGCCTTGCGAGGGTTGAGCTTCAAACCGAAAAGATAAATTTCTCGGAGTCTTCGGGCAATTCGGGACGTTTTTCAGGTGTTAGATATGATCCCGGGGCTTCGGGGGTTGTAAAATAGCTAAAAAGTGGGTTTAGGGGTGAAAATTGTGAAATTTGGTAACATTAATCGGGAGGGTTCGCACCTCCCTTATATAGTTGCGAGGGTTCGGCCGATGGGGAGAAAGAAGAAACATGCGTCGCATGCGAGGGGGGGCCAGGCGTCGGATGCGAAGGCTGAACACGCGTCAGCAGCGAGGGCGAGGCAGGTGGCGGTCTCGGACTGGGCCGCGCCTTCGGGTGCGAGGTTCAATGACACGCATCGGAACTTGGTGGCAGCTGGCTTCGGATGACTCATCAAGTCCGAGACGGGGCAGGCTCGCGAGGCCGAGACCGAGACACGTGTCAGACATGCGAGATTTCTCGGATTTTGTGCCCAAATCTTCAAAAATTCATAACTTCTTCATCCGATGTCCGTTTTCGTCTGTGTTTTTACCGTTGTACTACTATTGACGAGACCTTCGATTCTCGTTTAGGTTTAGGGGTGGAAACTCTCGACCCAACCCGTAACCCGACACTGACCCAACCCGAAAATAAACGGGTTGGGGTTGAGATTTTTGACCCGCCAACCCGCCAACCTGTTTATTTCATGGGTTGGGTTGGATTACCTGTTTGGGTAAGGGATGAGCTTTAGAACCGGACCGGTTCGGAACCGGAACCGGTTTTCCTATATTATAAGAACCGGGAACCGGACCGTCGGTTTTAGTGCCGGTTCCGGTTCCGGTCCCGGTTTTTCGGTTATTTTTCAAACTAGAACCGGTTGAAATATTATTAATGATATGTTATTTTCCGAAGCTTGTAAATTATTCAATATTTAACCAAATTATGACTTTTTACATTCTAAATTCAATTACAAATACTAAATTACACGATGAAAAAAGAATCAAGTAATTTTGACTTCATATGAGTGAGTTATGCGCATTTTAAAAGCAGGACAGATTTCAAAAAAAAAATGTTGAAACGGAAAATACGCAGCATTGATATGTTGTCTTCTGGGGTCTATAATTGATTCAATATCTAACCAAAATATGTGCTTTTATAGTCTAAAATGAACTAAAAACACCAAATTACATGCTGGAAAAAAAAATTAAGTAATTCCGACGCCATATGAATGAGTTATGCTCATTTAAAAAAATGTGGCAGATTCAAAAAAACAAAAAAAAAATGCTGAAATAGAAAAAACGCAGCATCAATATTCTTTCTTTCGGGGTGTGTGTCTGATTCAATACTTAACCAAAACATATGTTTGTACAGTAAAAAATGAATACAAACTCCAAATTACATGTTGAAAAAAAATCAAATAATTCTAACTTCATATAAGTGAGTTATGCGCATTTTAAAAAACGGGAAAAATATCAAACCAGTTCCGGTTTTTAGAACCGGGACCGGTTTTCATAAAAATGGAGAACCGGTAACCGGGCCTTGTTACCAATTCCGGTTCCGATTCCGGTCCGGTTCCGGCTCGGTTCCAGTTCCGGCGGTTCTAATGTTCATCCCTAGTTTGGGTTCGTGGGTCAACCCGTCAACCCGTATATATATATATATATATATATATATATATATATATATATATATATATATATATATATATATATATATATATATATGGTTAGTCCCCGTTTGCGGTGGCCTAATCAAAAAAGAAAAAAAAAAGATGTCATTTTTAGATATTCATGAGTCACGAACAAAGAACGCAATCACTTTGTATGAATGTTTTCATTTTTCAATTTTATTTGGATACTAATGACTTTATGAACTTTTGTTGAAAACCCCTTTTTTATGTTAATTAGTTTAATCACTTTATGATTTTATGTTGAAAAAACCTCATTTTTAAAAATGCATTGCTTATGTATTAAACGGGTTTAATGGTTGGGTTCGACCCATTTACTTGTTAACCCGCGAACCCATATACTTAAACGGGTTATATGGGTTGGGTTGGGTTGAAGTTTCCAACCCACCAACCCATGACCCGCGAACCCATATATTATATGGGTTGGGTTGGGTTTATGTTTTCTGACCCGTCAACCCGCCAACCCGTGACCCGTCAACCCGAACCCAACCCAATTTCCAGGCCTATTTAGGTTGCGTCGACTAAAAATCACTCGATCTTTATGTCGAGTTTTTAGCTGTATACTGCTATACTGAAACTTCGAAAAATCAGAAATTCCTCATACGAAGTCAGATTTGGATGTTCTTTTTATGAAAATTCTCGGTTTAATGAATACTACGACTTTCATTTAGATCACTAAAGCTAAAAAGTAGTTTATCGAAAACTCACTTTTTACGCAAAATAGTGTTTGCCGGTTTTGTCGCGGATCTTCGATTGGTCATAACTTCTTCGTTATAACTCGGATTTTGATGAGGTTTTCACCTAAATGTTTCTAACGAAATTATCTACAACTTTCGATAACATTATTTTCATTTATTTCCAACTTTATATTTTCGTTAATTTCAATAGTTGGCTTTTGATTGGAATCTCATAAGACTTCCAATACTTTTCTGAATGATTCTAAACATAGTTTTACTTCAATTCTCATAAAACTATCTTCTTATAACTCAATGCTCAAAACCATATACTACTTAATAATATTAATTTTAAAATTAACAAAACACGATAACTGAACGTGTATGTTACAGCCAGAGTGAAACCCTAATTTCGGGGTCTTGCACCCTATTTAAGCATCTTAATCCCCACCTTTTGGCCTCATTTCCAGCCTCCAAGTACCAAACCCAATTTCACGAAACCCTAGAGAATTGTGTGAGTGTGTGAGCCATTTTTGAGTGATCTTGTGTGATTTGAAGCTTGTAGAAGAAGAAGGAGCTAGAGGACTCCAAGAGAGGATTGTAGATCCAGAAGCAACATCTCATTCTCTTCACTTTTTCGTAATCAAGTCTCTAACTTGTCTATTAGTCCATTAGATCTCCTTATTTCCACTTTTTGAGGGTTTTGGTTCAAGAAGCTTGACCCTTGGGATATGGACGTCCCAAGCAAGGATCCTTTAAGATCTGGGATCATTAAGGGTTGTTAAGGCATAAAGGTGCAAAATTTATGCCATTGGAACCCCCATGCAAGCTCTAAGGTGCCATTTTGGCCTTCTAAGCCCCAAAAGGCCATGCATGGAAGGAAATCTAGGAACTTTACGTGTCCAACTGATTTCAAGGGCCTAGATCTATGTTAGTAAGCTTTAGTTTGGAGTATTATGGCTTTTATACCAAGATCTATGCTCTAGAGAGCTAGGGTTTGAGCTAAACCCATTAAGAAGGACTAATAGCGGGTAAAGTTGGAAACTTTACCCTTAAAAGTGTATTCCCAGTATGTAGATGAAGTAGGGAGTTTGGATCTGAAGGATAGGATCTTAATCCATTGAGATGGCTCAATCAGACAAAGGAACTCGACGAGCCCATGGAGGGAGTCGACGAGTTGAGTTGGTTTGTCCCGATTCTATACAAGGTGGAACTCGACGAGTCTGTGAAGGGACTCGACGAGTTAGTTTGTGTTTTCACAAATAAGAGTAGAAAAGGAACTCGGCGAGTCAAGGGATTGACTCGACGAGTTGAGTCAACTCAAATTGTTGACTTTGACTTGGACTGAGCATTGACTTTGACTGGGACATTGACTTGACCAAGGTTGACCCGTGAAGGGGTCTTGACATAAGAAATGGTCATTCTACCCTTAGAAGGATTATCGGTTTTTGACTAAGTGATTATTGTGATAATGATAGTCGGGGAGTCGTTGGAGTAGCCATTAGAGATTCCTCACTCGAGATTTCAGCAGCCAGTTTGAGAGGTGAGTTTTCCTCCAGTAGGAACGGGTCTAAGGCACCAAGGCCGGCCCGTTTAGATAGTATTAGTTCCGGACTACGGTCCGATGTTGGGCGGGGACCGATGTAAGTTTATATGTTTTTCCTGATTTCGATCCGATGTCGGGGCGGTCCCGAGGAATGCTTGTATGTTTGATGTCTTTGTGATTCTTGCATGTGTTTATACTTGTATGTTTTCGGATTTCGATCCGATGCCGGGGCGGTTCCCGAGGAATGTTAGTATGCTTCCGGATTACGATCTGATGCCGGGCGGGGCCCGAGGAATGTTTACATGTTAATATTATATGTTTTGGTTTATGACTTTATGTGTATTATTTGATTATGCTCACATGTATTCCGAGATGTGCTCGATGTCGGGCGGGGCTTGATGCCCTTACACTTATCAGTTAGTTTACCTTCAATCAACTCATTTGCCTATATTTACAACACACCTATCCATTCAGGGTAATAACAAATCCAAATTTAATCTTTCAAGCACAAACATGAGTGCATGTCATACTTTTGATCTGGAATGATCTTCACTAAACATCCAAGAGCCATGTAGTATGGAAGGGTATATATTCTTCTTATTTCTCTTCCTACATCTTGCAACTATTATGGTGCTATCACATTTTTCAATATAAATGTCATACCCGTTTTTCCACCACATAATCTTGAATACAAAATTTCAGTTGTTTAGGATTCTAAAAAATGTCATAAGTCTTTGGTTCCATTTTGTCCCATCTTGTGTTCGGATCATGTATTATGTACTTTTTTCAGTACCTCTTCAGCGTCTTCATCACTTTGCCAATCATTGGCATGGTACATTTGTGCTTTAATTTCATAAATCTTACTTGAGTTTCGTAAATTTTCATCACTAAGTAAAACATCAAGGAAGATGTCCTTACACTTATCTAGTGAGGTCACAAACTCTTTCTTTGGTTCATGATCCGTATAGATACCATAAAGTTTAAAATCCATCTTGTTTAGACGAAAGAATGGCTCATGTATACCAACAAATGTGTCTTTGTAGCATTTGTTTGATGAATCTATTATAAGAACATGCAAAAACATACATATTAATGTATCGATTACTAGAACTAAAATATGATAAACCATTTGATCATGAATTGGAATAACTGACCTTGTGTAAATGACACTATGATAACCCAAATTTCACTTTCTTGAACTGCTTTTGCAACAAAATCGAACCTTGATATTCTTCAAATACCCCTTTTTGTAGTTATTATTTCGTTTACCCGAAAATTGCAAGGGTGTTGGTACATTTTTATGTGCAAAAGTTGATATCCGAGCGACAGGACGTGCTTCTTCAGACAACGTCTCTAAACTCCATTTAGAAGAGGGTAAACGTCGATTGGGTGCCTAGTCAGCTAGTAAAGTCCACATATGCCTCATTAGATGAGGGTTACGAGCTCCTACATGTTTACCTGCTAGCAACCGACTAAATGCCATAAATGCAAAAAGAAAAAAAATCCTAACTTTAATGAATTTGAAATACGCAAAAGGGTAAATCTTAACATTTTTGCCAAAATTAAGGGTTTTTATGACATCATCATGTCTAATATTCACGATAAACATTTTAAAAGAGCCAAACAAAATCTTTTTCCTTTTGAATAAAAGAAACTAAGTTGAACTAAAACAAAATCATAAAATCGAAAGTATTATATGCAAACCATTTTCATTGTACCACATAAACTATTTTTACAATTGACTTTGTTATAAAATGTAAACCAATTAGAGAATATTGATTTACAATTATTACTCTTTATATTATAAATTTGAATATAAAATAATGGTTATGGTAAATAAAAAAAACAATTCAAACTGTTAATTTGGCTGGTTGATAATAGCAAACATTTATATTTTCAAAGTTTTTTAATGCTCAAGATTCTTTATTAAATTCGTGATATTCTCAAACGGTTTGTTTAGGCGCCTGAGCTCTTCATATTTCTTCTTCCTTGTCTCGCATCAATGATCACCATTCCGTTGTTTTCTTCAAATTCTGAGGATATTAATCGTGTTTCCTTCGGGTGTTCGTTTTGTTATGCTCTTCATCTTTTTCTTTATCTAGATCCAATATACATATATTGGTTTAGATAGGGTTTTCGTTTGTGGTTCTTGGGTACTTCATGAACACTTGAATTTTATGATATTAGTCGTTTTATCCGATTCAAATAAACAACGCCACTTCCAAAACAAAGCAATCTCTAATAATTGGCGACGGTGGAAAAGGCGATGATGACAGAGAGCTAACGTTCATGGCTGTTGTTGCTCTCCATTTATACTTCATATATTGTTATCCATTCTCTAAACTCATATATACATTCATTTTTTAGGGTTTAGTGGGTCTAAAACACATTATCTGTTTATGTAGTTTCCCTTGTAATAGTTCTTTTAGGGGTCTAATGTGTTTAACAATCATCTGAAGATACAGTTAACCATCTGAATACAATTCATTCCGGTTTGTATTGTTCTTTTATGCGTAGTTGATGGATTCAATAACAGAACACTTGATGATTTCATACTGACTTTTGTATCACAAGTTGTTTTTTAGTTCTCCAGTTATAGAATTCACAAGTCAAATACTGACAATCTTATTCTTGATTGACTTACATATCTTTATTTGAATGAAACTCAAGTGTTTTTGCTCCTTATTGCTTGTTTTATTTGGTAGGTCAAATAGTTTATAAAAAAGCTGAAAGAGAACTCAACAGAGTATATTACAAGAGCTTTGGTTAGAAGTGAAGAGAGCAAGGAGAAAATTGGTGGAGCAGATGATGTTTTCATTGACTTTTACTCTACAGTAAGCAGAGAAACTATTAACAAAAGTTGACCAACCCCCAAAAAAGTCAATGCTAGATGTAATGGTATTGGTTTTAGAAGAAAGTGAAGAAGTTTCAGCTGAAATGCTTAAACCAATACTGGATAGTGTAAAAAATTAGCAAGTTAAGAGTTTAACTTAGTCTCAAATCCCAATACATCTTGGTGGCTCTCGGGTGGATCGAAAAGCGAGACTTATGTGCCTCCTCCAAACTATCTGTCTGATCCCACCAGAAACCGGAACCCATACCTGATCACAACGGGTCAACAATCTCCGAATATCAGTGACAAATCTGTCGATCTCGCCCCCGATCCTCTCCTGTTTCTAGTTCTCCTTCTTGACTCCTTCTTCATGTTCCCCTCTTATCAAATCCAAAAGTGGGGAATTAATGGATATCCTCATACATATATCCCCAACTGAAGATCCAACTGACTTGCGGCTGAAAGCATCCGTGACCACGTTCGCTTTACCTGGATAGTAGGGCCTACAGCCTATCCGGTCGTCCCCGGGTGTCTTGGCCTACAACACAAATCATGACCACCTCAACCTAACACAACATGTCGACATATACATCAAACAAACATAAACACAGAGCCAGTAAACACAGATAATCATACGGATCCACCGAATAACTACATCTATCAAATTACCATCCTGACCAGGATAAATAATCTAGTGGGCCAACATTGGTGCCTTCGACCCACGGGTACAGTGAAGAAAACTCACCTCACAGTCTGAATGCAGTCTGAAAAACTCCTAGCTCTGACAACCGGCTCAACCCAAATCCTAAATGTTAAAACATTTCCCATTTTAAATTAATAACATTTCCCAAAATACCCTTAGTCAAAAGTGGTCAAAATCCACAAGTCAACCGAGTCAACCCAGCCAAGTCAACTCAACCGAGTCAACTCAGGGCTCGTACGCGAGGCTTACTCTGAAGGTACGCAGGGCATACTAGAGGTCCGAGGAATCGGGGCCAAATTTGCGTACGCTCAGCATACCATTTGGTACGCCCTGCGTATGCAACAGTTTTCCTTCTTAACTTATTAAGAGCTTATACTTCGACTTAATACGTCCAAATGCATATCCGTGGCTAAAATATCATGAAGAGTCATAAAGTTTACAACTTTATGACTTTGCATGCCCGTTAAGTGCTTAATACGCAAAATCCTAACTTCTTAATGCCTTAAGACCTTCTAGAGCATGCATGGAGAAAAACTAAGTATCAAGATGACATTTTTATAACTCAAGAGTCAAGACCCCTCTTAAGGTCTGAAAGGATGACTTATTTGGTTAAGAGCATGCCATGCTCAAAAATCACCATATTTGGGACCAAAAGTACCCTAAATGACGAAATGGATAGATCTACAAGATAAGATGATCAAGCAAGGAGCTTTTTACCTCCTGGAGGTTGCTAACAAGGAAAGAATCCCTGATCTAAGTTGCTTCCAAGCTTCAAGGTCCTCTTACCAACTTCTTCTTCTTTTTCAAGTACACCACCAAAGCACACAAATGAGCTCAAAATGCACTCTTCTCACTTAGGGTTTGCTAGAAGGACGTTTTCTTAGATGGAGGTTGATGAGGGAACGAGAAAAGAGGTGATAATGATGCTTATATAAGGAGCAAACCCTAAAAATTAGTGTTTGAGGTTTCATTAAATATGCCTTGCGTACACGGTGTACGCTTAGCGTACTAAGGTCCGCCCTAGTACGCTCAGCGTACACAACGTACGCCCAACGTACTAGGCCTTTGGCCAAAATCACCAAAATGCCTCTATGGGCCATTCTTGCAAACTTTCTCAAACCCAAGGGTCAAAATGCAATATTCTTTCATACTTAGGGTTAAAACTGAAAATACCTCATCATCGGGATGTTACACTTACAAATATTTTAGCGAAAATTAGAAAGTTGCACAGGCGGAGTTCCGAAACCGAAAGCTCTATTTTACCAGGCTCTCTGGCGCTCCAGAGCCTCGTTACTAGCTCCTAAAAAATCCTAAACTTGGGCCTCAAGAGTGGGGAAGAATTTTAGAGAAAGAGAAAGTGTTATGAAGGAGTTGTGTAGAATGGAAGTGATTTTTGGAACTATTTATAAGGGTTTCAGAGGGGCGTGTCGCGTCTGTGACGTGGCCGCTCCCCCCCCCCTTCTGCCACGTGTCACCTTATGTTTCGTCTGCATCCTTAGCTTGAACATGCCATATGGGCAATTCTTGTGGAGCCACGTGTCACGTCCACATCGTGCCATGTCGCCTTGTCTCTCGGAGGAAGGGGCTGTCGACTGTGCCACGTTGTACCTCCTGGTGGTGCTACGTCATCCTAACAGGTAAGTTTTTGTTGATATTTGGACGACCATAACTTTCGCACACAAGCTTCGTTTTTGACGTTATTTACATCCCCAAAATCCTCTCGATGAGCTTTACAACTTTCATTAAGGTCTCAAACGCTATATCTCACTCTAACTAAAATTCATATTTAGATTGGTTTAGACTACTAAAGTCTGTGCAAAATTCATAACTTTTTCATATGGACTGCGTTCTCAGCTGTCTTTATATCGACGAACTCTTAATTACGAGATCTTTAACTCTCGTTTAGATTGTTTTTGCTAACAATCAACCGATTTGAATTTCGAAATCCGTGTCCATACTACTACGCTGAAACTTCGAAAAATCATAACTTCCTCATATAAAGTCATATTTTGATGTTCTTTATATGTGTGCTCTCGGTTTTACGGTTACTAATACTTTCGGTTAGATTTCTTAGGCTTATAAGCAATCTATTTAAAATTCACTTTTTATGACGCGCACAACCGTGTCGGTTTAATCGCGAAACATCGAAGAAGCATAACTTCTTCATACGAAGTCGGATTTCAGAGTTCTTTATATGTACGGAATCATTGTCACATATACTATAACTTTGGTTTAAGATTATTTATCCTAAATAATCTTCTATCAAAAAATCATTTTGTCGCTTATCCCGAATCTACGGGTGTTACAATTATCCCCCCTTAGGATGATTACGTCCCGGAATCATCAACAAAAAAGGGTTTGTATAATGACTCTGCACGTTACATTTCCATCCTAGGTAATAATATTATATCTTATGTATTTTCAAATGAGTTTCTAACTCTTTGACTTCTTGACTGTTGGCGGTGCTTCATCTTGCACCTGCTCTTCATTCTAAATTCGATCTTCGTCAGAGACTCTTGCTTTTTCTAGAATAGACTTAACCTAAGATAATGTATTTACTTCGGCCACCGTAACAGACCGATGAGTCATGATCTAATGACCTTTCATCGTATGATGCAATGGCTAGACTCAAGTCTCTTTGAGTCAGACTCTAGCATGGAAGACACCTTCCTTTATGTTCTAATGTGACATAATCACATCATAACAGGTAGAATTTCTAGCTACATGCTGCTTAGTCTTAATGACGGTCACAATACTCCTATCGATTGCTTCGATTATCTTTTCCTTCAAACTTTTAATTAAAGTCGGACACTACATCGATCATGGTTCTCTGAACCAAGTAACTTACTTCACTGACTTATCTTAATCAAACTCGATTTTGATATGACCACTAGGGTCGGAATAACAATCATTTTCTTAGTCATTTACCGAAACGATGGTAACGACGGAAATAAATGAAGTAAACTCAACTACTAGTGCCTTGGTAACCTTGTCACTCTTCCTGATCCAAGTGCGAGTCATGTGCTTCCGGTAGTATATGCCTCTACTACCTTTCACACCTACTCATACTCATCTCAAGAATTGCCTCACAGTTTTCCAAGTCACCACACAAGAAAATCACATAGCAACTTAATACGTCGGATAATTTATCATACCTAAGGGTTATTTTACTTTTAAAAAAACATTTATAGTGTTAATTAAGTTCGCCCTACATTATGCCTCTTTCCTTAGGCTACACAATTCAATCCACATAAGATGGCTACTTCATATTTTAAACTCCGGATAGACAGCTCCATAATCTCAATCTCCTGCAATGTCATATGTTTCATCAAGGATCATCTATAATGCTCTTGCCTTTGGCTTTAGTGGCACATTCGGTTTTGTAGCTTCTTTTATCATTGGGTTGTCCTTCATTAAGTGCCCTTCTTCTTTGCATTCAAAACATACCCTCCCATTGTACCTACACTCATCAACATAGTGACCATGTATTCCACATTTATAGCAGGTCACTTCTTCTTTGCATTGCCCGATGTGCTTCCTTCTACACTTTTCATAGAACTTTGCTTCGTTGATGTCTCCAGAACTCTTGTTGCTAGGTCCGGACTCTAAAAACCTACTCTTCTTATCGGGCCATGAAGATCTCTAAAACTTCATTTTCTCTCCAGTTTTAGATTTCTCCCAACCTTTTTTGTAACGCCCCATTTCTGGTATGTAATTTTAATTAAAGTATCTCCATTTCTTAAGGGGTACTCGACGAGTCTGTAGCCCGACTCGTCGAGTAGAAGCGGGATGAGCTCGCGATTTAAGTTGGCTACTCGGCGCGTCCATATGTTGGGACTCGGCGAGTCTGCCTGTCTGGATGAAGCCCTAATTTCAAGGGTTTGTACCCTATTTAAACGTCATTATAGCCTCCCACCCCACCCTCCAGCACCTTTAGAGCATTTCCCCTGTAAACCCTAGCCCCCATTGTTGAACTTGAGTGTGTTTGTGCTAGTTTGGAAGCTTTGGAAGGGAAGGAAGGAAAGAAGGTCCATAGAAGAGAAAGGAGATCCAAGAGTTAGCTTCCATCTGTTTCTCATTCAGGTAATAAAGTTATTACCTTGTGTATTCCTCCATTAAACCCTCTTTTATGCTTGTTATGGCTTCTTTGGAGCCTTATATGATTCAAAACTTGAGATATGGACTCTCCTTTGGATGGAAACCTTAGATCTGGACGTTAGTGAACTCCAGAAGCTCATTATAGCCACCTTTATGCAATCTTGGCCTTGTTCCAAACCCTAAGAGCCTAGTATTTGATGATTTTGGGTATTTTAGCCTCATACCCTTGTGCATGCACGTAAAGTTGGATACTTTACATGTAAAACCAGTCCTAGAAGCTCAGATCTATGTTTTGGAAGCACTGAAATAGATTAGAATCGACTGTATAGTAATAGCATGCTTGGGACTCGACGAGTTGTTCTTCAACTCGGCGAGTTGTTCTTCAGACTCGACGAGTTGTTCATACGACTCGGCGAGCCACAGACTGGACGTGTTCATATGATGAAGGAGAACTCGACGAGTTGTTCATACAACTCGGCGAGTCGGATGAAGTTAGACTCGATGTTAGTATCGAAGAAGAACTCGTCGAGTCTTTGCCAAACTCGACGAGTAGAAGCGAGTAGAGGACTAGAATGGATGAAAGGGACTCGGCGAGTTGGTGGCCCAACTCGGCGAGTCCGGTCAACTGGAAGTTGACTTTGACCAGGAAGTTGACTTGACCAGGGGTAAATAATCATTTTACCCTGAGATTAGTTATCAGTATTTGATTTAGTGTCTATGGGATTTGTAGCCGGAGAGTTCCGGAGCAGCAGTCAGGCAGTCTCAGATTTAGCACCTCAGCAGCCAGCATTACGAGGTGAGTTTCCTTCCAGTAGGAACGGGTCTACGGCCACAATACCGGCCCGTTTAGTTAGCAGTTGTTCCGGACTACAGTCCGATGCAGTAGTTCAGTATGCTTGGTGTCTTTGTGATACAGGCATGGTATGTGTTATGTGTTCCAGACTATGGTCCGATGCAGTATGCAGTATATGTGTTCATATTATATGCTATGATTATGTTATGCTATGTTTAGTCAGTTCCGGACTTCGGTCCGATGCAGTTCTGGACTTCGGTCCGATGCAGTGGGCAAGGCCCTAGTTAGTTCCGGACTTCGGTCTGATGCAGTGGGCAAGGCCCTAGTAGTTCTGGACTTCGGTCCGATACAGTAGGCAAGGCCCTAGTCAGTTCCGGACTTCGGTCCGATGCAGTGGGCAAGGCCCTAGTCAGTTCCGGACTTCGGTCCGATGCAGTGGGCGAGGCCCAGTATGTGCTTTATATGTTATTGTATGGTATGTGGTAGTTTGGGGGAGCTCACTAAGCTTCGTGCTTACAGTTTCAGTTTTGGTTTCAGGTACTTCAGCTAGCAAAGGGAAGAGCTCGGGATGATGGCATGGCACACACCACAGTTTTAGCCTGGGAGTTAGACTCTGATATTTTGATATGATCTTGACACTAGTTTCGATTTGATAAATTTATTATGACATTTTGAGATACACGATTCATGGTTTTATCTTTTAATAATTGATATTATGGTTTAGTAAAGTTTTCAAACAAAAATTTTTGGGTTGTATTTTTGGGATGTTACATTTTTCCTTTATCTGGGATTCCACATTCCTAACTGCCCAGATGGCTGCTTTCAAAGTAGTGCGAGCTTCACTATTGGCCCATAATCTGTTGTTAGTCTGATAGTAAACTTGTTTACTTTGGAAAGTTCGGTAGGAACCAATTTAGGAACTAGGTTCATCTTTTCAGTGAAATCTATGGCATACTCGCTGACACTCATCTTCCCTTTCTTCAGATTCTGAAATTCATTATTGATCTCTAGAAGATCTTGCTCAGAGCAGTACTTCCTCTTTAACTCCTTAAGGAAGTTCTCCTAAGATATCTTCCTTGCTTCTCTCTTTGGCATGGAATCAACCAACAACTTCCATCAGTTCAATACTCCAGTCAATAGTTGTCTGACAACTAAAATGGTCTTCTGTCAGTTGCTGCAGTCACAACTATCAAACACCATATACATCTCGGAGATCCAGTCCATGACTTCTACTGGTGTTGGGCTCCCAGAAAGACTTGGCGGTTTAGAAGCCATGAAGTCCTTGTACTTGCAACAATTCCTCTCAACCTCCTAGTCACGTTTGTTCCTTCTAACCCTTTGCGGTTCAGCTTGGTCCACCGTCCGACTGTAGCTTCCCTCTTCGGACTGACCCTCATTCAATATTGGTTCAACCATTAGTGCATTGACATCTCTCCTAATTCCTTGGAGTAGTTGTCTAGTCTGCTCCATTTGCTCAGATAGCATTGCTCGAATCTTGGCTTGGACTCCTGCTATCGTGCTTGGTTCAGCTACCGACAAGACTTCTTTTCATGCTCGACTACACGAGGCTCAGGCTGTCGGTTTCCATTAGCGTTCCCCAATCCGCTACGAGTTCTCACCATGAAGTTTTGTACACCAAACTAATGTTCAGTGTACCAGAATCGTGAGTATATTATGATAGAGAAGGTCTGGTTATGTTTTAGACGTATGATCCTCCTTACCACTCTGAAAAGTTATATGCCAATTCTAATACAGTAATGAAACGTCTATAAGCCTAATCAAATAAAATTTCCTAATCAAGGTCGGCAACAGACCTTGGATCTAGTCAAGTAATAGCAATTTTAGTCAACCTAAAGCATGTTATAAATCATTTAGCACATAACAACACATTACTCATCTTATCCTAAAGTAAGCTAGTGCTTGTGTCAATTCAGGTATACTTCCTAGAATAAAATAGACACACACCTCATGATCATCGCTTAGACTTCTAAGTTTAAGTATAGAAAACCTCAAATATTCCTAGTTCACTAAAAATGGTGAATGATTTTCAAAGGAAAAATGTTTTCGAAAGAATTTTTGAAAAAGAAACTTAAAAAGAAAAGAGTTTTGAGAAAAGGAAAAGGGTGTGGTGCATGCGATCAACCGAGCTCAAGTAAGTACTCCCAAATTACCCATACAAGTTTGTGTTATAATTATCAGTTCCAGTTTCAGTAGAACATCATGCTAGAATAGGACTAAGGATCTAGGAGGATGCCTTATGTGTCTGTTATATATGTTTCAGCTTCTTGAGAATTGCATGCTAGTATTGAGTAGACAGCAGTAGGATAGCCTGTTTAGGTTATGCCTGATAGTAGGAGCTTAGCATTGTATGCTAGTACAGTTTCTCGTTATGAGGATAGAAGTGCTTGAGTAGTTTCTTGTGTCTGAATGCTGCTTGCTTCGTGCTTTGTAGGACTCGGAGTGATGAGAGTTAGCCATTAGGTGAATATGTCACGTCACATGTGATCAGGGTTGAATAATCTCAGAGTGATGGATTTGGCCCTATGGCGCAGCTTTTGTCTGAGTCTAACCGTTGTAGGGACAAGTCTTTTACTCGAATGATTATCTGAGCCTCGTCACATGTGATGGTATTCAGGTGATGGCTAATTGGCATTACAAGGAGGCCTTCAGCAGCTGAGGACTGGATTGGGTGGAGTCAGAGATTTCCCTAGGGCAAGCCTAGGATGAGAGTAGCAGAGATCAGTAGCAGTAGAAGTGACTTGGTGGAGTCGAGGCAGTACTTGAGGAAAGTACGGATAGATGTGGAAGGTAGTATGGGCCCGTACTACTGAAAGCAGAGGATCCGTACTTGAATCAAGGAAGGATGAGATGAGACCAGGAAACTTGTAGTAGTAGCGATCCCTCGAGATATATCAGTGTTTCTGACGTTTGTCATGATGTGTTTTCAGAATGGTGGTTTTACGCCCTAGACCAACAGTCGGCAGTTCTGGTGTCGGGGAGGGATCAGGATCAGGCTCGGGGGCCGAGCATTTGGACGAGCAGACTAGGGAGTTTCTGTCTTCATAGATTACTCGCACCATACTTGAGCAGACTCCTGTGATCTTCGGTTCGATCAAGGAGGGTATTTTAGAGCTGATGGACGAGAGGTTGAGTACCTTCCGTGCTGAGGTGGCGGCCATGATGGGGTCGCGCACACTCACCTTCAGGGAGTTCCGGGCTTATGGAGCTCCAGATTACCATGGGGCGCGGGATCCCATTGCGAGTACCAGGTGGTTGGCGGATGTCGCCAATGCGTTCCGCACCAGCAGATGTCCCGAGGGGGACAAGGTCAGACTAGCATCCTGTCTTCTGAAGGACAGGGTACGAGATTGGTGGGAGGAGATCGGGCATGTCATCAGGGATGATGGAGCACTTGATGCGATGACTTGGGCTGATTTTACTACCAGGTTCAGAGCCGAGTTTGCACCGGTTATTGAGGTGCAACAGTTAGCGAGGGAGTTTCAGGATCTCACCCAGACTACAGAGACAGTGGCGTATATTACCGCCAAGTTCAGGGAGAGGGCTCTTCTCGTTCCTCAGTATGCAGCTGATGAGGAAATGAAGAAGGCCCGTTATCATGAGATGTTGCAGAGTGATATCCGCCAGTTTGTGAGCCGGTCCAGCTGTAAAACGCTGGATGATATGATTGCGAGGGCTCGTGAGAGAGAGGTTGATCTAGAGATGGAGAAGAAGAGGAAGCCAGAGGCGGCATCTGGCACAGGGAGTTCGGGCAAGAAGCCCAAGGTATCAGATCACAGATCTAGAGGACAGCAGAGCCACGGTCGGTGTGGCAAGTGTGGGAGATTGCACGATGGGGCGTGCAAGGCAGGGAGTGCCGGTTGCTACAAGTGCGGTCGGACTGGGCATATGAGCAAGGATTGTACAGCTACCACCACCACCACATCATCTGATCTGATTTGCTTCCATTGCAATCAGAGGGGACTTAAAAAGTCCCAGTGTCCGAGTTTGGCAGCAGCAGGGAAGGTGTCAGCACCTGCCCCTGCAACATTGAGGATTACAGACGACCGTCAGGGCCGGAGTGAGGCGCCAGTGGCGAAGAGTAGAGCTTTTCAGATGACAGCAGAGGAGGCGCGAGCGACTCCTGATGTGGTGACGGGTATGTATCTTCCTTACATCTCTTTATCGATATTGATTGTTTCTTATGATTGTATGTTTGTATATATAGGGTCGTTCCTAGTGAACGGCATTTCAGCTACAGTATTGTTTGATTCGGGGGCTACCCGATCATTTGTTTCGCTTGCGTTTAGCAAGAGGTTTAGCAGAGCTCCGGGGGAGCTGGATTGTCCACTCGATGTGGAAATAGCGGACGACAGGACTGTCAGGGTCGCGAGAGTGCATAAGGGGTGTTCGCTTCGGTTATTCGATGAGCAGTTTTCAGTAGACTTGGTTCCTATTCCTCTGCGAGGGAACAAGGTTATAGTGGGCATGGATTGGCTGAGCCCCAATGGGGCGGTGATTGATTGTGAGCTGCAGTTAGTGAGGGTTCGTACTCCCAGTGGGGGAGAGTTAGTGATCCAGGGCAAGAGGCCGCAGCGCGGACCGATTCTGTGTTCAGCAGCGAGAGCGAGGCGCTACGTTCAGCAGGGTTGCACAGGGTACATCGCCTATGTCATAGATGCCCGGGAGAAGGGTAAGGCGGCAGTTGACGATGTGCCAGTAGTACGAGAGTACCCGGATGTATTCCCAGAGGATTTGCCTGGAATACCTCCGGAGAGACAGGTTGAGTTTCGGATTGACCTGGTCCCGGGTGCGGCTCCGATAGCCAAAGCACCGTATCGGTTGGCTCCTCCCGAGATGCAGGAGTTGTCTACGCAGCTGCAGGAGCTGCTAGACAAGGGGTTTATCAGACCAAGCAGTTCACCATGGGGAGCCCCGATCCTGTTTGTGAAGAAGAAGGACGGGTCACACCGTATGTGTATAGATTACAGGGAGTTGAACAAGGTGACGGTGAAGAACCGTTACCCGCTCCCGAGGATAGATGATTTGTTTGACCAGCTTCAGGGAGCATCTTGGTTCTCCAAGATTGATCTACGGTCAGGATATCACCAGATGCGGGTCAGGGATGAGGATGTGCAGAAGACTGCTTTTAGGACCCGCTATGGTCATTATGAGTTTGTGGTGATGCCGTTCGGGCTCACCAACGCTCCAGCCGCGTTCATGGATCTCATGAACCGCGTATGCAGACCGATGCTGGATCGGTCTGTGATAGTGTTCATTGATGACATCTTGGTTTATTCCAGGACTCAGGAGCAGCATGAGGAGCACCTGAGAGAGGTGCTACAGACGCTGAGGAGAGAGAGACTTTACGTGAAGTTCTCCAAGTGCGAGTTCTGGTTTCGCGAGGTGCAGTTCCTTGGTCACCTCGTCAAACAGAAGGGTATATTAGTAGATTCGGCCAAGATAGAGGCTGTGATGCAGTGGGAGGTCCCGAGGTCTCCAACTGAGATTCGGAGCTTCCTAGGATTAGCGGGGTACTATAGGAGATTCATTCAGGATTTCTCCAAGATAGCAGTTCCACTCACCCGACTGACCAAGAAGTCGGTGGTGTTCCGCTGGGGGCCTGAGCAGCAGGCAGCATTTGAGACCCTCAGACAGAGATTGTGCGAGGCGCCAATCCTTACCCTGCCAGAGGGAGTAGAGGATTTTGTAGTTTACTGTGATGCTTCGATCACAGGTATGGGAGCAGTGTTGATGCAGCGAGGGCATGTGATAGCTTATGCCTCTAGACAGTTGAAGCCTCACGAGGCTAACTATCCGACGCACGATTTAGAGCTGGGGGCAGTGGTGTTTGCCCTCAAGATTTGGAGACATTACCTCTATGGGGTCCGCTGTATCATTTACACGGATCACAAGAGTTTGAGGTACCTCATGGATCAGCCGAATCTGAACATGAGGCAACGCTGATGGTTGGATGTGGTAAAGGATTACGACTGTGAGATCCTTTATCATCCGGGTAAGGCCAACGTAGTGGCGGACGCCCTGAGTCGCAAGGCGGTAGCAGCCCCGATCAGGGATATATGTATGAGGATGACAGTGATTACTCCATTGTTGGAGCAGATCAGAGAGGCACAGGTTGAGGGTCTGAAGGAGGAGAGGCAGAAGTGTGAGAGGATTGTGGGCCGAGTAGCTTCCTTTGACTATGACAGTCGAGGATTGTTGACCCTTCATGGGAGAGTATGGGTACCGTACTGGGGCGGAGTACGGCAGGTACTGATGGATGAGGCCCACAAGTCTCGGTTCTCCATTCACCCAGGGGCGACGAAGATGTACAGAGATCTTCGACCCGATTATTGGTGGCCCTGCATGAAGCGGGACGTAGCTTGATATGTGGAGAGATGCCTGACCTGCAGGAAGGTCAAGGCGGAGCATCAGAGACCCCACGGCAAGATGCAGCCGTTAGACATTCCCGTGTGGAAATGGGAGGATATCACTATGGATTTCATCACTAAACTTCCCAGGACCACACGTGGAATTGATTCGATTTGGGTCATAGTGGATCGGCTGACCAAGAGTGCGCATTTCATACCAATTCAGAGCATATCGGCAGAAAAGCTAGCCGATATTTATGTGCGCGAGGTAGTGGCACGACATGGAGTGCCTGTATCAGTAGTATCAGATCGAGACTTCCGGTTCACTTCCAGGTTTTGGAAGCAGTTTCATGACGAGATGGGGACCCGTCTTCACTTCAGCACCGCTTTCCACCCTCAGACGGACGGGCAGAGCGAGAGGACGATTCAGACTCTCGAGGACATGCTGCGGGCATGTGTTATAGATTTTGGTGGCAGTTGGGATACGTATCTTCCATTAGTGGAATTTTCGTATAACAACAGTTACCACGCCAGTATTGACCGCCCTCCTTTCGAGATGCTTTACGGGAGGAAGTGTAGGACCCCGATTTGTTGGGGCGAGGTCGGTCAGAGGGTTATCGGGAGCACTGAGGTGGTGCTCAAGACCACAGAGTTGATCCAACAGGTCCGTAGCAGACTGCAGACTGCGCAGAGTCGGCAGAAGAGTTACGCCGACAGGAGGCGTTCGGACTTGGAGTTTCAGGTGGGCGATATGGTCCTCTTGAAAGTGTCACCCTGGAAGGGTGTTATCAGGTTCCGGAAGAGGGGCAAGCTGGGCCCCAGGTTCATTGGTCCTTTTAGGGTTTTGGCCCGGGTGGGTCGGGTTGCTTATCGGTTGGACCTTCCAGCAGAGCTTAGCCAGATCCACAACACTTTCCATGTTTCTCAGTTGAGGAAGTGTTTGGTGGACGAGTCAGCAGTTGTACCCTTAGAGGATATTCAGGTTGATAGCAGCCTGAATTATATCGAGAGACCAGTTGCGATCTTGGATCGGAAGACGAAGACCATGAGGAACAAGGTGGTTCAGTTAGTGAAGGTGCAGTGGCAGCACCGAAAGGGTTCAGAGTGGACGTGGGAGACCGAGGGGGAGATGAGGGAGCATTATCCTGAGTTATTTTCGGATTAAGCAACAGCAGACTTCGAGGACGAAGTCTAAGATAAGTGGGGGAGAGTTGTAACACCCCATTTCTGGTATGTAATTTTAATTAAAGTATCTCCATTTCTTAAGGGGTACTCGACGAGTCTGTAGCCCGACTCGTCGAGTAGAAGCGGGATGAACTCGCGATTTAAGTTGGCTACTCGGCGAGTCCATATGTTGGGACTCGGCGAGTCTGCCTGTCTGGATGAAGCCCTAATTTCAAGGGTTTGTACCCTATTTAAACGTCATTATAGCCTCCCACCCCAGCCTCCAGCACCTTTAGAGCATTTCCCCTGTAAACCCTAGCCCCCATTGTTGAACTTGAGTGTGTTTGTGCTAGTTTGGAAGCTTTGGAAGGGAAGGAAGTAAAGGAGGTCCATAGAAGAGAAAGGAGATCCAAGAGTTAGCTTCCATCTGTTTCTCATTCAGGTAATAAAGTTATTACCTTGTGTATTCCTCCATTAAACCCTCTTTTATGCTTGTTATGGCTTCTTTGGAGCCTTATATGATTCAAAACTTGAGATATGGACTCTCCTTTGGATGGAAACCTTAGATCTGGACGTTAGTGAACTCCAGAAGCTCATTATAGCCACCTTTATGCAATCTTGGCCTTGTTCCAAACCCTAAGAGCCTAGTATTTGATGATTTTGGGTATTTTAGCCTCATACCCTTGTGCATGCACGTAAAGTTGGAAACTTTACATGTAAAACCAGTCCTAGAAGCTCAGATCTATGTTTTGGAAGCACTGAAATAGATTAGAATCGACTGTATAGTAATAGCATGCTTGGGACTCGACGAGTTGTTCTTCAACTCGACGAGTTGTTCATACGACTCGGCGAGCCACAGACTGGACGTGTTCATATGATGAAGGAGAACTCGACGAGTTGTTCATACAACTCGGCGAGTCGGATGAAGTTAGACTCGATGTTAGTATCGAAGAAGAACTCGTCGAGTCTTTGCCAAACTCGACGAGTAGAAGCGAGTAGAGGACTAGAATGGATGAAAGGGACTCGGCGAGTTGGTGGCCCAACTCGGCGAGTCCGGTCAACTGGAAGTTGACTTTGACCAGGAAGTTGACTTGACCAGGGGTAAATAGTCATTTTACCCTGAGATTAGTTATCAGTATTTGATTTAGTGTTTATGGGATTTGTAGCCGGGGAGTTCCGGAGCAGCAGTCAGACAGTCTCAGATTTAGCACCTCAGCAGCCAGCGTTACGAGGTAAGTTTCCTTCCAGTAGGAACGGGTCTACGGCCACAATGCCGACCCGTTTAGTTAGCAGTTGTTCCGGACTACAGTCCGATGCAGTAGTTCAGTATGCTTGGTGTCTTTGTGATACAGGCATGGTATGTGTTATGTGTTCCGGACTATGGTCTGACGCAGTATGCAGTATATGTGTTCATATTATATGCTATGATTATGTTATGCTATGTTCAGTCAGTTCCGGACTTCGGTCCGATGCAGTGGGCAAGGCCCTAGTTAGTTCCGGACTTCGGTCTGATGCAGTGGGCAAGGCCCTAGTAGTTCCGGATTTCGGTCCGATGCAGTGGGCAAGGCCCTAGTCAGTTCCAGACTTCGGTCCGATGCAGTGGGCAAGGCCCTAGTCAGTTCCGGACTTCGGTCCGATGCAGTGGGCGAGGCTCAGTATATGCTTTATATGTTATTGTATGGTATGTGGTAGTTTGGGGGAGCTCACTAAGCTTCGTGCTTACAGTTGCAGTTTTGGTTTCAGGTACTTCAGCTAGCAAAGGGAAGAGGTCGGGATGATGGCATGACACACACCACAGTTTTAGCCTGGGAGTTAGACTCTGATATTTTGATATGATCTTGACACTAGTTTCGATTTGATAAATTTATTATGACATTTTGAGATACACGATTCATGGTTTTATCTTTTAATAATTGATATTATGGTTTAGTAAAGTTTTCAAACAAAAATTTTTGGGTTGTATTTTTGGGATGTTACATTTTTCCTTTATCTGGGATTCCACATTCCTAACTGCCCAGATGGCTGCTTTCAAAGTAGTGCGAGCTTCACTATTGGCCCATAATTTGTTGTTAGTCTGATAGTAAACTTGTTTACTTTGGACATTTCGGTAGGAACCAATTTAGGAACTAGGTTCATCTTTTCAGTGAAATCTACGGCATACTCGCTGACACTCATCTTCCCTTTCTTCAGATTCTGAAATTCATTATTGATCTCTAGAAGATCTTGCTCAGAGCAGTACTTCCTCTTTAACTCCTCAAGGAAGTTCTCCTAAGATATCTTCCTTGCTTCTCTCTTTGGCATGGAATCAACCAACAACTTCCATCAGTTCAATACTTCAGTCAATAGTTGTCTGACAACTAAAATGGTCTTCTGTCAGTTGCTGCAGTCACAACTATCAAACACCATATACATCTCGGAGATCCAGTCCATGACTTCCACTGGTGTTGGGCTCCCAAAAGACTTGGCGGTTTAGAAGCCATGAAGTCCTTGTACTTGCAACAATTCCTCTCAACCTCCTAGTCACGTTTGTTCCTTCTAACCCTTTGCGGTTCAGCTTGGTCCACCGTCCGACTGTAGCTTCCCTCTTCGGACTGACCCTCATTCAATATTGGTTCAACCATTGGTGCATTGACTTCTCTCTTAATTCCTTGGAGTAGTTGTCTAGTCTGCTCCATTTGCTCAGATAACATTGCTCGAATCTTGGCTTGGACTCCTACTATCGTGATTGGTTCAGCTACCGACAAGACTTCTTTTCATGCTCGACTACACGAGGCTCAGGCTGTCGGTTTCCATTAGCGTTCCCCAATCCGCTACGAGTTCTCACCATGAAGTTTTGTACACCAAACTAATGTTCAGTGTACCGGAATCGTGAGTATATTATGATAGAGAAGGTTTGGTTATGTTTTAGACGTATGATCCTCCTTACCACTCTGAAAAGTTATATGCCAATTCTAATACAGTAATGAAACGTTTATAAGCCTAATCAAATAAAATTTCCTAATCAAGGTCGGCAACAGACCTTGGATCTAGTCAAGTAATAGCAATTTTAGTCAACCTAAAGCATGTTATAAATCATTTAGCACATAACAACACATTACTCATCTTATCCTAAAGTAAGCTAGTGCTTGTGTCAATTCAGGTATACTTCCTAGAATAAAATAGACACACTCGTCACGATCATCGCTTAGACTTCTAAGTTTAAGTATAGAAAACCTCAAATATTCCTAGTTCACTAAAACTAATGCTCTGATACCAACTATGACATCCCTATTTTCACGGTTAGAAAAGACATTTTATTTATCCTTATTTTAAAACAGGGTATTCTTTATTTTTCGAAATGTGTCCCATCAAAAGTATTTTCCGAATAAATGTTTTTTTATTGATTCATTAAAACTTGGAATGTCATAACTCGTACAAGAAACACAAGCATAAACGTAGCTATTACTGGCCTTACAACATCTGATGGCCTATATTTCCTCGAATCTCTCCTCAGATCAAAACAACATATACCTTTTGTAACGCTAATAGTGATACAAAGAAATTGAGTACGTTAGGTTGGAAAACCTGGTTAGTACATAGGGTTTTCAACCCACAATATTATAATCTTTAATTGTATATTTTTCAGTAAACAAAGAACCCAGTTACCCATTCCCGTTATCCTTACTTCCTAATTCGTAAATAATGATCTCGAGGGATCGTTCCTAAAAGATATTTATGAACAAAAATTTTCATCTATTCTTCCTTAAACATCTAGTCATAGCAGTACGATAGTACTTTGGGCACAACATAGCAGTACAATAGTACTTTGGGTAAATACAGCAGTACTGCAGTACGATAGTACTTTGATCATAACATAGCAGGTTACATGTTATTACTATGCACTTGTTTGTTAAAAGTGGATGACTGGTGAATACGGCGACGCTCCGCCTAACATCTTGACTCTTCCTTTGACGTGACCTAAGTATAAATGTCACTGAGTCTTAGTCTTATATTCCTGGCGACTAATGATAGTCGAGATTCCTCACTAATCCCAATGTCTACATCAAGATATATCAAGTAAGGAACAACCACGTAGGATCATATTAGAGGTAGGGACCATTTGGTATATAGATTATACTGTTTGGAAATCCCACTTTAAACACCTTGTTAAATCCAGTTCAAACATCATTCCCGTAAGTGTATCAATCAGTATAATGACTTGGAATCAATGATAAATCCTATATATAGGTTCATAATAACGACTATGAACATATATATATATATATATATATATATATATATATATATATATATATATATATATATATATATATATATATATATATAAGTTACACTTGAAATAAAATAAGGGTAGCTTAACTTACAAAGATTTTAGCGAAAACCAGGAAGTTGCGCGAGCAAAATTCCGAAACCGAAAGCTTATTTACCGGACTCTCTGGTGCTCCATAGCCTAATTACTAGCTCCTAAAAATTCCTAAACTTGGGCCTCAAGAGTGGGGAAAATATTGAGAGAAAGAGAAAGTGTGATGAAGGAGTTGTGTAGAAACTTTGAAAAGTCATAACTTCCTCATATGAAGTCAGAGTTGGACGTTCTCTATACGCACGCTCTCAGTTTTAAGATTACTACGATTTTCGTTTAGATTTCTTAGGCTAATAATCAATCTATCTAAAATTGACTTTTTATTACTCGCACAAATATGTCGGTTTAATCGCGAAACTTCGAAGAATCATAACTTCTTTATACGATTTCGGATTTTAGAGTTCTTTATATGTACAGAATCCTTGTCACATATACTGTAACTTTGATTAACATTATTCATCCTAAATAATCTTCTATCAAAAAATCATTTTATCGCTCATTTGTCTAGCCCGAATCTGCGAGCGTTAGATTAACCCCTGAGAATACATGGGTTTTGAAAATACGCTAACATAAAGTTGGTTTGTAACATCCCAAAAATGATAACATAAAATTTTATTTTTAAATTAATAAATAGTTGATACATATCATTTCTATAAAACCATGGTTATCAAGATTTAGTAAAACATCATCGAATCAGAGTAAATCACAGATGCGGAAACATGTGGTGTGTGGCTTGCACCCATCCCGAGCTCTTCTATTGAAAACTGAAGTAGCTGAAACATAAACTGAAAACCTTAAGCACGAAGCTTAATGAGTTCCCCAAGATACCACATACCACACATACTAGGCCCCCGCCCTCCTTTGGGCCTCGCCCGGTCTCGAGTCCCACTTGGCCTCGGGCCCCACCCGACATCGAGCCTCGCTCGGATTACAAATCTGTTCACTACTAGAAAAACAGCCTTTTATGACGCGCAATGCATGTCGCAAAACGCTAAGACGACGCGCAAATGCGTGTCAAGGAAGGCCATGTCATAACGAGAGACGACACGCTTTTGTGCGTCGTCTATTTACGACGCGCAATTACGACACGCATTTACTACGCGCGTTTACGACACACATTGTGTATCAAGGAAGGCCCTGTCATAAAGGAAGATGACACACATTTGCGTGTCGTAACCTTACGACGCGCATTTACGACTCGCATTGCGTATCATTAAAGCCCCTGTCAAGAAAGGCCATGTCGTAAATGAAGATGACATACATTTTTGCGTATCATAATTATAAATGTTTAAAAAAATATTATTTATATATTTACTAATTTTCAAATTAAATTTGTATTTAATGTCTCATAATAGAAAATAAAATATCATATACAAAAAATACAACTCATTGCATAAAATTTAATGTCATACAAATAATCGTTTCATGGAAATATAAAACAAATCAATAGAAGTTGTAACAAAAATTTACAAACTAATTAGATACAAGAAATATAAAAAAATATACCCTCAAATGCTTTTCAAAGTCTAATCTCCATGTCAGCTCTTCAACTCACTTCTCCAGTTTGTCCTTAGCTTCTCTAAGGGCTCCAGCATCTCTTGCAGCCTGTGACAACATATTATAATTTTTTAATTCTATTTATTCTTATAATTCAAAGCATTTAGATAAAATTGTATTATATAATACTTAGATTTTTTTTACAGAAAATCCACTCACCAGCTTCAACATTTTTAATTCTTTCCTTGCTACCTTTGATCTCCATAGACATTGAAGTGTAAGATTTGCTTTATGCTTATTCACCCTTGTTTCTAATCATTTTCTTAAATACTTTACAAACATAATTCATCCATAGTACCTAAACTATAGTTGCAGCCTTGTTTCTTATTCTTCTTTTGAACTCATCTCTTGTAGCCACTGCTCTAAGCCTAGTCTGAACAAATACAACAGTTCCTTAAAAAACATACTTGATTTGCTCAGTAGTTCCACAAGAATAAGAAACAATAATCACAAACCCAATATAGCCCATGCAAATTGTGTTTTAGTGGCTTTCTGAACCTACTAGCACTAGATTTTTCTAAAACAATTATTATGAATTGAAAACAACAAATTTTGACCAATAGTGACTCTTTATTTACAAAACCAAATAAATGAAAGTATAAGATGATTACCTGTTTCTTTAGTAACTTCCAGGCTTCCAGCAAGTTTTTTATGAATGTCAGCCATGTCACTCAAAACACCCAATTCCATATCCTTCAGGTACCTGCATCAGAAACAAACTCCCTAAAATGAAACACATTCTTTTTTGTAGACCGACACTATATTAAAATAAAAACCATATAGATCAAACAAAATAGACCCAAACAACCTTCAAAACAGCTCCAGGGGTAAAAATGTCATAAAATGGCAAGAGACAGTAGGGTGCCATGTATGAACTGAGAAATAAACACATCATTGAGAGCACCAGTAGCAGCTATCCCAACAAAAGCCACCTCCAACTATAACTAAATAGACCAATGTTTCGGTTCAACTTTGTGATAAGATGCCCGATTGAAATAATAGACTAATGGTTTCCTAAAGAAAGGGCTAATCAGAAAGAACATGATATTTATTACTTGTCCTAACAAAACAAATTGGATGCATGCATGTTAATTAGTGACGTCGTGAAACTGACCAAATTAGTTTGATTGTTTGTGCCATTACACACCTGCTGAAACAACGACTTCTGATAAGAGGTGTTCCATATAGGTTGGTATGATCTATAAATTTTTGATCAGGTAGACTCTCTTCTTTGGGAGTTGTTATATATGATCTATAAATTTCTGACATATCTTTTGAACAACAATATGATAGAAAGATTGTGTACCTGATCATCGGAAAAATCATTTTCTGCTAAGAAGGTATGTGCTTCTTGCAAGATTTTAGTAGGTTGTTGATATTTAGCAAATTGTCATTATAATATATAACTCAATAGGTGGATACTGATGGATGTGTTGATCTTGGTGGCCTTTTAAGGGTTACAGCAGGCTATGGAAGAAAGGGTATACTACTTTAAATTCCTATCCATTTAGTTTGTATTATGATACTTGTAAATGTTATATACCCTGTAATAGGGATAACAAACTCCTTGAGTGCTTTTTCACTTGTTACTTCAATTAATTCTCCAATACCTTGAGCAGTCTGTTCTCTCAATTCTGCAGACCCGCTTATTAGGCCCTGAAGGTATATGGGAAGCAATAGTTGAAGAGCCCTTGGGAGACATAACCCAAGTATAGCAATTGGTCCACCCTATATGTCCATCAACAAATATTTATTTGTCTAAGTTAATTAACAAAGAAAAATCATGAAATAATTATTATTGAATATAAAGTGAATATATATATATATATATATATATATATATATATATATATATATATATATATATATATATATATATATATATATTTAACCTTCTTCTTTCTACGTTCCTTGTCTCTAGATGTGGATACAACATCACGAACTAATTTTATATATGATGGGAGAACTTCTTTCGGGACTAAACCAACAACTCTAGACAGTGCTTCCCAGGCAGCCTGTAATGTATTATATATAATATAAATGATGAAGTTTTATATAAAAAAATGGTAACAAACAGTAAGATAAATAAAAGCCAACTTAGCATGGAAATAGAAGCAACTTGAGAAATTCTGATATCAAATACGCAGTCCCTTCATCATCAATTACCAACACCACAGTTTCTGTAGCCTTCTTTGCAAGATTTTGGACCTCCTATATTACAAATAAAAGCCAACTTAGCATGGAAATAGAAGCAACTTTATCAAGATCACTATGGGAATGTGAATGTCACAACTTCATACCGCATGATCATCATCTCCCATTGCAGAGAGCAAAGCTTTAAGAACTGTTGAAAGATGGACATTTAAACCAGCACCTGCAACCTCCGCAACAGCTCCTATAGCATGTGCATTGAAAGCACTGGAATGGAAACCATGTTTTCATCAACAGTTAGCATATCATTAAAAATGGTACATACGAGATAGATTTCACTTTTAAAAGTATGTATCTGTGTCTACAGATACATAATTAACATCAGAAGTAGAGTATAGAGCAAATGATAAAAGGTATTTTAAAAGTATGTATAAGTACCTTGTACAGAGTACTAAACGCAAGCCATGCAGATTCACGAACCTCAACCTCACTGTAAGAGAGATAGATTTCACTTTCACATATCAAGTACTAACCGAAACAAACAAACAGAAGGAGAAAAAGGTAAAAAATAAATGTACCTATCACATAGAGCTGTATGAATGGTGGGAATAAGATCATCCATGAAACTTAACAAATGGGTCCTACCAGCACTAGCCATCACTTCACTCAGTCCAATACAGACACCCTGTAAATCAAGGAAACTGATAAGGGTATGTGTCCACCAGTATGTGTCCAGCTCCAAGTGCAGCCTCACGTACAAATTCGTTTTCATCCGCAAGACCTGATGACAAATGTGTGTTAGATTATATTAATTATATGCTCAAATATAGAAAAGTGAAAAATCTAATGTGTGCCTAATGTTGATCCTACATATTTCATGAAAATTCACCAAAAATAAATTAACCCTGAAATTTACATATAAATAGTAATGTTCATAGTTCATACCGACAATGTTTTTGCCCCCATAGTAAACATTTGTTGCATCAACAACCGGATACACACCTTCTCCAAATACATTTTTGCATAGATCCAAATGATACATGTTAATTAAAATAATAAAATCATGAAACTTGGATTTTATATTAATGATTAAAATGTGTCATATGTTGATATGTACATGCCTTATGTCAATCTTTGAAGAACAGATGCTATCATTTGAAGGTGCCACCTGGAAATATGCAACTTCACTACAAACTTGGAACCACCATAACCGGTCAGCACATTCATGCACATTTGGCTTTGTCTTTTTCAGATTTTCTTGGTTATACGATTCAACATCTGCTCCATAACTTCCTATATAATATTCCTTCACGTATTTTGCATACGCTTTCTGCACAAGATTTTCAAACAGATTTGTAAGTCAATTACAACTAGATCCTCTCCAGCCTTCTTAGCTTCAGTCATTGGGGTGCAAAGTTTATCTGGATTCCCATATTGAAACTATAAAGATTCAAATATCATGTCACATTAATATACATCAGCGAAGAGATTAAATATATGTGTAAAAAAAAATACTTACAGCTATGGATGCAACCTCTGCTAGAAAATACAAAAAGTCGCCATCTATTTTCAGCTGAAAAAGGATATTTTAGTAGTCAAACATGACAGTTCATAAAGTCAAACACTGTCCCCATATCTATTACATGAGTAGCACCAAATTTGGTCTTCAATGCTTTACTATTTGATGCAAGCTTTTCTTCAACAAGTTGAGTAACTTCTTGTAATACGGCTTTACATTCAGGTCCTGCTGAGTCACCAACCTGCCATTATGTATGTAATCACAAAAATGGTGAAATGAGTCTTAAAATAAAGAAATATGTTTAAAAATTTTCATCACATGTTGATCAAATTCAGTGAAATTGTAAACATCATTAACTACAGCAGAACTTGCAAGACTCCCACATGTGAGATGAGGGAACTTCAAACGAAACCATGCACTAAGAGCTCCAACATAAGAAACGCCAAACAAAAACCATGGATTTTCAATTTTTGTTCTGTTGAGTTTTGAGTTTAATGATTCCTACAAGATCATGGAGGCTAAAATGTTATGAAACTAAACCCAATATTTGAATTACTCAAAATAAATTCATCTATAAACCTGATAAAATTGACGGAAAGCAGCTAAGTCAAATAATGTCTGCTTAGATGAAAGAAATTTGAGATTTTTAGTAGTTAGAGATTTGAATGGAGAACTCTTCCGTAGTATCGATGCTCAAGTCCGGCATGGTGTCTTTTTTCTTTGGAGCCATCGTCGTTGCCCCATAACTTCGGAGATGGCGTGCCTAATGTTGCCTTGACAGACGTCAACGACCGGGAATGGCAAGCAACGATGGTCGAAGTGCGAGGGAAGAAGTAGGCGGCAGTCAATGTCGGGAGGGGGAAGGAAGAGCGGCGATAATTAGGGCAAGAGGGAAAGGAGAAAAAAAGGAAGGCGGAGTTTTTAATTTTTTAGGATTTCATTTCCCCCTGACTATTAGAGGATGGAACGCGCGTTCCATTAAAATTTATAAAGCGACATCCTTAGACGACACACATTTTATTATAGGTGCCCTCCGTGTTTTTTTTTGTTTAGATACTAATTTAAGGGCACGCAATAATGCGTGACCTAAATCCTTAAATTTTTTGAAGAGATGACACTTTTTTAATGTCACTTTCTTTTGCGTAACATAAATCAATGAGTGTCATGGTTTGCGCGTCGTAAAAGGGTCTTTTTCTTGTAGTGGTTATTCTCAGGCCTCGCCTGTAACTGGGCCTTGCCCACTAAACACATACAAAATATCACATAATCATGCTAACACATAAAATGATCATAAACAATAGTATATGTTCTAGTCATCGGGCCTCGCCCGACATTGAGCCCCGCCTGATACATACATTACCGTATAACCATATAATCATATAGACACATAACCATCCTAGCACATGCAATAATGACAAAGACTATAGCATACCATACGGTCATCGGGCCTCACCTGAAAATCATAAAACACATACAAATAATTAACATATGATATTCTCCTCAGGCCTCGCCCAGTAAGCATATCATCATATAACGCGCGCAAGAGTCGAACAAACATATAACATCCTAGCATAAAACCATGGGCCGACATTTGTGCCTTCGACCCGCTAAACCTAATGAGGAGACTCACCTCGCACTGTCGGAACACACACACGATCCCTGGATGCTGTATGACAGATTCCACGAACTGTCTATAACAAAACAACACCCAATCGATATCCAATACTCCATATTTGGGGTAAAATGACCACTTTACCCCTAGCCTAATTTGATCAAAATCCACAATATAAAAGGCCTCACACTAACTAATCTTCCAAGGCCCACTAGTGGCCCACTGATGGCCCAATTTTCCAAAGCGGCCCCAAACCCCTATAATGGGCCTTACCCTAAAGCCCAATAATTTCCTTAGTCCAAAAGCCTACTTTCAGATGACCCAATAAGGCCCAACGCAACTAGGTCCATGAAATGGCCCAAACCGAGGCCCAAAGATGCGAAACACATTCTGACCAAGTATGCAGGGCGTACTCAGCTGTACGCTGCGCGTACACGCTTGATGGCTTGTACGCTACGCGTACAGACTTGTACGCCCAGCGTACTCCTCTATTAAGTCAACTTTTTCCATTAAGCACTTAATGCTCAAGATCAGGAGTCCAAACCATAGATGTACTTCTTAAAGGATGTCTACACCCATAAAGTCATTGACTTGATGACTTTACATGCCTCAAAAGAACCCAACATTAACTTAAAGCATTAATCTTTCACCAAATGGACACCAACTCATACATGGGGGATTCCAAACCCTAAAGAAGGCAACTTTATGCATCAAGAACCCCAGAAACACCAAGAGTGGCAACTCATAGCTCTTGGAGTGGTACCAAACCACTAGATCTCATTCTTGGGACCAAAATGAACGAAAAACTCATACATGCTACATCTAAGACATCCATGATCAAGTTTATAGCTTTTTAACTCAAACAAGCTGGAAATGAAGCCCATAATCCAGATCCATAAGCTCTTCCTTGATCCCCATCCTTGCACCAAACTCCATCTTCTTGGAAATGAACCAAACACACCAAATATGGACACATGAGCTCAAAGTACCATCATGAAGGTTAAAGATCAATTTCTAGGGTTTTGAGGACTTGGACTGTGACAACCCGAAATTTCTAACTTGTACATTCTTCATTTTTATCAAAGTTAACCTCATTTTGCTATTTTGTAATGAAGTTTTGGGTCTATATGAGTGCATTAGACTTAGTATAACCTAGATATGAGTCTTGGGAAAGGGTTAGAATGTGGGTAGCATCACAAAATCAGGCCAAACACACCAAGAAAGGTGTGTGCGGCCGCACACCCGAGTGTGCGGCCAGCCAGCCGCACACAGCCAACCGCACACCCATCTTCCAGCCGCACACTCACCCTTATATATATATATATATATATATATATATATATATATATATATATATATATATATATATATATATATATATAGGGTGACCCCCTTTCACTCATTCCTTTCATTTGGCTGCACTCTACTTTCTCTCACTACTTTCTCTCTCTAAAAACTTCATCCAAGAACACTCTAAAGGCCTCAAAAACATGAATTACTCCATCATTCAGCTTGTTGTGCTGGTAAGACATCTTGATCTAAGCCTAAAACTCTTCATGTTCTTCGTGTTCTTCATCACTTGAAGGTGTACGGCCGCACACCTTCATAAGGTGGCCGTACACACCTTAAAGACTCTCCAAGGTGAGAGTTTGGCCTTCATTTGCTAGTTGGACTTGGTTTTGGCCTTGAAACACCCGAAAATCGACATATTGGGCATGAATGAAGAGTGTACGGCCGCACACCCCTATGTACGGCCGCACACTCCCTTGTACGACCGCACACGCCCTCTGTACGGCCGCACACTCCTGTGTGCAACCGCACACACATGCTGACCGCACACCCTGGCCGCACACACACTCTTTTAGCCGTACACCTCCCTCGTTTGATCATATAGGGTCCCGACATGCATTTCCAAGTCTTTAGGATGGTTTCCCGTCATGTGGGGTCATGAAACACCCAAATTCTAACACACATATGCGTTATCACATGTTAATAGGATCCACTTGCGTACGAAACACCGGTTGACACTCAGCATTCGTAACCGATCATACACCCAGATCCTACGTCAAACAGTGAGTTCATACCCCTTAATCGACCTTTTAAATGATTTTAAATGCTTTTATAGGGGGGAATACAAGTCGAATTATTAAGTTATTACATCAATCACATGTGATTAATAACTGTCAAGTTAATAGATTTCATACTTTTTAAACTATATTATCAAACAAATGTTTTCTAAACTCTTTTCAAACTCTTTTAAGTTATTAAACCTTTTACTAAAACTCATTTAAACTTATATTATTGTCAAATTCATGTCTATACAGATATATTTATATAAGTAAGATTTGAAGGACTTAGGACTGATAGCTCACTTTATTTCTTGTTCCTTGTTTGGTTGTGGACGTAGAGTATCATGTTATTTGTCCGAATGTCGTTGAAACCTTAGTTATATATCATGTATATGTGCTTAGATATAAAGTTTTTTACTTCAGTTCAACACCTTTGGGTGCAAAGGCAATACAAACAACATCACTAGTAAGCTATAACAGGTATAGTTTAAGAGATTACTACTCACTATTACAATTACAACGAAGCTTACAAGAGTCAGTACATTTACGAGTCGACAAACATACTATAACGAAATACAATACACACTAGTCACTATATAAGAGAACATACTATACACTAGTACAGAGAGAACATTACTACGATATGATATACTTTACAAACATACAAATACGATAACTAGAATGTGACATACTATTTTCGGATACAACAAGACCGTGTTGTATCATTTTGTAACCAGAGTCTCCTGGAGGGAGAGCGGGCATTGTGTGTATAGATCTATACGGGACATAAACTCCCACACCCCGACTGCTAGCTACAGTCCCAGCCGATAAGGCCAAGGGGTGACAAAATGTCACCTCACTACATATGACACCGGAGGGTCATCAATTATTCAGTCGTCGATCCGGTGTCATCAATTATTCAGTCGTCGATCAGCATGGTTACATACGAGTTCACATTCAAATCTTTAATTAACCGACTAGGGATTAAAGGCAAGCAGACTCCCCGAGGTGTATTGTGCATTTAATACTACCTGGAGTCTGTATTTTATTACTTTATAGCCAGCAGTGTTACTGCTGAGGTAAAACATTATTTTCCTTACTACATTTACTTGTGATGTTCTCACATATTTATGAATGTTTAAACTATGTTTCGTTAACAATAGACTTACTTGGGAAAATACACACTTTTACGCGGAACAAACATACAGAACGTTGGTGTCTTGGTAGAAGGCCACTTTTAGTAGAAAATATAGGATTTTCTAGGAGATACTATTACTCACTACAAACATTTGCGTTGAGAACTTGCAAATATTCTCTTCAAACTTATAAGCGTTTTTCATACAAAAAATGACACTAAATACTTATGAACTTACTAGCATTTTATGCTGATACTCTCTTTCAAAATAACTTGTATTCTCAGGGAACCAGTAAGACAGGTACACCCATGCAGCTTTTGAAGGACGGAGTGGATCCAAGACTCGTCTTATTTTGATTGTATATTTTTGGTGTCATTTGAACTTACAATAGAGCACACATGTAATTAACTATTATATTAATGCAATGGATGTTGTTGCTTGTTTACTATTATGCATTGTTATGATACTGTACATGACGTCCTCCGCCCCAGAACGTTTCCGTCGTTCCGGTTTTGGGGTGTAGAGCAAGGTTTCCCCTTACCCTTCAACGGAGACCGAAGCTTTTACAACATAAGCGAGGGAGGATCAGCTGACCGAGTCCTGCCCATAATGGTCCGCAGGATTGCTCGGAATGTAGAGCAAGGTCGAGCAGCCATCGACCGAGTCATGGAAGTTGATGCCAACTCTGGAATTAAAACGGTCCGCATACGCCAACTCGAGGAGACTATGGAGAGAACTAGGAGAACCAACGAGGCCTTGCAGCAACAGCTAGCTGCATCCCGAGCCGAAGTAATGGAACTCCGAGTGCGTCAGAGGGCGCAGGAGCGACATCTTCAGGAAGTTGTTCGTCAACTGGCAGATCTGAGGGTTCGCCCGAGGGATACCCGTCGTCGGTAGAACATGCCTAGCCCATCTTTCTTTTGGTTTAAGGAATAGCCTTTCTTTTCTATGCCGATGTAGCGCTGGTCTGTAAAATATTTCTGTCTTTCAAGTACTTCAACTAGATTCCTAAGTTGTCAACATTTTCCCTTATGGTTTGATGTAAGACCTACTGTTAGGTCATTTTTCCCGAACTCACTTACATCATTAATACCAGTAATGTTGGCAGTTATCTAATCCATTGGGAAGTCCTTACTCTTGTGTTTCTCTACTCTATTGTTATGCCTCTATCTAGTGGTTGGACTATGGTGATTTAGTCCATGAAACACTCTCATCATGCTTACAATTGATTCTTACTATTATCATCATCTCTATGAATTTCCAGTAAAAGATGTCGCCCCGCAAGCGTCCGACCAGAGGCAGACCTGTAAATCAAACACCACCACCACCCCCTCCGCAGTTCGATGCGGTGATGTTTCAAGCAGCTGTGACCGCAGCTGTGACCGCAACCATGGCTCAAGTAAATTCTGGTGGTGTTAGTGGAGCGGGGACGGGCACCAACTCTAGCCATGGTGAAATCCAACCACGTACGCGGGAGTGTACCTATAAAGACTTCATCAGCTGCAAACCAACGTACTTCAACGGAACCGGAGGGATTATTGCGTTGTCCCAATGGATCGAGAGGACAGAAGCAATCTTTGAGATGTGCTCCTGCCCAGAAGGAAGCAAGATTAAGTTCGATGCTTGCACCTTCCCAGAAAGGGCCCTGACATGGTGGAATGGCCATGTCAAATCACTCTCACTGGTAGCAGCTAACGCCATGGGCTGGGAGACACTGAAGGATCTAATGACAAAGGAGTACTGCCCGAGGGGTGATGTGCACGGAAATACCCACTAATTTTAATATTTATAACCTAACAAACTTAGACTAACTATGCACTTGTAGGCAGTGTACCTAGTCATATTACAGTATAGCTTAGGTAAGTCGGGTGTCGATCACAGGGAACGGTGTTATTAATTAATCTATTTAGTACTAAATTAATCTAATTATTAACAAGCTAAAAAGGGTTTTTATCTGATTTTGCAAGATCAGACTAACTTAACTCAAATTCAATCAATAATTAAAAGACACTCTTATCTAGTTCGAATCCACTTCGTCCTTATGGCTAGCTAATAATTATGGATTATTAAGTTGGTTGTTATTATATTAGTAATTTAGGTCTAAATTTACCAATAGTTAATTAATTCATGTAAAGCTATGTATGGTCACACACAATTAAACACAAAATCAATTATGTTATGAATATGCTATGTAAGATTTATCATGTAAACACAATTATGATCATAATCTATGTTCTCTAGCACAAAAAAGTTAATTACTTCAATTACTAACTAAGATTTTGGTCGATCCTAGCTCTAGCAATTCAATGTTCACTAAATTACTAGGTTATCAAGTTCATGCAGTTAATGGTCACTAAGCTACACATAACATGAATTTAAGCAACTTAAAGCAACAACATAAGCATGCTAGGTAACAATAAATCAAACACGAGCAATTCACCAACTAAATAAATCCATATAAAATTATGCTATTCATAAGTTTGAAGCTTCATCTAGCTAGATAAGAGTAGCTAGATTCAGCTGCTCATAGTAGCAACTAACATATAAACACAACTCAAATAAGAAAACATGTCTATAAGTATCAAACAAGTAAACAAATTATGAACTTTTACTCTTTTGGTGTTGAAAACCCTTTTCTAGGACCTTTCTTCTGCTGTAAATCGCCTCCTGGAACCTCTTCCTTCAGCCAAAAGTCTCCCAAATCGTAATGGGCAAAGGTATTTATAATATCTTTAAATTTACCGTTCACGTCGTGAGAATTTAAGTCTCACGTCGTGAACTCGAGATAATCGTATTCGGCAAGGATTCCTTCACCCGGATGCTTATCTTCTAACTCTTTCTACTCACGTCGTGAACCATCAACTGTTCACGTCGTGAGCACGTCTTTTGGGTGTTTTTTCGTTCTTCTTTTCTTCAAATCCCCCAAAGTTCCAAGCATTGTCACTTCTGGTCCCTTTCTTCTAAAATGCTTTATTTTGGCTGCAAATAACATTTTATCCTCATAAGTACCATAATTCTATGCAAATAACCAAAATATTAAATAAAATGTAGATCAATATTGCCTAAAACTATGTATAAATTTGGCAATATCAAAATACCCCACACTTAAGCTTTGCTTGCCCTCAAGCAAATCCACTTATTTAAACTTAAACCTTCATCACTAGCATTACATAGAACAATCTAATTCCAGCTCAGCCATTATGCCAAGACCTCAACGCATGCATTTGTGTCTAAATTTTTCCTAAATGACCCCCCCCCCCATACTTTAAATACTTACAATCTTCATAAACACTCGCCCACTTCTTTCGAACAATGCTCATTTTATGCAACCCTCCGAATCCATCCCTAGAAATCCTACTTAACCTCAAAGTATTTTTGTAAAGCTACCCACGCATACATAAACTAGAGAATTACAACTTTTTAGAAGATACCACAACTTGGAGCTCTTGAATTCTTCTTTTCTTTAATGTTTAATCTTTCACTTCATTGAATTCACTTCTTTCATGATTTTTGGCATCTTTGACTTTTGATTCTTTAGAACTTTGATCTTTGATCTTCATACTTTGATAGCTCCAAAATTCTTCAAGAATTTTTACTTTTTGGTAATTTCTCTCTCTTTTTTTTTTTCTTTTTTACATGTATAACTCACTTTTTTATATCACTCAAAAACTTACATGCTTAAGCAAGGGCGCTTAACTTCAACCTTTATTGGTTAAGACATATCTTTCCTGGATACATTTCAGGTTTAGGCTGCTAAACATGTTGCATTCCTCAAACTAAGCAGGGTTATGTTTTTGTTCCATGATTTCACTAAAATAAGGGAGGCCACAAATGCATTATAACGTATATCGGCTCAACTAAACATTTGAGCTCTTATCGGATCATTCCACTAGCAAGTACAGTTCAAATTATTACTACTAGATCCAATAAAAAATTTTAAAATTTATTTACCAAATTATCTAGCAATTTACTTTTTCTACCCCCTACCCCACACTTATTTCATACAATGCCCTCATTGTATGCTTAAAATAATATAAAAATTAAGAGAAGGGAGAAAAAGGAACAGACTCCCCTGGGATAGTGGCGTGATCAAAACTCCAAAAGTGTGGAAAAACGTGCATCTCGAATATGGACCTCTTTTTTAAAATAAGAACTTGGACTTGAACTTGCGAAACCAGCCATCAATCAAAACTTCAATCTTCAAAAAGAATGGTGCAAGCCTCCAAATCATGTAGACAATGTGGGAAAGCACACGCCACATTGTATATTAGAGAAAACAGCCCATCGAATCGTCACAAAAGTGTCATAAGGAATGGTAGTAATTTCGTGGAACGAAATGAATATGGTGGAAATTCACAACTCACGACGTGAATGAGTACATGCTCACGACGTGAAATCGTTGAAGTGCGCATTCTGATTTTCCTTGAAACCGTACTCACGACGTGAGAAATATGGGGTCACGACGTGAATCCTGGGTAAGCCAGAATTAAAACTGCCTTCTTCCTTGTAAATATATATGCTCCACTCAACATCTTAACGAATTAAGACCCTTCTAAATTTAGTGTATTTTGACGACTCTTCTAACTATAACCTCTCTCTCGACTCACCCCACACTTATTTCCAATTGTGGGTTTCGACTTTCAACTTCCAAACTTGAACGACACTTGCTTAAACGAACACGACTTTTGACTTGACCTTACTCCTTCCCCAAGACTCCTTAGCAAACTGAAAGTTAACAACCAAAGAAGAGCAAAGTAACATAATATCTTAAAGTCTTACAATCCAAACAAATGTAAAAACAAAATAAAAACAAACCAAACAAGTCTAAAATAAACAAAATAAAACTAATTGATCAATCATCTTCATCCTCCTCGTTTGCTCCACTAGTGCCCGCCCCGTCGCCTCCATGTCCTCGATACTCCGTCCACCTCGGGCAAATTGGGTAATGGTACCCCAAATGAGGCGGCTGCTCCACCCCAAGGTGTTGAACCACGTTCTCCATGGTACCCCCAATCCAGTTGACACTCAACGATAACTGGTCAAAATACCCAGCCATATCATGCCCAAAAGGTGCTCCTACCATGGGTGCGGGTGGATGCATTGGCTGTCCTCTCTCTCCTCTTCCTCTCACGTTCCTTCTCCTCGGTCGTGGCTGTGGTTGTTGTTCTGGTTGTGTATCAGGCTGCTCATCACCCTCATTACCCTCATAATCTGAAGGTACTATTCCCCAATGCGACCCAAAGTTTCTGACAACCCGCATGGTCTCCAAATATCCCATGCCAAACTCATGCTCATCCACACAAGTCATGGAACGAATAATATAAGGGACAACCAAATGATACGAGCGGGCCAAACGCGTAATAAATTGCCCTCCACAAATGGGGCTCCCCGGGCGAGAACTGGCTGCAGACCCAGCCAGAAAACGTGCCAGAAAATAAGGAATGTTGCAACACACTCCGGGTTGCAAGATACACCATAAGAAGAATAGATTTTGCTTTGTTACTTTATCTTCATGCCTCCTATGATTGATGGAGAATGTGATGAAACGGTGGAGTAAGCGGTGGATAGGGGACCGAATACTACTCTCGGGAGACACTCCGGAATTAAAAATCCCGGATGCAATATTATGCCAGAAAGCATATCCAGTGACACCCTCCGTGTATCCTCTAGCTGCCTCGCTCAAGAACATACCAAATTCGGGAGTCATTTCCTCTCGTCGATCATATAGACCAACCCTCCAAGCGAATTCAACGAGGCTGCACTCCCGATACTCACCCCCTAACCGGAATACTAAAGCTTGCGGCCAACGTGGGTCTTAGACAATCTCCTGGAATGTCACTGTTGAGAAAAACTCAACACAGAATTCCTTATACACCCGCTCTTGGATTCGAAATAGGTTGAGCCAACCCGAGCAAGTGAAGGAATACCCATCTCCAATAAATATTTTTGTTAAAAACGGGGACAGCCTTTCCACGAGTCCGATTTCCCTCAACCGCGTCCAATTAATTGTAGGAGCAACTGCAATCTCTCGGTTGTAGAGCCACCCTAATTTGTTGTTCCATCGGGTTAAGATGTCGCGGGACATCGTTGTGGGAAAATTGTAAAACGGGTGTAAACCCGCAACTCCAAGAGGTGCCTCCCTTCTAGGACCCATTTCTGCAAAAACAAGCAACAAACACAAAACCAAATATCCAATAATTTAGATAACCACAGAACAGTTTTGTTGATGCACAAGACTCACGTCGTGAGTCATATGAAACTCGCGTCGTGAGGTCGCTATACGCAGCGAGAAAGGTTCTCAAAAATCAAAGGTCGGGACTAAATCTTGTTGATAGGGTTTACTCATAAACCATTTCTAAGCATAATCAAGTAAAATATGATGGATGAATAACACAATTCGGGCCAAATTTCGACATTGACACATATGAAAACCCTAGCCCCTAAATCAACAAATTAGTGAAAATTAACAAAAGAAATAAGAGATATTTACCTTTGTGATGAAGATTACGTAAGCAAAAAAAATTAAATTAAGTAAAACTATGCCAAAATCGGGTGGGGGACCAGAGAACGATCTTCACTTCGTGAGGTTGGGAAAGTGGTTTGGTCAAACTGATTCTTTATCTTTTAATCTGTGGTCCCGAGTGGTTTACCACTCACGTCGTGAATCCATAATGGTTCACGTCGTGAGTTCTGTCTGGACTCTAAAATTGGGCCAATTAAATAGGAAGTGGGCTAAGGCATATATTGGGTCATTACTGAAAGTGGGCAGGCTTAAAAAATATAGTTATCATATAGAATAACCATGCCCGTATCTCATCTGAATTCACGTCGTGAACCCGAAATGGTTCACGTCGTGAGTCCTGTCTGATCATGAAATTTATTAATTTCTCCAATTTTAATTTTTGTAAGATATTCAATAAGTGTTACTACTTGATTTTAATGGCTCCTTATGCAGATAATAATTCGGATGACATGATCGACTTCCTAAGAACTAAAAATACGCTAAAAACTAAAAAGAAAAAGAAAGAAAATGCAAACCAAATTCGGGTTGCCTCCCGAGAAGCGCTTCTTTTTGAGGAGTCTTGAGCTGGACTCCTTGCCTCCTACGTTGAGTCATCTGAAGAGTCCACCACTAGGATCTTTTGTTCCTTGAAACGCCTCTTGTAAGCTTGAACACGTCTTTTGTACGCCTTTTTCGAATTTTCCTTTTTAGCTTTGACCTCGTCTCCATCGAGCTTGCGTTTGGTCCCTTTAGTCTCTATCTTGTCTTCATACTTACACTCTATAGTATCCTTTTCTTCCTTTACCACTGGACTTGTTATTTTTGATGTAACCTCCTCTTCATCACTCGTCATCTCATCATCTTCCTTGCTCACCCAAGAAGTTGGATTATTGTAGGCAATGACTTCAACTAAAAATGGAACAGATGCTCTCGGTTTTGTTCTTTTAACTTGTTGAATTGTTTTAATTTCTTCTTCCATGAGCTTCTCTAATTCTTCAAGTTCATTTTCTTCATCAATGTTGAAAACCTCTTCTTGAGCATGATTCCCTTGAAAGCCATCTTCTATCCCAAAAATTTCCTTTTCATCACCAACCCTCAATGTGAGCTTAGACTCCCGAATATCAACAAGAGCTCCAGCAGTGTTTAGTAGCGGCCGACCAAGAATAATCGGTACATTTGGATCTTCTTTCATATCCAATACCACAAAGTCTATTGGAAAAACGAATTTCCCAATTTTTACTAAAATATCTTCCACAATGCCCCGGGGTTGCGTCACTGAACGGTTCGCCATGTGAATAGTCATCTTTGTAGCCTTCAACTTCTGAATATTTAATTTTTGATAAAACGAATAAGGCATCAAATTTATGCTAGCCCCAGAATCGGCTAAAGCATAAATCTTCATATTATTCCCAAACTCACATGGGAGAGTGAGTCGTCCAGGATCCCCCATCTTCTTAGGTACTTCTCCCAAAACAACTTTTGAGCTTTGCTCACTTAGAATCACCTTAGAATTCTCCTTTAACTGTTGACGAGTGTCTAACAAGTCTTGTAAGAACTTAGCATATTCCGGAACTTTTGCAAGTGAACCAATAAAAGGAGTATTGATAGGAATACCCTTTAATTGCTTGATAAACTCCAGATGTTCTCTTTCTATTGGACTGAGATTAGCTCTAGACGGGAATGACAAAGGTGGTTTATAAGCTGGAACAGATACGAATTTCTTCTGTTCAAACTGAGCCCACGACGTGAACTGGGTGTTCCGGCAGATTCTTCAATTTCGAGCTTTGGCTTCTTTGGCTTTGGATCGGGCTGTTGTGGCTCCACTTCTAAGGCTTCTAGGAACTCAAAAATCGCCTCTTCTTCAATATCTATGGCCATTACGTGAGATTGGGTGTTGTTTTCAGGATTTTTCGGGAACATCTTCTCATTAACCAAAGCGGTAAGTTGACCAAGTTGTACTTCAAGGTTACTGATGGAGGCTCGCTGATTCTTTATCAATGCTTGCTGATCTATCATCATGGCATGATGATTCTTCATTATATTTCTTTGTTCTTCCATTGCAGCGTCAGTAGCATCATGTGTTTTTTCTGAAGCTTCCATGAATTTCATCAACATGGTCTCTAATTTTGATTTCTTCTCAGCTAGTGGTTGCTCTCTTTGGTATAAGCCCCGGCCAGTTTGCCTAAATTTCTCTTCTTTTTGCTTCTTGTATTCTTCGTAAGGCAGCCACTCCTTCTTTGGTTTTCTCCAATCTTCTTCATACTTGTCCCCACTCGAGTAACATACTTGAGCTTTCTTGTTTCCATATTCATACATATTGCAATCCTTTGTCAAGTGTGGGCCACTACATCTCTCGCAACCAACTCGACTTGCATGAATTGATTGGTCCATTTGAGTCAATCTCCTATCCATAGTGCTAAGCATTGCCATCACAGCAGCCACCTCTTCAGTTTGTGTACCTCCACTGCCTTTCATTCCATCGCGTCCTGGGTTGTGATACTCACGAGAGTGCTTTGAAAATTCTTCAACCAGCTCCTTAACCTGAATTGGGTTCTTCTTTGTTAGTGGTCCTTGTGAATCAAGGAGTTGTCTAGTCATGACATTCACCCCATCATAAAATATCGACATTTCTTGCTGAAGATTTAGGTCATGTTGAGGACAATTCCTTAACAACCCCTTGTAGCGCTCCCATGCCTCGTATAATGACTCCCCCAGATTTTGCTCAAAGTTGGCAATCGCCTTCTTGAGTTTAGAGATTTTGGAGGGTGGGCAAAACTGATCTAGAAATCTCTCACGCAATTGGGCCCATGTGGTGATTGTACCAGGTGGGAGTGCCTTTAACCAGTCTTTTGCTGCTCCCTTGAAAGTGACCGGTAGCATCCTTAGCAAAGCTGTCTCCCTTGGGATATTGAGAGTATTAAAATAATCTGCAATATCGTTCACCTCGTCTAAGTGTTTGAAAGCATCCTCGTGATCCTTCCCGTAAAATGGGATATCCTTAAGTGCAGTAAGGATATGTCCCTTCAACTCGAATGTGGCATTGGCAGGAATCGTAGGATGTACTAAACCCGACCCCACATCATCTCGAATGCGCTTCTTGTAGTCCCCCATGGCCATCTCATCTATATTTTCCATCTCGTTCTCCGGCTCGTCCTCGGGTTCACTCGTATAAAGTCCAAATTCTGTGTCGGATTCGTATTCTGATTCGTGTGGAATAGGAATTGGACCAAGTTCTTCAACTTTGCTCTTATCCTTTGAGGCTGAACTCGATTCCACTGTCTTAGTCTTCTTCCCCGACTTCCTTGAAAAGGCTGATTTTAGTTCTTGCAAGGGTGTCTTCTTTGGCGTTTGATCTTCCTTCGCGTTCTTGTTCTTATTTTTGTGAAGGGCTGATTCCGGATCTTCAAGTGGTGGCACCAAAGGTGTGTTAGAGCCTCTGGTCATTAACTCCTGCAAACTAAACAAAATAAAAACGTAAAACTGAACTAAAATAGAAAAATAAACTAAAAACTAAAGAAAACTAAAAATCACAGTTCTCACGTCGTGAGACTATATGCTCACGTCGTGAGTCCTGTGACAGAGGAAAAAAATCAAACCTTGCTGGAAAATTAACTTTTTGCGGTTTTTATCCCACAAAAAGGATCGGTTAACTTAAAGCAAATAAATAAATAATAAACTAAGTCGTGCCCCGGCAACGGCGCCAAAAACTTGATGTGCACGGAAATACCCATTGATTTTAATATTTATAACCTAGCAAACTTAGACTAACTATGCACTTGTAGGCAGTGTACCTAGTCATATTACAGTATAGCTTAGGTAAGTCGGGTGTCGATCACAGGGAACGGTGTTATTAATTAATCTATTTAGTACTAAATTAATCTAATTATTAACAAGCTAAAAAGGGTTTTTATCTGATTTTGCAAGATCAGACTAACTTAACTCAAATTCAATCAATAATTAAAAGACACTCTTATCTAGTTCGAATCCACTTCGTCCTTATGGCTAGCTAATAATTATGGATTATTAAGTTGGTTGTTATTATATTAGTAATTTAGGTCTAAATTTACCAATAGTTAATTAATTCATGTAAAGCTATGTATGGTCACACACAATTAAACACAAAATCAATTATGTTATGAATATGCTATGTAAGATTTATCATGTAAACACAATTATGATCATAATCTATGTTCTCTAGCACATCAAAGTCAATTACTTCAATTACTAACTAAGATTTTGGTCGATCCTAGCTCTAGCAATTCAATGTTCACTAAATTACTAGGTTATCAAGTTCATGCAGTTAATGGTCACTAAGCTACACATAACATGAATTTAAGCAACTTAAAGCAACAACATAAGCATGCTAGGTAACAATAAATCAAACACGAGCAATTCACCAACTAAATAAATCCATATAAAATTATGCTATTCATAAGTTTGAAGCTTCATCTAGCTAGATAAGAGTAGCTAGATTCAGCTGCTCATAGTAGCAACTAACATATAAACACAACTCAAATAAGAAAACATGTCTACAAGTATCAAACAAGTAAACAAATTATGAACTTTTACTCTTTTGGTGTTGAAAACCCTTTTCTAGGACCTTTCTTCTGCTGTAAATCGCCTCCTGGAACCTCTTCCTTCAGCCAAAAGTCTCCCAAATCGTAATGGGCAAAGGTATTTATAATATCTTTAAATATACCGTTCACGTCGTGAGAATTTAAGTCTCACGTCGTGAACTCGAGATAATCGTATTCGGCAAGGATTCCTTCACCCGGATGCTTATCTTCTAACTCTTTCTACTCACGTCGTGAACCATCAACTGTTCACGTCGTGAGCACGTCTTTTGGGTGTTTTTTCGTTCTTCTTTTCTTCAAATCCCCCAAAGTTCCAAGCATTGTCACTTCTGGTCCCTTTCTTCTAAAATGCTTTATTTTGGCTGCAAATAACATTTTATCCTCATAAGTACCATAATTCTATGCAAATAACCAAAATATTAAATAAAATGTAGATCAATATTGCTTAAAACTATGTATAAATTTGGCAATATCAAGGGGCGAAGTTCAGAAACTCGAAGAAGAACTGTGGAACCTCAAGATGAAGGGTTCCGACATAGTGGCTTATACGGCCAGATTCAGCGACCTGGTGACTCTATGTCCCAACATGGTCCCCATCGAAAGCAAGAAAATCGAAAGATACATCTGGGGTTTGGTACCCCCGTATCGAGGGAACGTTCTAGCATCGAACCCTGCGACCTTTGATAGTGCCAAGGAATTGGCCCAAAGGCTGATCGATCACGAGGTTCCTTCCCTTCCAACAATAATTACAACGGCTGCCTCCATGCCAACCAAAGCGGCCGATAACAAGAGAAAGTGTTGGGACAAAAAGAAGGGCAAATCCACTCAACCCTCTTCTAAGAACCAACAGACTGTGGCTGTCCATGCTGCCACAACTCCTGTTGCCCCTGTACCAGCCAAGCCATATGCAGGGACCCTACCCAAGTGCACCAAGTGCAATTTCCATCACAATGGCCCCTGCCAGGAAATGCACTACACCAACTGTAATCGGAAGGGCCATACTGTCTGATTTTGCAGAAGACCACCCAAACCTATCACCCAAGTCCCCGGTACAGGAGTAAGCCATGCCTGCTACGGGTGTGGCGAGACAGGGCACTTCAAAAGAAACTGTCCGAAAGCTAGGAATACAGGAGGAGCAGGAAGACTACTTGCTATTGGCCACAATGAAGCCGTGCCAGACCCCACAGTAGTCACGGGTACGTTTCTCCTCGATAACTCTTATGCATGTGTCTTATTTGATTGTGGGGCATAGAGGAGCTTCATAAACCAAAAATTTAAACACTTACTCAATCAAGCACCGCAAGCACTAAAAGAAACCTTCGTCGTAGAAATGGCTAACGGAAAGACAGAAGATTCCAACGAGATTTACATAGGCTGTACCCTCACACTAGATAATCATTCATTCCCAATCGACCTCATACCCGTGGCTATCAAGAGTTTCGACGTCATTGTAGGCATGGACTGGTTGAGTTTCTATCGCGACGATATCATGTGTTTTGAGAAAGCAGTCCGCTTAAACCTACCGAATAACGAAACCTTGTTAATCTACGGAGACAAACCCAGTACGAGCCTTCGTATCATCTCAAGTATTCAAGCCCAGAAGTACTTGCGTAAGGAATATCGCACATTCCTTGCACACGTGGTCGATGTGAACCAGAAAACAAAAGACCTAAAAGACCTCCCCGTAGTACGCGACTTCCCCGACGTTTTTCCAGAAGAACTACCGGGTTTACCTCCCCAACGTCAAGTCGAATTCAGGATCGACTTAGTTCCAGGGGCTACCCCCGTAGCCAAATCGCCCTATCGTCTCACTCCTGAAGAGATGCAAGAACTGTCTGGTTAACTTAACGAACTGCTCAGCAAGGGCTTTATAAGACCAAGCTTCTCACCCTGGGGAGCTCCGGTCTTGTTCGTCAAGAAGAAAGACGGATCGTTCCGTATGTGCATCGACTATAGGGAACTCAACAAGCTTACAGTAAAAAATCGCTACCCTCTACCTCGCATAGACGATTTATTCGACCAGCTGCAAGGGGCGAGCTACTTTTCCAAGATTGATCTGAGATCCGGGTATCACCAGTTACGAGTGCTTGAGGAGGATGTTCCGAAGACAGCCTTCCGAACTCGTTACGGACACTACGAGTTCGTAGTGATACCATTCGGATTAACTAATGCCCCCACATTATTCATAGACTTAATGAATAGGGTATGCCGTCCTTACTTGGATCAGTTCGTCATCGTTTTCATCGATGACATACTTATCTACTCTCGAAGTAAGGAGGAACATAGCGATCATCTACGACAAGTCCTAGGAACCCTACGATCGGAGAAGCTCTATGCGAAGTTCTCTAAATGCGAATTTTGGATCCGCAGAGTCGAATTCTTAGGTCACGTGGTTAGCAAAGAAGGAATCTACGTGGACCCCTCCAAAATTAAAGCCATCGAGAACTGGTCAGCACCGAAGACGCCTACAAAAATTCGTCAATTTCTAGGCCTCGCTGGCTACTATCGCAGATTCATACAGAACTTCTCGCGAATATCAAAACCTCTTACGACACTGACCCAGAAAGGTGTGGCTTTTGACTGGAAGGAGAAACAAGAGAATGCATTTCAAACGTTGAAGCGAGCCTTATGCACCGCACCAATACTATCCCTCCCCGAAGGGATAGAAGACTTCGTAGTATACTACGATGCATCCAACCAGGGGCTCGGCTGTGTTCTGATGCAACGAGGTAAGGTCATCGCCTATGCCTCAAGACAGCTGAAGACACACGAGGTCAACTACACCATACACGATCTCGAATTAGGAGCAGTTGTATTTACCCTGAAGATCTGGAGACACTACCTGTATGGTACGAAAAGCACTATCTTTACAGACCACAAGAGCCTGCAACACATATTCAACCAGAAGGAGCTCAATATGAGACAACGGCGGTGGGTCGAACTACTCAATGACTACGAATGCGAAATTCGTTATCATCCGGGTAAAGCCAACGTAGTAGCAGACGCCCTAAGTCGGAAAGAATATTCTGGTCGAAGAGTTAAGTCATTAACCATGACTATCCATTCGCATCTGTCCACACAAATTAAGGAGGCACAACTCGAAGCCTTGAAACCTGAAAATGTGGCGGGTGAATCCCTGAGAGGAATGGATAAGAACTTAGAAGTCAAGGGTGACGGAACTTTATACCTCATGGACCGGATCTGGACACCGAAGCACGGTGGCTTCAGAGACTTGGTCATGACCGAGGCGCACAACACCCGATATTCCATCCACCCGGGTTCAGATAAGATGTATCTGGATCTTAAAAAGTTATACTGGTGGCCTAACATGAAAGCGGAGATTGCTACCTTCGTGAGTAAATGCCTTACTTGCGCCAAGGTCAAGGTCGAATATCAGAAACCCTCAGGTCTACTACAGCAACCAGAGATACCAGAGTGGAAGTGGGAGCGGATCACAACGGACTTCATAACCAAGCTACCCAAGACAACGGGTGGATTGGATACCATTTGGGTCATCGTCGACAGATTGACCAAGTCCGCACACTTCCTACCCATCAAAGAGACTGACAAGATGGAGAAGCTCACAAGAACATACATTCGGGAGATAGTACGACTGCATGGTGTTCCTATATCCATTATCTCCGATAGAGATAGTAGATTCACTTCGAGGTTCTAGCAGTCGCTACAAAACTCCTTAGGAACGAGGTTGGACATGAGTACAGCCTACCATCCACAGACCGACGGACAAAGTGAGAGAACTATCCAAACCTTGGAGGACATGTTGCGAGCCTGTGTGATCGACTTTGGAAAGGCATGGGATAATCATTTACCCCTTGTCGAGTTTTCCTACAACAACAGTTATCACACGAGCATAAAGGTTGCTCCATTTGAAGCCCTCTATGGCCGGAAGTGCAGATCCCCTCTGTGCTGGGCTGAGGTGGGTGACACCCAGTTAGCTAAAGGACGAGTTCCTGACAACACTCTCATGGGTCTGGAGATCATTCGAGAAACGACGGAGAAAATCGTTCAGATTCGGGAACGACTGAAGGCCTCCAGAGCCCGACAGAAAAGCTACGCAGACAAACGAAGGAAACCTTTGGAATTTCAGGTGGGAGACCGAGTCCTTTTGAAAGTCTCACCCTGGAAGGGCTTGATACGCTTCGGAAAGCGTGGAAAGCTAAATCCAAGATATATAGGGCCTTTCGAAATTCTCGCTAGAATCGGCCCTGTAGCTTACAAACTCAACCTACCCCACGAGCTTAATAACGTACATCCTATTTTCCACGTCTCGAACTTGAAAAAGTGCCTATCCGATGAGACTCTTGTAATTCCACTTGACGAAATCGAGATCAACGAGAGCCTCAACTTCGTGGAAGAACCTGTAGAGATCATGGACCGAGAGGTCAAGCGAACGAAGCAAAGCCGCATCCCTATAGTGAAGGTTCGTTGGAATGCCAAGCGAGGCCCCAAATTCACTTGGGAGCGCGAGGATCAAATGAAACTTAAATATCCTCATCTGTTCATTTAGTTATTTGTAATAACTTAGTCGCTTAAACTCTAATTTCGGGACGAAATTCCCTCTAACGGGGGGATGATGTGACAACCCGAAATTTCTAACTTGTACATTCTTCATTTTTATCAAAGTTAGCCTCGTTTTGCTATTTTGTAATGAAGTTTTAGGTCTATATGAGTGCATTAGACTTAGTATAACCTAGATATGAGTCTTGGGAAAGGGTTAGAATGTGGGTAGCATCACAAAATCGGGCCAAACTGCACACCCGAGTGTGCGGCCAGCCAGCCGCACACAACCAACCGCACACCCATCTTCCAGCCGCACACTCACCCTTATATATATATATATATATATATATATATATATATATATATATATATATATATATATATAGGGTGACCCCCTTTCACTCATTCCTTTCATCTGGCTGCACTCTACTTTCTCTCACTACTTTCGCTCTCTAAAAACTTCATCCAAGAACACTCTAAAGGCCTCAAAAAACGTGAATTACTCCATCATTCAGCTTGTTGTGCTGGTAAGACACCTTGATCTAAGCCTAAAACTCTTCATGTTCTTCGTGTTCTTCATCACTTGAAGGTGTACGGCCGCACACCTTCATAAGGTGGCCGTACACACCTTAAAGACTCTCCAAGGTGAGAGTTTGGCCTTCATTTGCTAGTTGGACTTGGTTTTGGCCTTGAAACACCCGAAAATCGACATATTGGGCATGAATGAAGAGTGTACGGCCGCACACCCCTATGTACGGCCGCACACTCCCTTGTACGACCGCACACGCCCTTGTATGACCGCACACGCCCTTTGTACGGCCGCACACTCCTGTGTGCAACCGCACACACATGCTGACCGCACACCCTGGCCGCACACACACTCTTTTGGCCGTACACCTCCCTCGTTTGATCATATAGGGTCCCGACATGCATTTCCAAGTCTTTAGGATGGTTTCCCGTCATGTGGGGTCATGAAACACCCAAATTCTAACACACATATGCATTATCACATGTTAATAGGATCCACTTGCGTACGAAACACCGGTTGACACTCAACATTCGTAACCGATCATACACCCAGATCCGACGTCAAACAGTGAGTTCATACCCCTTAATCGACCTTTTAAATGATTTTAAATGCTTTTATAGGGGGGAATACAAGTCGAATTATTAAGTTATTACATCAATCACATGTGATTAATAACTGTCAAGTTAATAGATTTCATACTTTTTAAACTGTCTTATCAAACAAATGTTTTCTAAACTCTTTTCAAACTCTTTTAAGTTATTAAACCTTTTACTAAAACTCATTTAAACTTATATTATTGTCAAATTCATGTCTATACAGATATATTTATATAAGTAAGATTTGAAGGACTTAGGACTGATAGCTCACTTTATTTCCTGTTCCTTGTTTGGTTGTGGACGTAGAGTATCATGTTATTTGTCCGAATGTCGTTGAAACCTTAGTTATATATCATGTATATGTGCTTAGATATAAAGGTTTTTACTTCAGTTCAGCACCTTTGGGTAGCAAAGGCAATACAAACAACATCACTAGTAAGCTATAATAGGTATAGTTTAAGAGATTACTACTCACTATTACAATTACAACAAAGCTTACAAGAGTCAGTACATTTACGAGTCGACAAACATACTATAACGAAATACAATACACACTAGTCACTATATAAGAGAACATACTATACATTAGTACAGAGAGAACATTACTACGATATGATATACTTTACAAACATACAAATACGATAACTAGAATGTGACATACTATTTTCGGATACAACAAGACCGTGTTGTATCATTTTGTAACCAGAGTCTCCTGGAGGGAGAGCGGGCATTGTGTGTATAGATCTATATACGGGACAGAAACTCCCACACCCCGACTGCTAGCTACAGTCCCAGCCGATAAGGCCAAGGGGTGACAAAATGTCACCTCACTACATATGACACCGGAGGGTCATCAATTATTCAGTCGTCGATCAGCATGGTTACATACGAGTTCACATTCAAATCTTTAATTAACCGACTAGGGATTAAAGGCAAGCAGACTCCCTGAGGTGTATTGTGCATTTAATACTACCTGGAGTCTGTATTTTATTACTTTATAGCCAGCAGTGTTACTGCTGAGGTAAAACATTATTTTCCTTACTACATTTACTTGTGATGTTCTCACATATTTATGAATGTTTAAACTATGTTTCGTTAACAATAGACTTACTTGGGAAAATACACACTTTTACGCGGAACAAACATACAGAACGTTGGTGTCTTGGTAGAAGGCCACTTTTAGTAGAAAATATAGGATTTTCTAGGAGATACTATTACTCACTACAAACATTTGCGTTGAGAACTTGCAAATATTCTCTTCAAACTTATAAGCGTTTTTCATACAAACAATGACACTAAATACTTATGAACTCACCAGCATTTTATGCTGATACTCTCTTTCAAAATAACTTGTATTCTCAGGGAACCAGTAAGACAGGTACACCCATGCAGCTTTTGAAGGACGGAGTGGATCCAAGACTCGTCTTATTTTGATTGTACATTTTTGGTGTCATTTGAACTTACAATAGAACACACATGTAATTAACTATTATATTAATGCAATGGATGTTGTTGCTTGTTTACTATTATGCATTGTTATGATACTGTACATGACGTCCTCCGCCCCAGAACGTTTCCGCCGTTCCGGTTTTGGGGTGTGACATGGAGGCTGGTAAAGAGGCCATCCCTAATGACTAAATGTGTTTATATAGGGTCCAATACCAAATATTAGGGTTTTCCTCCAACCCTCGTACGCCCCGCGTACACCTCGTACGCCCAACGTACGAGGTTCCAAACCCCTGTCACAACCTTCGCAGTATGCTACACGTACCTAAACTACACCTTGCGTACCATCCATCGCACCTGTACGCCCCGCGTACTCGGACTTCCCTTCAAACCCTACACATCCCGAAGACCATAACTTCTTCGATACACATCCGATTCCAACGATCCAAATATCCGTGAAAAGGTAACGAGAAGCTCTATTATTTAATCAACTCGTACCCGCCTTATCACACCCCAATCAAACATTCCTTCTCATAGAAGCCCAAGCTGAAAAATTACCGAAATACCCCTTTTACTCCAAAACACAAACTGAATACCCAGATCACCCAATATACATCATCCACCTCCAAATGATCCCAAAACTAACTTCTTGAAGGATTCTAAACCTACTAATACCCAATCCTTGATCATCACCTCGAAATGAAAACGATATGGAACAGGGTGTTACATGGTGAGTTCATAGGTTTTGACTCTGTGTACTTTTTACAACCAAAAGTATGTTTATACAATATATAAGATAGTAGTTTTTCTAACCTAAAATTTATAAAACAAAATAAGTGTTTGTAATCCTATACAAATGAGGGAGTTGTTTATATTTATAACTTATTAATTATAAGTTTATAAACAATAAAAGATATGTCATAACATTATTAAGTATTATATTACTTAATTAATTTATCGAGACTTATCTATTATACTTATTACTACTACATACAATCCTATTTCAACTCGTATGAGTATCCAAACTATGTATAAATACTATTTTAGTTCTATACGTATACTCTAGTTACGTACGAATTCTTATTCAATTCCATACAAGGTTGCATACTAGGTACAATTGTTTACTTATTATATAAGTTCTATACCTATAACAGTCCGAGAATTCAAGGTATAAGTTTGTGTGGTACTTATACCTATTATTAATACTTATGAATAAGTATAATGTTCTAGAGTGTAACATGCACTACATAAGTCCATAAACGATGTTATATGACGTTCAAGACCTCTGCTTGGTGCTATAATGGATGCACCAGATCAAACACTCTGCACGCTTCATCAACGTCGGACCCACAAACAAAAGGAAAGTTCGTCATCTGGTGGGTTTTGTTAAACCATGGGTTGTAGCTAGCAACCATGGATGGGAGTCTCAATCCGTATAAATCTATACACAACTTTCTCGCTCCCACGAGATTAGCGGTTACATGTCACATGATTTTACTAAGATTTCACTATTAGTTGATGAATTGAATACCTCATGTAAACTTTTGACGGTTCATCAGTTCCAACAGTCAATAAACATACATGTGTCTAAAAGCTTAAGTTATTAGACTATGCGTATAGTTCTATTTAGAAACAAGAAGCATAATTACTATACATAGAGTAATCCCATGTTTTAACCTACATAAAACCAACAATACCAAGTATACGAATAAGCATAAATAGTTGTATAATAACAATTAACCAGCTATCTAGCGGTTATAATTATAAAACTATTAATAAGTTTTATGACTTATTATAAAAAATGTATTCATCGTTTTATAAAAACAATATATATATATATATATATATATATATATATATATATACATACAACAAGCATATATTCTCCCTCGAAAATAGTTTAAAAGTGGGGCCGTAAACTCACTTGATTGAAATATAAGCCGAGCAACTAACTTTTCGGCAAATCTTTTACAAAAAAGTGAAGAGTATTCACCTGAAATGCTTAAACCAAAATTGGCTAGAGTAAAAAAATAGGGAGGTTAGAGTTTTACCAATAGCTAAAAAGTTAGGGGAAGCCTTACTTTTGGAATTTGTAGGTTAGTTAAATGTTATGAATCATACTTGATAAGTCCTCAAGTTAGTCGATAATTAATAAGGAATTTACCTTGTTTCTGTTTTTAAATTTGATAATTAGGATCTTTTGTTTTTAAATTTGGTAATTAGGATCCTTTAGTATTTGAGTCGATTTTAGAGTTTTTATTTTCTTATTGGAGTCTTTTGTTTATCCTTATTTAAAGGGTAGTCGTTCATGAAATAAAGATATGCTTTGAGTCTTAAAAATTAGTAGAGTACGTTTTAGTAGTTTAAACTAATCTCCTTCAAAGGAGGTTGGGTGATTCATACCTATAAGTATAGAAAGTAAAAAAAATGGTTCAGTTACGAGATCCAACTGGTGTATCCTTAGGCGTTACATTAGATGTGTACGCTTAAGTTGTGGATTCAATATGTGAAGGGATAAATGGGCGTTTCTTTTGACTTAATACAGAAAGGACGATTTAATAGACATGTAGATGTTGCACAACATGCATGCTTAATATATTCAATGTTTTTCTTTTGGTTTCTTTACTTTTCTCTTTATAATTTCAATTACCATGAATGGAAATATTTAATGGCTCAATTTATGACATATGACATTCTATAGGCTGACAAGAGTAAATAAGCTTACAACATCATCATATCGCATGGACCAGGGTATTTTATCTGTTATTTTAAATAAAAGAAATCCCCAATTAGGTAGTAAAAAAGAAGTACTTGTCTTGATGATGATTAGATAGATCTCCAAAGTCAGTTATGAGTAATGGAGCGAAGCGGGATGAAGAAGCTTCAGTTGATCAAGAACCCTCAAAGAAGACACTAATGATGACGAGTCAAATGCTGATGTGGAAAAGGTAGAATCAAAACTAGAACATGCTTCCAAAAGGAGTGGACTAAATTTGATAAAATATAAACTCCAGGGAGCCTTCAAATTCTCGATCATTGAATCATACAACTTCAATTTGAAATAACTTGCACATATTACTATTTGAAACATGCAACATATTTATTTATCACTACTGATTCCGGAGGATTCTCGACAAATTTGGGCAGTATCCGGAGCAAAGGATTTTCATTCCATATATGGAAAGTTGTTGGAGATTTCAACCAGTGGGATGGATAAGGGGGAGGGTATGTAATATCCTCAAATCGGTCCTATAATTTTTGGTTATTTTTTGTAAAATATTTGTTTTGAACATATAAATAATTATATTAATGATACTTATATAAATAATTGGGAAGAGGAATTAAATTAAACCCAAATTTGAAAATATTGAAGTTATTTGGTTATAACTTGAATTAGAGACTAAAATGAAAAGAATTTATAAAAATAGAGTTTAGATTACAACCTAAAATGTTGACCAAGCATCTAGGTTAACAAAAGCTTCAATTTAGAAAATATGTGACAAATAGACTATAGTTGTCAACACTCTTAAACCTGTGACTTTAAGTTTTCACTTTCTTCCCATTTGAAAGTTCATCGATGAAGTGAATGGGGAGAAGAAATCTCATGGCGACTTGAAGAGGAGGACAATGTTTAGTGAGAAGTTTGAAGGAAAATTTGTTGAATCTAAGTAAAATCTTTCATTAGAGATACTTGAAGATATAATCTCCATCTCTATCTTCACCCCTCTCATGTTAGAGTTTTTTAATAAAAAATTGAATATAAATTTTAGGTTTATTATTGAAGTTTTAGATCAATGGAGCATTGAATCATGATTAGGTGATGATTCAACACCAAACATTTCCTTATGTAGTTGAATCACCAAATGATGGAGTTTGGGTTTTCAAACCCTAGTTATTGGGAGAGATCCAAATATCTATGATTAATAACTCAATTGAATGGATTTATTAACTTAATATGTATTCTGATAAAATTATACGATTTTAGTTATCATCATACAACGAATAAGAAGGCAAACGGGCAAGATTTTTATTAGATTTCCGTTAAAGCCATGAATGATTTGAATTGTAAATTGGCAATGATGTAATATGGTATAAATTAACTTAAAATGTATTCTAGATTCTCAATAGATTGTCGTTCAAGCCATATAAATAATCCCCATCTCTAATGGTGGAATATGGTGTTTTGAAATCTAACCTCATGATTTGAGTTGTAAATTGGCAATGATGAGTTGTATCCTAGCCTCTAGTAATAGAATTAAGTTCACAAGTAGATGTAATGATATCATTTTTGATCCTTATGATGATTCCATTGCTACATGAAATAAGTGTGAAGTAATTAGTTTACTCCATGAACCTATTTCGGAAAGAAACCTAGTGAGATTATTCCACAAAGAATGTAGCTTACAATTTCAATGTGAAGACTACTCATGGTTTGATCAATGCACTATTTAATATGTACGAAAAACCTTCAACAACGAATAAGGTTTTCTTGATTCGACAGTTGTTGACTCTAAAGATGAAGAAGTGTGGCTTAGCATCTGATCAATTCAATTCAATCGTCTCAAGGTTGATTTTAAAGGAAGAAGTCGAGTGGTTTATATTATTATCATCTTTACTCAGTAGTTGGTCTGATATACTTACAACAATTAGCAGCTCAGATGTAGAGGAATGTTGAAGAGTTGAAAGGCATAGTTACTAAGTTGTTCAAGCCTTCAAGTGAGAGATTTTGGTGTGTGATGACTTGAGAAAAGGTACTTATGGTGCGAAAAGGTGCTCTTGGTGTGCAAAGGTGCTCAATTGGTGAGAGAAATCTCCTTTGGTAAGAGAATGGTCATTTTGACGAAAACCAACTAAAAGCTCTCCTATTATGTGCTAAGGCATTGGCGTTCCCATGTACATGAAAGGTGGCGATGGACATCCCTCAAGGTTGAACATTCTGGAGGCATCTGAATAACGTCCCGTGATTGGTTGGTAATTAGGGTATCCTATTCATATGCTAATTATGGATGGTTTGGCCCATCAGAATTAAGGTTTCCCATGATTGCTTATAAATAGGCCTACACATACCTATCATTGTCCACCGCTAGTTTTTGTGAGCACATTCATGATAGCAATCATTGTGAGAGCACATCATTTGGAGCAATTTGTAAGCATGAGATAATCTTTTGGCTTGTGATTTCAAGTGATTAGGGGTGAAAACGAGCCAAGCTACTCGTGAGCTACTCGCGATCGGATCGTTAAAAGCTTGACTCGAAACCGATTTTAAACGAGCCCGAGCCGAGCTCGAGCTTAATATTAAGCTCGTTTATTAAACGAGCTCGAGCTCGAGCCTATGTCACTAAGCTCGATTAGGCTCGCGAGCCTAAACGAGCCTTTATATAATATAATTTATTATTATTTTTATATATTAAAATAAAAACATATTTGGGGATTAGGGATTTAGGGTATTAGTAAACGAGCTTCTTAACGTGTTCGAGCCGAACTTAAGCTTATTTAGGCACGTCAGACAAAAAACGAGCCGAGCCCGAGCCCGAGTCGAGCTTGTATAATTATTTACGAGCTCGAGTCGAGCTCAGTACAAGAAGCTCGAGTCGAGCTCGGATCGGATCGTTTGCACCCCTTGAAGTGATGTGTAACATTGTGAGCAATTGTAATTGTTCTTTGAAGTTAATAAAATCCTCTATCTCGTTCTTTCGTGAACACATGTCACTTTGACCGAACACATAGTGTGTTTAGTTTTTAGTTTTACGTTTGTAGAATTCTCAGTTTTATCTTGCGTGTTTTACCAAAACTAGTTTGTCATTTGTATGAAATGCTTAATTTTTTTTATTGAATCCCCAACAACAAGATCCCTCAAGTTATCATCTGAAATACTCTCTCACGAGTGTGATATATGTCAAATCAGAATATGAAGATAATGTTCATTTGGAAGAAGCAATAAGTAAAAGTAAAAAAATGATAGTTTGTGGACGGGACAATACGGGTACACCTAGTTCAAGAGCTTTCTTAATCAAATAATTTTAGAAGCATTATTTGTAACATGTGTGTATTCGATTTTAATGGAAGAACAAAAATAGAACTTTTGTTGTTCCGATTTCTTGAAATAATGTTTCTTTTGAGTCGAAATCACATCAACACTAAGAAACCGATGAGGGTCTCCAAGATCTTTAAGAGAAAGACGATCATGAAGTTATTGGAGAACTTGTATAGATATTTGTTTTCAAATTTTTTCTCAATATAATTAAATCCAAATTTCCCGAATAAATCTCATACATTCTAAAACTTTAATTTGTTTGTTTCTTAAAGATGATAATGATTTACTTAAAAATATAACGAAACTATTAACTAGATGGGGCTTTTTTTTCAAGAGTTCAATGGTATTAATATCCTCGCGTATAGATATTTAAAATATGTTCATGGTCACAACATGTTAGTGATAATTCTATAAATAGTTTGTTAATTTATCATGAGATGATAAATTAAGGGATAATTATAGCAAGTCAAAAGATTGGGGTTTAAAACCCTTAAACCTATCCTAATCCCACATAGAAACCAACCACCCTTTCCCTTTTCTCTCATATCCCTCTCGGTTCTTGCTTGCTCTCGACATTCATTTCCTATCCAACTAGGGTTTTTAGTTCTTACCATCAAGAAAAAAGAAGGATCGTGTCATTTTCCCTTGTCACCATCTTGGGGTGCTACCACATTAGAGGTGTTCTAGGTTTGTCTCTAAATCATCAAAGAGAGTAGAAGGAATCGACATAATAAAAGAAAGTTACCATTCAATCTCCTCTTTTTAGTTCTATTATGTTGCATTAAATTTATGAACTTGTGATCCTTGTGAATTATGATTTTGTATGTTTGCTTCCGTTGCATATTTTATGATTTTTAAAGTATCGCCATATCCTCTTTTTAGTTATACTCGTATTTTATATATAGTATGCCCAGGAACTGCAGGGTAGATAAAAATACATACTTAATTTTTTTCCCTACAAGTGATAGATTTCCACCAAATTCTCTTCCACTATATTGATTTCTGTCAAACGTACTCGACAGGTTTCCACCAACAACTGATCGATTCACTATAGTAGATCTATGTAGACGAGCTCCCACACCGTCTACACATTTTTGGTATTATAAATAATGTTTATAAAATATAAGGTACCTAACATCACTCTCATCAACAATTTCTATAACACGGTGCAAATCAGGATATGTTGGAAAGACAAATTGATACTGGAACTGTTTTCAAAATCTATCTTTTCGGACATCAAATATAACAACCTAGAAAACTTCATATTTTATGGGCAAACATACACCATAGTTCTTAACATTTTCCATATTATATTGACTTTCATCATTTTTTGTCTCTCACGACCATACAATGCAAACAACAATAAAAATAATATTCGATAAAATCATTTTTGTAAGAATAGTTGATTTTTAAGACTCTTGAATTTTAACCATAAATAAGTACAATTTCTAGAATTTTGTATATAAATTTCTCTAGTAGGCCCATTTATATTACCAAAGTCAAGATTTCAAGTATAAAGGTCAAATTTTGCAGTATGAAAGTCAAATTGCATAGTACGAATGTCATATTTAGTTGTATGGAGGTTAGATTTTATAATACATAGGTAGGTGTCGCAGGGAAATAAAGAGATTTCGTATGAGAGGATTTCATAGGGCAACATGGGATTTTGTAGAAGGGAAATGTTTTTTCATGGAGTATTTCGTAGGGGCGTCGATACAGGGAGTATTTCGTAGGGGCGTCGATACAGGAACGACGTCGCAACACCTATTAAGAAATAGATGGTTATAGATGGTTGTTTTGAAAAATCATGTACCTAATATTTGTGAAAAGAGATAAATGCTTTTGTCCTTTTGGTTAAATAATACACAACAACCTTAGCATCCATTATTTAATTTTCAACCTTCTATTTGTTCTTAAATCATGATAAATCATAACATAACTATCATTATTTAATTCCTTCTACTTGCAATCCGTCATATGATACAAAACATCACATATATTCATCACATCATAATTAAAGCTTATATGTAAAATATATTTTCCTTATCAATTTGTATGGTTGGTTGTAACTTTGTGCAACACTACTAGAAAAAAGGCTTTCCTTGACAGATGAATTACGACATACAACATATTTATGACAGGCATAAAAGTCTGTCATAAAATTTATGTCATATATCGTAAAATATCAATGATTTACGACAGACAAAAATGTATGTCGTAACTTTATGTCATATTTTAAAGAGTAAATTAGAATGATTTTTATCCGTTAATACTATAAGGAAAAGTTAGTAATCGCAAACAATAATACAATGATGCTATGTCGACAAGTACATGAGCACTATATAGTATGAAAAAAATTAAAGCATGTTTAAAGGATGTGAGTTAAATATTAAAACCAATAAACCATTAGATTACTGCAAAAAAACTAATTACAAAGCAGGGAAAAAAAACCCCAAACTGGCGAACCAATTTGAAAAAGCTCCACTTTGGTGTGAGGAAAAAAACAAAAAGATGAGTGTTTGGAAAAAAAAATTATATTTTGGTGAAAACTCAAAAAAAACCCTGAAGAATAACCTTTCTAATCGGTAGGTTAGCATTATTTTTGTTTGCTAACCTACAAATAATAGTTATTATATATTAAAAACGATGCATGGTAGAAAATATCATTTATAAAAAGGAAAATTATGCATGATAATAGCTAGCAAAACACCAAAATTTTAAATGAAATAAGTGTTTGGATGGTTTGTAAAAAGAAATAAAAAAAAGAGTTGAAGGATCGTTTCTACAACAAAAAAAAAAACTAAAAGAGTTGAAGGACCATTTCTACAACTTGGATGATTTATGAAGAGCAAAGAAGAATGCAAGGCAATTTCAATAATGTGGATTCCAATTTCAATAAAATGAGGCATTTTTTAAAGTATTACCTCCTAAGAGCATCACGTTTTGTTAATTTGCAGTATTAGGCTACAGTCGCCACCTCTCTCGCCAAACACTTGCTACCGATATTTACACCATCTTGTATGAGTCGCTAAGGGACTCGCCAGTGACGAATCACAACTGTAGCAGCGAGAAGAAAGAGAAGGAAAAGATTGACTGTGTTTGGTTAGGGTTGTTTTTATTTATTTATTTATTTTTCAAAACAAAACCTATTAAATTTCTCTCACAACCACTCCCTACCTTTTTTAACATTTACAATATAAAAACCTATGCAACAATAAAAAATCCTAAATTGATCGCCTAAACCACATATCCAAATTCCACTAAATGGGTTGACCCTAAACCACATACCCTAATTATACGGACGAATCCTCCATTTACTCTATCCAACAATCTGATATCCTAATCGATCCTTATTTGATCGAGTTTCATAACCACATATCCACTGCCCCAGATCTGATACTTTCGGACACCGGATGACAGTTGATGTTAAGTTTCTGACACCTGATTGTGTAACATTCTGTTTTAAAATAAAATAAATAAAATAAAATAAAAGAAATAAAATGAATAAATAAATAGATAAATAAATAAATAATAAACCCTAAAACCCCGAGATATATTTTATATTTTATTTTATTTTAGCCTTAAATCTGTAATAATTTATCAGTTTTAGCCATAAGAAGTTAAATGGTATAATTACTAGAATTTGGAGTCTATATTGTAATATTAGGACTTGAAATGTAAAAGATTTTGTGAAGCGTAGGTGATTAGTAATTATTGGATTTAAATTGTAAAGGAATTGTAGAGGCAGGGACCAATCTCGTTAAAATACATCCAAGTTTGGTAAAACACGGACTTGAACCCGTGATTCCTTACCCCTCCCGTTTTTAGAGTGCAACACCCGAAAACCCCAACTCTAAAACACTCTTTCAGCCGCCACCTTAATCCCGGGCATCCCAGCCGCCGCCGGCCTGCTGCTGTGAACAACCGCTGCCGCCACCTCCGTTCCTTGCTGCACCTAACCGCCGACCATCGCGGCTACCTTCCCTTCCGGAGAGAATGAGTGGCCACCGTGAGTGCGTCCGCTGCCACCATTCCTCCATCTTCTTCTTCTTCTTTCTGTCGCCATCTGCAACCGCAACACGGCAGTTGTCGGTGCTGCTCCGACTGCCCCTCGCCTTCTTTCTGTCCTGCAGAAGCTAGCTGCCGCCGCCGCCGCTCGTACGGCCCTCCCATCCACTATCCGCTGCTCCGGTCGTCGTACCACCCCCGAAGAGGAAGAAACCAAAAGTTATGTATCTAGCTTTATCGTAGCTTTCACGTCATAACACACTTCTATCTGCATCTGTCTATGAGTCAGTTCAAAAGGATTTGGATTACGCACAACACAAACACTCCAGTCTCCATTATGTGTAATAGTTTGTGTGAATTGTTTGATTTAACAACACACACAATATGCATCTTCCTTAATGTGTGACCTAAAACATGATTTGAATTGAGTGTATGATCTGAATATTCGTGAATTTATTGAAATTTGGGTTAAATTATGTGATGAAGGCAACAACGATTGCGGCTTTTGCGATAATGACAGTTGAAGATTCAAAAAAGTTGCTTTTACCAGAATTCTACCCTTCTTAGGTTGTTTTCTCACAGAGACAGAAGTTGAGTGATACTTTTCTACCTTACATTCTTCCCGCTTTTGTACTTTCTCTCCGCTTTCTTTCTATCTTCTTCAGGGACTGATTATTCTGCTTAATCTTTCAGTTGACCTGGCTTAATAACTATGGAGTTGGAAATGAATTGGGAGTTGAAAATAGTTTATTTCAGGAAACAAATTGGTGTGCTTTAGAATACCAACTATACAGGTCCAAACATTTCTTTGGTTTGTAGACATTGTTATGCCAAATTAATTTTTAATATGTGCTTCAATTTCACAATGAATTCCAACACAACAATTTGTTAATATATGAATTATGAGCGCAGACAAGGTTCACAAATTCATCCCTATAATCAAACACACCTTCAATCTTACAAGTTGATCAAGATGCCTCAAGTGAAGATTATAGCTAAGAATTTCATGGACATGGTGTCCTCCTTACCTGCCATGAAGCTCGACAAGCTATACGAGAATGCCTTCATTTGTGAAGCTATTCTCAGGTTATCTGTTTAAGTCCATCACTTTTTCATTGTTAATATATGTTTGATGTTTGATCATTTACACAATGTGTTAACCACATTTTGTTGCTCAGGTCTTTGCCACCATTGGCCAAAAAGTATGTTCTCCAGTTGTTGTACATAGATGTGCCTGTGTCAGCCAGTTCATTGCAAGAATGGGTTCTTGTTGATGGTGCTTCAAAGCATAGAGTTGTTGTTGATAGACTCATTCAATTGAGAGTATTTACTGAACCTGTTGATAGGTACATGTGTTTGCTTAATTCCCTTTTACTTTTTTCTTTTTCAAACAGAGTTCCCTTCACCTATCTGGTTTATCTTTTGATGGATGATTTTTAGTTCATTAGATCATTGCCTACTTCATTTGCCATTTAATTCAAGATTATATAACCTTTTGAATTAAGTCTTATTTGCTGAAGTCCTGAATTGAGTCTGCAGGAAGAAGGAAGCCACTTACAGGTTAAACCTGATGTTTCAGATGAACCTTCGGAAGCATGTTGTTCATGGGTAAGTCATATGACTTAGTGGACTTAATGGTGATATGACTTAAATCACTTAATCTGGTAAGCTATATGTGTGTGTCTCTATTTGACTTAATGCTGAAAGAATGACTTAATGGGAAAAAAACTTATATACCTCTATTGTTGAAATTTGTATCCCAACTCATCTCCAATGCTGATTGCTTATGCGTGTATGTATGTATGTATGTATGTATGTATGTATGTGACATTTGAGGTGGTTTTTGTAGTTGTGTGTTACCAAGAGAACCTATGGCTGCAAATATAACAGTAAGACTCCCAAGCTTAGAGGAGTTAGACAACTATGCTGCTCAACAATGGGAGGTATGAAACCTTGTATAATCTTTTTATGTACTTTGTGTTACTTTCATTAAATTGTGAAGAATATATTTCGGTTTCTATCTTTAATCATTTTGCAGCTTCAGTATCTGTATGTTCTCTTTGATGACTTGCTATTGTGGCAATTTAGTGTTTCTTGCTGCATCTCATAAACTCTGCTGAAGTTGAGGTTACAACAAAGAGCATCATGATGGTTCCTTCCATGATGAAAGTCTCCCAACGAGGCCTTTTAAGTCAAAGGTGGTTTTCAAATTATTTCTTAAAATTATATACCATTTTTCTCTTTAAAGTATGAATCTCATGATGGTTGATTCACATTTCCATAGGGACAATGAAGGTTCTCGGCTCACAGAAAGTGGTTTTCATTTCCTGGTATGAAAAATATGTACTTGAATTTATTTATATTCTGTATTTTATTAAAATTATTGATATCCATTTTTTTTTTTTGCATTACAGCTAATGGATACCAATGCACAACTCTGGTATATCATCAGGGAGTATATCAGTAATTCTGAGGTATTCATATTTTTTGCATCTGTATCCAATTTTGACAACAATTTTTCTATATTCTCTAAATACTATATTTTGAGTCCTTTTTGAACTTTTTATGAACAGGACAGAGGAGTGGACTCTGCAGATCTGATCTCATTTCTGCTAGAACTTAGCTTTCATGTTACTGGCGAGGTATCAATTTTTTTTTAATATATATATATTTTAAAACATAAATGTGATTTGAAAACAAAAACTGGCATATAATATGAACACTTTAGATGAGATACAAAGGATAACAGTTAAAGATCTTGCAGACTTGGGACTCATCAAACTCCAGAACTGCCTTTGTTAAGTTGTTTCTTCTTTAATATAAACATGGACCTACACATTCATAGCAGAATTTCATGTCTGATAGCTGAAGGTGCTTCTAGAACTGCCTTTAAGCCTTCTAAAATTGTGAATTAGTCTATTGGGTTTTTCTTTTATTATTGGCAAGATTGCATATTGGGTGATGATGTCAACTCTGACCAACCAAGATTTCAATTATTCTTTTAGCAGTTCAAGTACAATACTTAATCTGTGATTAGATATCCCTAACCAGTTTGTAAGGTAAGGTCTTAACCTGTCTCATATTGGTCTATGTAAGCTTTCAACTGGGCCATTTGTTTATTTTTTGTTATTTGACTTCTATACTGAAATAAACTTTCAGTTACATCCTCTCTCTCTCTCTCTCATATATATATTTAGAAAAATAAAGTTTTAAGATTGCTAACGGTTAAAACTTTATTTAATCTTAATCTCTTTTCTTAATCCAGGGTTATCTTCTTCTCCACTGATGCTAATTCCATTTTTGCCCTTCAGATTCCAAATATACCGGGCAGGGGAGCTTTACAAACATAAATCATGGCTTTTAAGGGCTTTACATCTTATAATTGGTGGAAGGTGTGTACAATAACAATATAACATGCATATACTAAATTTGTTTCTATTAATTCAAGTTTCTATTAAAAGATTCAAGTGTTTTTTTAATTACAGGTTTTGATGGGGAGGCTTTTGGAAGGTATTTAATGAATATTTTAATTACAGGTTTGGGGGAAGAATGAATATACAGATGTCGAGCTTGATAGGGTGCGTGAAAAATGGGATACTTATGTCATAAACTTAATTTACGAGTGATGTATTTGACAATTACTTTTTGATGAATTTGGAACGTATTTTTGAATTTGACACTATAGTTTGTGTAATTTAAACAATAAATTTGTAATTTAGTTTGATTAAGATTTGGTAGAATATATATATATATATATATATATATATATATATATATATATATATATATATATAATTTAAAAAAACTATAAAACCAAGACATACAAAGCATGTCGTAAAAATATGTCAAAAATCATATTGTACAAAACATGTCGTAATTTGAAGTCGTAAATGTCCGTCATAAATACAAAAAAGTTACGAATTATGACAAACAAAGTCAGTCGTAAATGTATGTCGAAAACGCATGTCGTAATTGTTGGTCATGAAAGTCTGTCGTAAACTTTATGACAGACCTAATGTCTGTCATTTTCCTTTATGACATGGCTTTCAATGACAGACAGTTGTCTGTCATATATAAGCATTTATGACAAACATTGTCTGTTAAGGAAAACCTTTTTTCTAGTAGTGCAAATTAGGATTTAGATATCTGTACATTTCATAACATAAATATTTTGCAATAAATAGAACATGCATGCAATTCCTTCAATTTGCAATCCATAATATGATACAAAACATCACATATATTCATCACATCAATAATTAAACATTACAAGTCTATAACTGGTTCATGTTTGGTCATCGCATGTCATAACACTTTATTACCAATATACCAAAAATGAATATACCAAAAATGGGGTATACTTACTAAAACACATGATCACTATCACATTAATATCTTACATGATACCTAAAAGTTGTGATGTTACATGAAAGTATGATTCTCTAATAGGTAAATGAATAAAAATATGTTAGTTTTTTTTTTTCTAATAGGTAAATGAATGTTAATTAATATGTTAGAGTTTTCTTGTATTTAGCCCTATTTCTATAGTAGGGTTTCGTTCTTCAAAATCATATTATATACTTATAACATTTCCAAATTATAGTAAGAAAAACCTATGTACTTTTATATTCTGCAGGTAAATTCCTATAAACCAATTTCAAGGAATGGGTAATAATCCAAAATTTTAAATAATACCTAGTTTCGAGTATTTCAATAAATTAACGGACTTCTTGCAAGACTTTATTTTTGTTTACATTAATTTGATCAACTAATTCACATAAGTGGATAAAAATTGGAAAAACCTTAACATTCGCTCCCTCTTTCTCCTTCTCTTAAATTATTCTTACTCTTATCTTTTCTTTATGGAATATTTAATTGATTGATTTGATTCAAATTGAACAACAATATGCAATGTGAGTGGCAATATATTATTTTGTTTAAATATGTAGTCGACAAAATAATGGAAATAGAATCACCATTATGTACATTTTAGATTTTTATCTAATAATGTATTCAAAGTCAAATAAGCTTTTATATTATTTAAATAAATTATAAATTATCGTTGTATTATGTTCTTTTCCAATGCACTTCTCGGTTGAATTGATATATTTTAATATAGGTTATGTTGAATAAGATCCGATCTCCCAAAAGCATAAAACTAACATAAGAGATACGATTGATAACCAAATACCAAATACCAAATACAAACAACTGGAACAATAAAGTTTAAAATCAGAAAATTGAAATACATACATTTATTTTGCTATTTATTAACATTAATTCAAACCACAACGTTGCCCTTACACCAGCCATATTTTTTTAAGATCTTGGAGGTATAATCATCAAACTTTCGGTGTTCTTCGACCTGAAAATTTGATCCAGTTGAGGACTGATATTCAAAGCAGATTGTAAAACCTCAGGTGATAATGCCTTCCAAACCGACACTTTTCCAGCTAGTTGCTCGAAAACAGGCCTGTAAAAACACTCAAATTGTGAACAAACATGAGAAAGAGAATTTGATGCTAAATCAATTTAACGAGTGAATATATAAAATATGACTCACTTGGAGGTATTTGTGATCGAGAAAAGCTCCATTCCACACTCGTCTGCAATCACAGTAACAGCAAAGAATTGAGGAACAACCATCAATTCCCCTTCTCCCACTTCATCATCAAAACTAGGAGTTCCATCACCACCCACGACCCGGATCCGACCACTTCCCTTGGCAACATAAATGGCTTGAACCGACCCGTCTGCCACATAGCTTGGTGCCAATATAGCCTTACCTTTCAGTCTCACAAATCTTGCACTCAAACCCATCCCAACAAGCATCGGAAAATCTTTTTCCGTCAAGGAATTGATGATTCCACCGCCCTTCACAACCACATCCGCTTCTGGTTCCGGAGTATCAATGGCTCCATATAGTTTCTCCTTAACGTGTTCACTTGCGTTGGGAAACGCAATTCCATTCCTCAGTTTAACAATCAGAGCACCTGGTTGGCTTGTTGCAATATCTTCCGCTTCCTTGTTGTTCAGGCCGAAGACTTTAGCAACAACATCTGATTGGAATCCGCGTAGAATCCCAAGAACTCCAGCCATGAAAAAGTAGGTGAATTGACCTGGCATTTGAGCTTTGGTAGTTTCACCGATGAATACAATGGTCATATCGGTTTCACCACCGTTGAACCACCATGACACCACCCCACTTGGCAGTGGAATTACATCCCCTTTCTTGATCACTACGACTGTTTCTTCCGTACTGTTAGGTGCCACCAATCCAACCGTGCACACACCTGTATACATGAAGGATATATAGATTCATGGTCATTGATTATCAAAATTACGTCGACGGTATATATACGAACGTACCTTGAAGAACATAACCGAATTTGGAGGAATCAGCATAGTGAGGAAGAGCGAATCCAAGAGGGTGGAGGAGAAGCTTGCCGGCACCTAGCTTTGAATCCTTCAATAATGGAGATTTGGAAGTTGATCATGAATAGTAACCTCCACCGTCACCCTCATAGGCCGTCTCGTCCGCCGCCTCCGCCACCAATTTCATCTCCATGTTTATTTTTGATGTCGAAAATGTGAGATTTGCAAAATATATGTATCGGGAATGTAAAAGTTTGATTCCGTTCTACAATGGAAATGTGGGATATTTTTCGTTGCAGACAGGGGAGTGGTACATACATGAGTTTTTATACTAAGAGTAAACGGAAAGACTTCACGGTCTTTAGCGGCTTTAGTCCTTTTGACAAAAACATTTGCAACCAAGGTCCTTGTGGTCACTCATTCAAACTAGTTATACTTTTTATATTGATTTTCTATTTATTAATTGTTTTAATTATTTAAAAATAAAAATGCTCCAACCACTGCCCATTCATTCCCCCTCCTGCCTCTTTTCCTCATGTTCACGTGTCTCCCTCTCTAACACCTTGTTCTCGAGCTCAACTTAACGAGGGAAATGAATGGACATGGATGAAAGTGAAAAGAATCGTTGTTCCTGAGTTTTTAAAAAGATGAATCGGAAGGTCAACTTTCCCTTTAACTTTCCTTTAAAATTTGGAATGTTTGTTTTCCTTTGACTTCTCTGCAACTCGGGAACACAAAATACAATTTTCTTTCCCTTTTTTCTCTCTTCTTTTTTCTTTATATAGTCTTTCCCCTTCTTTTCTTTTCTTTTCTTTGCTAAATATTGGAAACAAGGAGTTAACCCTAACACACTTCACCTTATTCTCTCTTCTTCTTTTCCCTAAAACCTAACCTACATCGAAAAGCACCAAGACCAACCCTCATCTTCCTTCTTCGTGTCTCTTTTTTACAGTTGCGCTAACCAAACACAACTACCTTCACCGTCATTTAGCTTTGTCGTTGACCAACATAACCACACCAACACACACTGCCCTTTTGTAATTTTAAGACCACCGATTGCCACCATTTGTTTCTCTACTATATTGTAACATCCCGAAAATCAAGGTTAAAAATTTCATTTCTAATATACAAATTCAAACATGTTCCAAAATAAAACAATTATCAGAGTAACTCCCAAAATCATAAGCCGGGCCCTTCCCTTTCGAACCGGAAGTACCTGAAACCATAAACCACAAACTGTAAGCACAAAGCTTAGTGAGTTCCCCAAAATACCACATACCATACATAACCATGAGCCAAACATATCAGACATATCCAATCAATCAATAAAAGTGCTATGTGCCAACCATAGTCTTGCCATTATGCCACGAGCCGCCTCGTAGTCTTCCTTGCCAGGCCGGGGGCCAAAACCATGGGTCTTACAGACAAGTGCCAGGAGCCACCTCCGGATCTTCCATGCAAGCATCACAAAGACAACTAGCATACAACCTACAACTACTTAAATAATACTTGCCAGAGTTCAGACTTTGGTCTTGCATATAATTTGCCAAGAGCCACCTCCTGGTCTTTCATACATAATGTCAAGTGCTACCCCCGGGTCTTCCTACAATAAATAAACCAAATGGGTCGGCATTGGTGCCTTCGACCCATAGAATAGTGAGGAGACTCACCTCGAATGCAGAAGCTCACTAAAAGAAATCCCCAGCTGTCGTCCTGACGACTACCCAAGCTATCAGAACCAACATAACACCCAATCAGCAATTGGATTCCAATCTAAGGCCCATAATCCATACTTGGGGTAAAATGACCATTTTACCCATGACCCAACATGAACCAAAACTGAGGCCCAAGCTCAAGACCAAAAAGGCCCAAAACCAAAAAGATCCATAAAGGCCCACTAATGGCCCAATTTTCCAAATTAGGCGCAACCCCATATGGGCCTTATCCTTGTAACACCCATAAAAATTCGAGCCAATTTAAAACTTTTTAAATCATATAAAACCATTCAGTTATTACAATTTGTTTTCAAAATAGTTTAAACATTAGAGTTCCCAGAAATCCTAATCATGAATCGAGGAAGTGTACGGTCACGCCTAAACTGAAACTGTAAGCCCGAAAGCTTAGTGAGTTACCCCCAAAATACCCATACACACACCAATACACATACAATAACAAACAACATACTATGGGTCCAATCATCCGTCGGGATGGAATACCGTCCAATCAACCATCGGGTTGGAATACCCCAGGCCCACAACCATCAGGTTGGAATACCCACCTACTACGAGTCCAATCATCCTCGGGATGGAATACTCTCGGCCCACAACCAACAGGTTGGAATGCCCACACACAATACATATATCACAGATACTATGGGTCCAATCATCCATCGGGATGGAATACCCCCGACCCACAACCATCGGGTTGGAATGTCCTCATACTATGAGTCCAATCATCCTCGGGATGGAATACTCACGGCCCACAACCATCGGGTTGGATTTCCCATAACCAATCAAACATGTGTACCTATATCAGATAATCATATAACAAACTATAGAGACAACATACTAGGGTCCTATCATCCTCGAAATGGAATACCCTCAACTACCAATCAATCATGTGCACATATAACAGGTAATCTCCTACCAGCATACAGACAGTCAGACCAACTACAGGTCTCTAAGCATAACCACATCCTATCTACCAGGATACCGATCTAACATAGCATACCAACATATAACCATCCTATTTACCAGGATACCGATCTAACATAGCATTCCAACATATAACCATCCTATCTACCAGGATACCGATCTAACATATCATAACAATATCAATTCCAAATAACAAATCAAAGGGCCGGCCTTGGTGCCTTAGACCCTTGAGTACAGTGAGGATAACTCACCTCGCAAGTAGCTCGGAAGATAGGGTCAAACTCCTCCAAATGTGACTCCAACTCCCACACCTATTTTCACCAATGTCCATTGCTATAAATATCCAATTTACCAAAATACCCTCAGAAGTCAACTGGTCAACCCTTGGTCAAAGTCAAAGTCAACTACCAAGGTCAACAGTCCATGTTGACCTCAACTCGTCGAGTACCCTCAGCTACTCGCCGAGTTCCTTGCATAACTTGCCAACTCGCCGAGTCACTCGTCTGACACGCCGATCCCAAGGCAAACTTCATCGGACTCGCCGAGTCACTCTACTGACTCGCCGAGTCTACGTCAATCTTCATCGGACTCGCCGAGTTGACCATGCAACTCGCCGAGTCCCTTCAATCCTTCATCCATACAGAAGCTTCTTCGTGAAACCAAGGCTCCAAATTGTAGATCTAGGCTCCTAGGGTGTTGTTATCACGTAAAGTTGCTAACTTTACGTGCATGCAAGGCTCTATGGAACTAAAACACTCATACCTAGCATTAGGAGAAGGTTTTGGACATGAAGGAGGGTCAAAGCTTCATAAAGCTTGAGGCTCTCTGTCCACAAAGCCTAGGGGAGTCAAGATCTGAAACTTTGCCCTTGTGACAAGCTCAAACCTGAAAATGACTCGATCTTGCCCTAGAATTGACCATTCTCTTCCACAAAGGGGAGATCTAAGCAATGAAATGTAAAGGTGGTAGCTTTATACCTTAATCTTGATGCCACAAAACTGGAAAGGCTGGATCTACAAGCTTTTTCTTGTCCCAAGCTCTCAACTCTTCAAGAAATGCTCCAATACACTCTCTTTTGGTCTCACACACTCAAGAATAGATACTAGCTAGCTATTAGGGTTTTTCTCTGGACGTGAAGGTGACAAGGGAGGTTGGGAAGGAAAGTTAAGGACCTTTAAATAGGGTGCAAAACCCCGAAATTAGGGTTTCATATTCTAGCTCCTACTCGTCGAGTCCCTTCTTGGACTCGGCGAGTAGGTCACTTAAACACGTGGACCAACCCGCTGCTACTCGGCAAGTCAGGCAACCAACTCGTCGAGTAGACCCTAAAATCATGAGAACTTATAACCACAAATTGATACTCGGGAATCAGGGCGTTACAATTCTCCCCCACTTGAACTAGACTTCGTCCTTGAAGTCTGCTGCAGTGAACAACCTTGGATAGTGCTCCCGCATCTCTGCCTCCGGCTCCCACGTCCACTCGGACCCTCATTGGGGCTCCCACTGTACCTTTTCCAAAGGTACCTCCTTGTTCCGCATAACCTTCACTCTTCTCTCCAGAATGGCCACATGCCTCTCAACATAACAAAGGCGCTCACCGACCTGAATGTCATCCAACGATACTACCGCCTCCCGATCCATGATGCACTTTCGCAATTACGAAACGTGAAAGATGATGTGAAACCCAACCGAACCCTTTGCTGACAGGACATTTGTCCCACAACATCATACAAAATCAATCCACTGAAACACGAACACTCAGGCCTGGCCCAATCAGCCTCGGGCTGGTATACCAGGCATGCCTACGACGGGTCCAGTCATCCCTAGGATGGAATACCCTCGTATCACACACATGTTTGGCCAAGTCAACCCTCGGGTTGGAATACCAAACATATCAGGTCCAATCAATCATAGGGCCCGGTCATCATCAGGATGGAATACCCTATATTGGAATACCTCTAAGAACATAACTCAGGTCTACTCATATCTTGAGATCCAAGGATCTACCCTTGCGTCTCATCCACAATCCTCTGATTCGTCATAACCAAGTGTAACTCCCCCGAATCTCAACAATACATCCCTTCCGAACACGCTCCTACAAGATACATAACCATCACAATCTCTATGCCCACAACCTATGACTGGAATACCCTTACATGGTCCTCAACATAGGCCTGGATTGCTTCAGAGCCCACAACATGAGTCTGGTATGCCCTCTCCGACCCTCAACTCATGATTGGATTGCTCCCGATAACCTATCGACACCGTTGTCGTCACTTCAGTTGCCCAACACTCCGTCCTGGAGATACTCACCTCCTCCATTGCCCAAGAGGGCCTAATCCATGTCCTTTACAACACCGACATGTGACACAGTAATGAAACATCACCCTACACCATCCACTTATAGAACAAGTTACCACTCCAAAGTTTTCCAAGCTCTCCTTCATAACCACCGACAGCTCCTAAGAGCATTCAAAAGGTGATAACTAGCAAGCGTATAACGTATACTCAGTACTAGATCATATAACCTATACAAAGTCTCCAGCATGTATGGACCGCCTCAACCCAACCACTATGGAACCCATCATCCGAACCGCAACATATAACATCTTCCATAGCTAATGCCCAATCCGAGAATTCCCGATTCTCCCCCACTTAGAGCACTAACCACTACCCACTGGTGGCGAAGCTGATACGCGACTTAACCGAGTATTACCATTTTAATTTTAGAGGGGTTAACCCACGCAAAGCAATCCTCCTGATACGAAGTTACGAACTTCAAGAGAATCCGAATTCCCGCTGATGACCTTTGAATTTCCGAATACACTACTCGTCATAAGCTGGCGATCTCTACCCTAACTCCTTAACGTCGAATGCATCTTCAGATCCTAACCATCTAAAATCCCTTGACAATAAATTCTCCCTAACCTCTCTTATGTCTTAATAACTTATGCATAAAGAAAACGAAAGCTCACAATACAATCATAAACAAATGGATAGGAGAAAAGACATACCGGTCGTCACATCAGGTACAGCTCTGGCCTCCTCGACTGTAAGCTGGAAGGCGCGCCCTTGAGCCTTCGGAGGCTCTGGTCTACCCTGACCCCCACCAGTAATCCTCAGGGTGGCCGGCGCTGGAGCCTGCACCGGCCTGGCAGCTAGTAGGGGACACTGGGCCTTCATATGGCCCACCTGCTCATAATGGTAACAAATCCTAACACCAGCCCCTGGAGTCTGCTGCCTACAGTCCTTCGCGATGTGACCCTCCGTGCCACACTTGTGGCATCCTGAAGAAGATCGGCAAACCCCATCATGTACCTTGTCACACTTTCCACAAGTACGGCCCCTCTGACTCCCCTGTCTGTAATCAGCGGCCCTAAACCGTTTCGGCGCAAGCTGTGACTGCGTCGGGGCCTTTCTCTGCCCTCTCAGCTGAAGCTCAATCTCCAACTCTCGCCGCATGGCGGCCTCCTGCAGCTCTAGCAAGGTATCACATCTCTGCGTGGACACGAACTGTCTGATGTCCGTCTTGAGCATGCTCAGATATCGGGTCATATGAGCCTGCTCCGAAGCAAACTCAGGGCAAAACATCGCCCTCTCAGTAAACTTGCGGGTGATCTCCGTCACCGACTCTGCATCCTGTCGCAGATCCAAGAACTCCTGGGCTAGCCTCTCCCGCTCAACCCGCGGGACGTAACGGGTACGGAACATATCCCGAAATCGATCCCAAGTAACCGCAGCACACTGCTCCTCCGAATATGATCCAGTAATCAACCTCCACCAATCCTTTGCTCCAGACCTCAACAGGTTCAGAGCATACCTGACCTTCTGGTCAGCAGGACATGAACATATAAAGAAACATCCCTCCATGTCGGATAGCCACCTCATTGTTGGATTAATGTCTAAGTCCATAACTATATTTGGTATGTACTTGACCCGACCCGGCATGGTCCATTTGGGTTGCACTTCACCGGCACAATTTATATGGATAGTCTTTTGAGAATAGTATATTTATGATTTATATTAATATATTATAAGTTCTAATATATTAATATGGAATCATATTATTTAATTAGTATTGATCAAGAATTAATTTAGAATTAATTAAGTGATCAAAAAGAACTAATTAAATATGGACTCTTATATATATGGAATGGGCCAAGTTCATTTAGGTTGGGCTAAGCTTTCATGGATGGTCCATGGAGCTTTTAACCCATGGATCCTATGTAAATGAAAGGTCATGGGTATTAGGGTTTACATGGATGTAACCCTAATCCTCCATAATATATAAAGGGGTCCTTGGCTCACAAAATTAGCACAAGTGTGTGAAAATAAGAGTGGGCCGATTTTAGTGTGCATACATATTCTCTCAAGTTCTTCCAAGGTGTTTTGGTGATTTGTGATTCCATTTGAGGTTTCCACACTATTGGGGCTAAGCTCTTAAAGCTTGAAGACATCAAGCTACATCAAAAGGTATGTCATCTAACTAGAACTTTGTAGTATAGGTGCTTCATAATATGCTAGTTAGGATGAAACCTTGGAATAGTTAATATTTGCATGTATAATAGAGAAAACATAGATCCAAGGTTTATAGGGTTGCATGTACACCATAGGAGTGTTAGAATGCTCAAAACCCAACAGTGGTATCAGAGCCATGGGTTGTTTTCTGTTATATTGATGCAAATGTTTTATTTTCAAGTTGAAAAAAAAGGGAAAAAAAACATGACGTTTGTCAAATTTTAAGATAATTACTTGTTTTGTGAAAAACGAATTATTTGTAAAATTTGAATCATTTGTTATATGAGTTGAATTAGGTCAAATTTAGTAAAAGATAAAATGATATGATTATTTTATTAGTTGTAAAAGTTTGATCTAAATGTTTTAAGCAGTTACATATTTTGTCATAAAATTTTGGAGCTCAAAAGTTTTTTTTAAAGTTGTGATCTTAAGGGTTTTTGAAACTTCCATAAGTTATGGATATGAAAGTTTTTTTTTTAAAAAAAAATTTGATTCAAAGTTTTTATGGAGTTACAAAATTTGGTGTTAATGTTTTAAAGAATTCCATAACTTGTTCTTAAGTTATGGAACATGGAAAATTTCATCATAAAACACCATTAATTCCATAAGTTATGGAATCCAAAGGTTTTCAAGAATTACAAAACTTGCCCTCAAGTTTTGGAATTTGAGAAAAGTTTTTTATGAAAAAAAGAATTGAATTCTAAAACTCTTGGGTTCATAACTTAAACAATTAATTAAATGGTTTTAATTTTGAGTTTAATAATTGGAATTATGATGTTTTGTTGAATAGTTCAAATTAACTCTTATGGACTTTATTAATAGTTAATTAAAGCGTTTAATTAAAAGAGTATTATTAATCCATAAATATATGGTTTGAGTTTAATTAAATTAAAAGTCTAGTTTAATTAATAGATTAAACCACCAAGTATTTTAAATGTCTAAAATACACCCTTATACTATTATAATATTAAAAGTTTAATATATTATATGTATAAGAGCAAGTCGTCTTACCATTAGTAGGCCTCATTCACGAAGCCGGTCAATAAGGGGGGTATAAGGTTACTGCCTATAAAATGGCAGTTTAATGGGTGTCCACTCTCACTCACCGCTTCCTTGACCGGTGGAGGGTCGTTAGCCGAACAGGTAGGACAAGGACTATAATTCTCCCTTCATTATAAGTATAATGAAAAATACTAAGTAACTAAACACTTATAAATTTCCAATCTTAGTTACTTAGGAAAATGTGAATAAGGTGCTAATCCATGAAATTACACTTTGCACTTTGTTTAAGCTGTTAGTGGAGCGTGTGTGGTTAACCGGCACACTAACCTGGACTTAACAAGGTAGGCAAAGGGTAACTTAATGTTTATCATAGTATCGTTGGAGCGTGTGTGGTTAACCGGCACATCGATTGAGGGGTAAATATTAAGGGTACGAAGTATATTTGCATGGTTACTTCACACCTTGTTTTGTGATCCTCGGCATCCCAGTCACAAAACCTGAAGGGCACACTCGAGATTGAAACATGCCATTGAAAAGTTCAATGAATCTCAAAAGAATCTAGGAGTTTCAAAACCAATTAAAGCCTAATAATACATTTCGTTTATCTTGGTGGAAATTGGTGAATCGTCATTCACCTACCTTCAAATATTTTATAGCTTGGATTACGGCATCCCTCTTCCAAGTTATAAAATAGTTTGTTGGGTCCTAGCCTTAATATATCATATTGGGTGTTATATTAAGGACTTAAATCAACTTTACGTGAATTTCTCCCATTGTTGATGTCTGGTTTAGACAACAATGATCTTCCCAAACCAAGCTTTCCTAATGAATATGACTTCCCGAGTTTGGCTCATGGAAGTCATACTTCTCTTCCTCCACCTCCTCCAATTATTCTCCCTAACCCACAAGTTCAAGGTCACTCAAGCCCTAATGGCAAGCAAGGTCTATGTGTGATCACATCTTAGAGATGAAGTCACATATTGACAAGCCGGGAGAGTTGGGTGTCAAAGTCTTGAGAAAGTTGGATGTTCAATCACTTTCTAAGTCACATAGTGAGTTCCTTTGGGACTACTATGAAACAGACTATGACATGAACCTTAATGATCATATCTATTTGCTTGGTGCTGCTGAATCAGCAATGATTTGGAACGATAGTAAAGCAAATTTGATTAGAAGATCAACTTTCCAAAAACTTTATGGACAGTGACAATGGTGACACTGGAAATCCAGAAAAAGCATTCTCTTCCCAATGGAAAGGGATTGGCCATAGTCAACCCGGTTGACCAAATGGTAAAGAGAAAGGCTAAGTCTGAGATAGTCCCATTACCAAAGGGTCCATATGTTTATTTTGCCAAAGGAAGGGGCGTTGATTGCAAAGCTGCCAAATTTACCTAAGGATGTTAAAGTCAATAAGTTTGACTCTACATCAGGTAGAGCCCATTATCTAACTCTGTTAAGTTCTATTCTGAGATCCTCATTACATGATGTGACTGGGTCACATGTTGATGTTTTAAGAATCAAAGAATAGAGAGAAATCTTAAAGGAAGTATATGTTGATTCTGATCGCGAAGGTGGATTTCGATCGCATCAGAAATTTGAGCAGTTGCTTAAGAAGTTATGATATATTGCTAAGGAATAGATTACAACAATTTTCCGTGTGGATTATAAGGATAAGTTTTTCCGCAAAGTTTTAAAATAAAAGAAAATTGTTTAATTTTATTTATTTGAAGTATCCTTACAATGGCATTTGTGGAAAATTGTTGCTTATATGATTCCACTGACAGCAATATTGGAAAATGGATTTGATTCTTTCATTTGTGGTAGTGTCTAAATTTACCAAATCAGGAAAGTTCCTCATCGCCCAAGTTTCAATTGGATCGAAACTTGGAATCATGCAAGTTGAATAGTATGATGAATGAGAACTTTCAAGCATTGGGAAATCAAGACTAATTACTTGTTCACATGGATGTGTGAGTCAAGTGAAGGACTAAAGGGATCAAGTACACATTCTTGTGCACTGGTCATGTCCACCACAAAGCTCGTTAAGACTATTCGATTTACTAAAGCTTAGTAAATATGGTTATACTTACAAGTTTAAGTATAATTCTGAAACATTGGAAAAGTCTCAATGTATGGCAGAATGAATGGGAAGAATCAAATTAGACAGAAAGATAAAAGTTTCTCAAATCTGAAAAGATAGGAGAGTACTTTAGTATCATGTTTGTGATCATCTTAATGATTTAGAAATCATATCACAATTAGTCCTCTAAAGGTCATCTTAGTGCATTCTTATGACTAAGAAGAGGAGTCATGAATTGTTGAAATGGTTAGATCAGGAAGATGAGTCATACTTCGTTCCAAAACAATTCTTAGAGTCATACTCCAAGATTGTAACTTGAGTGACATATCTTAAAGAAAGGTTTAAAACACTTGTCAAATGTAAGAGTAAAAGTGTCCTACTCTTGTACATTTGAAATTGGTAAGTTGTGATGTTTTGGATAAAACAAAGACCAACTAAGGCCAATTGTGTGAAGTGTTTGTCTTGATAAAGAATCCGCACTATCTCTTGAATATTTGGCAAGATAGTCTTATATGTCAAGAGGATAGTGGGAGTCTTAAAGATCCTAAAAAGAATTTCAAGAACTAATCAAGAATAAAACCTGAGGTTCTTCACTAGCACACGACTTGAGGTTTATAACCTATCGTGTTGACATATTCTGTGCCCATTCCAGTTAAAGTTGGCTTTGCATAGGAGTTCTGAAAGTTCTCAATTGGTTGCATAACAACTTGGAAGCAATGGCAGGCCCTGTACTGCCAGGTGGCAAGAAGTTAAGATTACATAAGTTCAGTCCATATGAGTTTGGATTTGTCATTATCCTTGTCTTGTGACTATGGTTTTGACGATTCACATGGATAAGAACACATACACCATAAAATCTAAGGGTCATAAGGTTTCTCTCCGATTCATGAAAATGATGGTGAGGAAACACTTCCACCAAGTAGATTTGAAGCAGATGGCAAAAGGTCTAAACAATTGAGACTATGATTACGACATCCCTTTTCATAGTTCTGAAATTGTTTAGACACACATGCATGCTATCTAAGGAAAGGTGTATGATTTTGATAAAGTTTTATCAAAGCATCTCGTATCAGAAATCTGAACTTTGGTAAGAAAGTCAATAAAGTATTGATTTCTAGAAGTCCAGCTGATTTCTGAGTACATGTCAAAGCTAGTGGGAGCATAAGTGTTATGCTAATAATCATCATGTTAGTGGGAGCATGATAATTATTGTTAGTGTTGCAAGTTAGCAATGTTAATTATAGAAAACAAAAGTTTCAATTCGTGAGGCTGCAGGGATTGAAAAAGTTGTTTTGCTATAATTAAGGGAGAGGATATACTTCATTTCAGTTCTAAAGGCTTAGATTGAGACCTTAATCATCTTTAGTCAAGAATATATATATATATATATATATATATATATATATATATATATATATATATATATATATGAATTTCATGTTGGATTGGTTCAACTTAAGGAAATTCTATATATTGCGTTCTCAAAATTCGATTATGATTACGTCATCCCTCTTCATAGTCAAATTTTGAAAACATGGCAAATAAAATATTGTAGCAAAAGACTGGTCTAGAATCATGTCTTTATGTGAGACATCATGAATCGTGTACCATTTGCTTTGGGTACATGATCGATTGCATGTGCTATAATATTTGTCATTTCTAAATTTTTCCAAATGCCCAGAGGCATTAAGAAGGGAAAAGGTCTAGAATTGGATATGACTAAAATGATTAAGCAATTGTCGAGGACAATCTGAGGTTTACCAAAGATTGGTTGCTCAGGGACAGTTGGAAGTATAGTGCTAATTTTGGAAGGACCATATTGACATATTCTGAAAAGAGGCATCTCTTATTCAGAAGTGGTAGTCAAAATGAGAATATGGAGTTGTCTCCATAGGTAGAAGTTATCTGTGTAAGATTAGAAAACTTAATGCAAGAAGCATGTCCAAAGCAATGTACTTTGAATATGAGACTTAGTTTCCATGGAGTTGATCTCCATTGGAATACCTTATAATGACTGTTGACAAGTCTTTGTGACTTTGTACATATTCATTACAGGAGGGTCAGTGCATATAAGTTTAAAATCTAAACAGATTTCGATAAATGATAGGAATTTGAAATTCTCACATTTTTCGATAAGGATTTGAGAGTGTGAAATTAGAATCATTGAAATTATGTTCAATTGGTTTATTTCACAAAGTAAGGATCATAGACAAACATAGAGTGCATACTTGGTGTATGGTAAAGCTATTGTTTAGAAAAACATAGTGTACATGCTTGGAGCATGGGACAACTAGTGTTTTTAATTCAGGTATAAAGTTGATAAAACCGAAACAATGAAATAATGAGTAATCAGTATGGTGATAAATAAAAGTGGTCTATTTATATTCATAGGGTTTTGATACCATATTTGATTCATTTATTCTTGTGTTTCATTTTGCATGTTTTGACTTCCAAAATAAATTAGGTCATTCTTCCTGAATGACTAAGTTATTCAAACTATCCACAGTCAGTCATATGTTGGAAGTAGATATGAATCAAGACTGTCATGGGTTGGCTTGTAGAGGTCTAAGATGTTGGACAAAGCGGTGCTACAACACTCATGAGTGCTCATAAGTTCTGAGTATTGGATTCAACCCACGCTCATTTGAATCACTTCATGGATTTTATCACGAGTGATCATGAGACGATAATATCTTATATTCTTAAAACCTAGAGATATGAGTTGTTACTATGAGTTGGTTATACATTGATTGCACGAAAACTCATTGGTAACTCGATGTTATAAAACGTGCCTTTGTGTATGATTCAACAAGTAGTAGAACAAGCCATATGAGTCGAAGTTTATCCATTCCTTTTACCTTCGGGATAAAAGCGGTATCTGTGGGCCCCTCGATGATTTAGCGATGACACATGTGAGTGCTTGGCCAAGCCAGGACTGATTTGATTTGTTCAATCAGTCAGTCATCATAAATCGGAAATCGGGAAACAACAAATGGACAGAGAGAATGATTGATAATCCATGTCTCAGTCCATATGATATCTAGAATGGAGGAATATATGATCCCTTATCTAATGGACAAGTCATTGACAAGGTCAGAGTTCGACAACGGCTTTAAGAGCTACGATTGCCAGTTAGGTTTTGAAGTCATACTCAATAATAGTTTTAGACTTATCCAAGTGGGAGACTGTTGGATTAATATCTAAGTCCATAACTATATTTGATATGTACTTGACCCAACCCGGCATGGTCCATTTGGGTTGCACTTCACTGGCACAATTTATATGGATAGTCTTTTGAGAATAGTATATTTATGATTTATATTAATATATTATAAGTTCTAATATATTAATATGGAATCATATTATTTAATTAGTATTGATCAAGAATTAATTTAGAATTAATTAAGTGATCAAAAAGAACTAATTAAATATGGACTCTTATATATATGGAATGGGCCAAGTTCATTTAGGTTGGGCTAAGCTTTCATGGATGGTCCATGGAGCTTTTAACCCATGGATCCTATGTAAATGAAAGGTCATGGGTATTAGGGTTTACATGGATGTAACCCTAATCCTCCATAATATATAAAGGGGTCCTTGGTTCACAAAATTAGCACAAGTGTGTGAAAATAAGAGTGGGCCGATTTTAGTGTGCATACATATTCTCTCAAGTTCTTCCAAGGTGTTTTGGTGATTTGTGATTCCATTTGAGGCTTCCACACTATTGGGGCTAAGCTCTTAAAGCTTGAAGACATCAAGCTACATCAAAAGGTATGTCATCTAACTAGAACTTTGTAGTATAGGTGCTTCATAATATGCTAGTTAGGATGAAACCTTGGAATAGTTAATATTTGCATGTATAATAGAGAAAACATAGATCCAAGGTTTATAGGGTTGCATGTACACCATAGGAGTGTTAGAATGCTCAAAACCCAACAGTGGTATCAGAGCCATGGGTTGTTTTCTGTTATATTGATGCAAATGTTTTATTTTCAAGTTGAAAAAAAAGGAAAAAAAAACATGACATTTGTCAAATTTTAAGATAATTACTTGTTTTGTGAAAAACGAATTATTTGTAAAATTTGAATCATTTGTTATATGAGTTGAATTATGTCAAATTTAGTAAAAGATAAAATGATATGATTATTTTATTAGTTTTAAAAGTTTGATCTAAATGTTTTAAGCAGTTACATATTTTGTCATAAAATTTTGGAGCTCAAAAGTTTTTTTTAAAGTTGTGATCTTAAGGGTTTTTGAAACTTCCATAAGTTATGGATATGAAAGTTTTTTTTAAAAAAAAAATTTGATTCAAAGTTTTTATGGAGTTACAAAATTTGGTGTTAATGTTTTAAAGAATTCCATAACTTGTTCTTAAGTTATGGAACATGGAAAGTTTCATCATAAAACACCATTAATTCCATAAGTTATGGAATCCAAAGGTTTTCAAGAATTACAAAACTTGCCCTCAAGTTTTGGAATTTGAGAAAAGTTTTTTATGAAAAAAAGAATTGAATTCTAAAACTCTTGGGTTCATAACTTAAACAATTAATTAAATGGTTTTAATTTTGAGTTTAATAATTGGAATTATGATCTTTCCTTGATTTGAGACTGGATTCACACGAGTGTTCCTCCAATTCACTTAAACCAAGGCTCTGATACCAACTTGTAACACCCATAAAAATTCGAGCCAATTTAAAACTTTTTAAATCATATAAAACCATTCAGTTATTACAATTTGTTTTCAGAATAGTTTAAACATCAGAGTTCCCAGAATTCCTAATCATGAATCGAGGAAGTGTAAGGTCATGCCTTCGCCTTCCCGCGGTCATCCGTTGAACCTGAAACAATAAACTGAAACTGTAAGCCCGAAAGCTTAGTGAGTTACCCCCAAAATACCCATACACACAACAATACACATACAATAACAAACATCATACTATGGGTCCAATCATCCGTCGGGATGGAATACCCCACGCCCCTCAACCATCGGGTTGGAATGCCAACATACTATGGGTCCAGTCAACCATCGGGTTGGAATACCCCAGGCCCACAACCATCGGGTTGGAATACCCACCTACTACGAGTCCAATCATCCTCGGGATGGAATACTCTCGGCCTAAAACTAACAGGTTGGAATGCCCACACACAATACATATATCACAGATACTATGGGTCCAATCATCCATCGAGATGGAATACCCCCGACCCACAACCATCAGGTTGGAATGTCCTCATACTATGAGTCTAATCATCCTCCGGATGGAATACTCATGGCCCACAACCATCGGGTTGGATTGCCCATAACCAATCAAACATGTGCACCTATATCAGATAATCATATAATAGACTATAGAGACAACATACTAGGGTCCTATCATCCTCGGAATGGAATACCCTCAACTACCAATCAATCATGTGCACATATAACATGTAATCTCCACCAGCATACAGACAGTCAGACCAACTACAGGTCTCTAAGCATAACGACATCCTATCTACCAGGATACCGATCTAACATAGCATACCAACATATAACCATCCTATTTACCAGGATACCGATCTAACATAGCATTCCAACATATAACCATCCTATCTACCAGGATACCGATCTAACATATCATAACAATATCAATTCCAAATAACAAATCAAAGGGACGGCCTTGGTGCCTTAGACCCATGAGTACAGTGAGGATAACTCACCTCGCAAGTAGCTCGGAAGATAGGGTCAAACTCCTTCAAATGTAACTCCAACTCCCACACCTATTTTCACCAATGTCTTTTGCTATAAATATCCAATTTACCAAAATACCCTCAGAAGTCAAAGTTAAAGTCAACTGCCGAGGTCAACAGTCCATGTTGACCTTAACTCGTCGAGTACCCTCAGCTACTCGCCGAGTTCCTTGCATAACTTGCCAACTCGCCGAGTCACTCGTCTGACACGCCGATCCCAAGGCAAACTTCATCGGACTCGACGAGTCACTCTACTGACTCGCCGAGTCTACGTCAATCTTCATCGGACTCGCCGGGTTGACCATGCAACTCGTTGAGTCCCTTCAATCCTTCATCCATATAGAAGCTTCTTCGTGAAACCAAGGCTCCAAACTGTAGATCTAGGCTCCTAGGGTGTTGTTATCACGTAAAGTTGCTAACTTTACGTGCATGCAAGGCTCTATGGAGCTAAAACACTCATAACTAGCATTAGGAGAAAGTTTTGGACATGAAGGAGGGTCAAAGCTTCATAAAGCTTGAGGCTTTCTCTCCACAAAGCCTAGGGGAGTCAAGATCTGAAACTTTGCCCTTGTGACAAGCTCAAACCCGAAAATGACTCTATCTTGCCCTAGAATTGACCATTCTCTTCCACAAAGGGGAGATCTAAGCAATGAAATGTAAAGGTGGTAGCTTTATTCCTTAATCTTGATGCCACAAAACTGGAAAGGCTGGATCTACAAGCTCTTTCTTGTCCCAAGCTCTCAACTCTTCAAGAAATGCTCCAATACACTCTCTTTTGGTCTCACACACTCAAGAATAGATACTAGCTAGCTCTTAGGGTTCTCTCTGGACATGAAGGTGACAAGGGAGGCTGGGAAGGAAAGTTAAGGACCTTTAAATAGGGTGCAAAACCCCGAAATTAGGGTTTCATCCTCCAGCTCCTACTCGTCGAGTCCCTTCTTGGACTCGGCGAGTAGGTCATTTAAACACGTGGACTAACCCGCTGCTACTCGGCGAGTCAGGCAACCAACTCGTCGAGTAGACCCTGAAATCATGAGAACTTATAACCACAAATTGATACTCGGGAATCGGGGCGTTACAATCCTAAAGCCCAAAACTTCCCTTAGTCCAATAGTTGATCTCAGATGGCCTAGAGGCCCAAACAATAAGTCCGAAAAAGTGGCCCAAAGGTGCGAAGCCCAAAATCACACCAAGCCCAACTCCACGCCGAATGCGGGGCGTGCGCTCAGCTATGTTGGGCGTACTCAAGGAATCCAGATCGCCACCTTAGCTTGGTACGTTGGGCGTACCATTAGTTACGCGGGGCGTAACTAGGACTTTTCCAAAACCCAAACTACGACTTAATCCGTTAAGTCCTTGCATCAAAACCTTAGAAGACCTTCAATCTAAGCTCTTAATGCATAAAGTCGACACCTTTATGCATTTGCATGAATCAATGGGACTCAACAACCATCTTAATCCATTAAGACCCATTCTAATCCAACTTGATCATGCATGGACCATTCTTAAACATCAAGCAAGCATTTTTATGAACTAGAAACATCAGAAGAGGCAAGATCTATCACTCCAAGCTCCTGGAGTGGCTCAAACTCCCAAGGAGAACTTAATACTACATAAAAACCCTTAATCTTACCCTAAAATCAAATTATCTTTACTCTATCTCACTGCAAGTCGCCCGGACATTATGTTCTCAACATGTTTATGTGCCAGATTTCAAGTCAATCCGTAGATGTCTCATCTTCTGGTTGTGAAACAAATATTCCGATACCTCAAAGGTACAAAGAGCCTCGGAATCTGGTATCCAGCAAATGAAAGTTTCCTTCTGCAAGCTTACTCTGATTCAAACTACGGTGGTCTTCAACTCGATAGAAAAAGTACATCAGGAGGATGTCAATTCCTAGGTGGTCGATTAGTCAGCTGGTCATTCAAGAAACAGAACTGCATTGCTCTCTCTACAGCTGAAGCCGAATACATTGCTGCTGCCAGCTGTACCTCTCAAGTTCTTTGGATGAAATCTCAACTCTTGGATTATGGTTACCGATTTCAACACATTCCTATCTACTGTGACTCTCAAAGTGCCATTGCAATCTCTCACAATCCAATTCAGCACTCCATGACGAAGCACATTGACATCCGGTACCATTTTATTAAAGATCATGTTCTAAATGGCAACATTGAACTTATTTTTGTTCCATCTGATGATGAGATTGCTGATGTCTTTACTAAGGCATTAGACGAAACCAAATTCAATGGTTTTCTGAACAAAATGGGTATGATGATGCTTGATCCTCAATTCTTTCATGAGACATGTTCTCTTTGATAGAAGTATTCAGAAGAAAAATTTGCTCCGAACTTAATTATTTTTACTTCGGAATTTTTTTTCTAAATTCATAGGATCATTTTACCTGTCTTTATTACTGATTATCCCTTGAGTTTTTTTTAAGTTGTACAGTTCATTCTATTCATCACTCCTATCAAGATCAGCCATCATCCGAATCTTGATTTCAGAACTCACTTCATAAAGGAATTCCGGAAAGGGAATTTCAAAATTGCTCCGGAATTTCAAAATTGGTCCGGAATTTCAAAATTTGCTCCGGAATTTCCAAATTACTCCGGAATTTCAAAATTGCTCCGGAATTTCAAAAAATGCTCCGGAAATCTCAAAATTTGCTTCGGAACCCTTTTTTTTGTCAATCATATATGTTCCGGAACACAACTTTTACCCTCCGGATCGTGCACTGTCCGGAATAACTCTTTCGGAATACCAAAAGGTAATAAGGCGAAACGGTTCTCTCAACGGTTACTTTTCAGGAAGATCCTTATCCAATCTTCCTCGATTTGCGTGACACGATTGCACGCCCATTAAACGAGAAATCGAATTTACGGTTGCATTCTCTTTTTTTGCCCAATTTGCCTTGCCCTTTCACCTCACATGTCCAATCTCATTCCCAAACATTAAATGCGACTCGATGGATCTCGGACCCTCATCATTACTTTTTTCAACCCGACCCATCTTTCCCTACCTATAAATACTCTTTCACATTCCCTTTTACCTCTTTACGCTCTCTTGTCTCTCAAACCTCCAAACATCCCCCACTGTTCTTCGTGTTCTTCAAGCTTCCTTCCTTCTTCATCAATGGAGTCTTCAAAGAACCAAACTCAATCTACACCTCCTCCCAAGAAATCAATCGTCAGGAAGAAATCATCTAAAGGATCAAAGGGATCATCCTCATCTGCCGATCAAGAACCCTTTCTTGGGACACAACTCAACTGTTCTCCTTAAACCCTCTTGACTACGATGAATCAATCAGGATAATGATTGGGTTCCTAGCAAATCATCCTCTCTCCATACCACTTACCAAAACCCCTGATCCTCCACTCCCACTCTCTCATCTTCATCGTGCATTCACCAGCATCAAACTCGAAGATGGTGTTCTGTTAACCACCATTATTGGTGATCGCACCATTCCAGTCTACAAATCAACATTCCTCAAGGCGATTGGAGTTACACCAAATCCTGCTGGTTTTGAAGTTGTTGAACCAATGGCTGAAGAGTTTCAGACGGTTCTAAACTTCATTGGATACACGCAAGACTTTAGGGCAAAGGATTTCAAGAAAACCGCTGTTTCTGGGCTCTGGACCGTTCTTATGCATCTCATCATCCGTGGGTTATCTGGCAAACATGGCGGTACTGATACTTTGAGCAAAGATTGGCTGAATGTAGTCTTCAGCATCTACTCCAGACGCAACAATGTTGTAGATCTTCCGGAAGTCCTGTAGCAAGACTTCTGCAAGTTCGCCATCAAAAGGAAGTCGAACGAGATTTCGAGCCCTAGATTTTGGGCTCTGACGATTGAACAAATCTTCAAGGAACTCAACGTACCCATTCCGGTTAGCACAATTCCTCCGGAGGTATGTGTTTCTTTTAAAACTGTTAAGGCATATAGAATTCCGGACCAATCATCTTTTGGTCCGGTCAGACGTCTTCCGGACAATATGTTGGCCATCATTCCTTTCGACTCTCCCTATCTAAAACAACATATTGAGACTTCGGTTGTGTTCGACCCCACACAACCTGCCCCGATCTCTGTTGAGCCTACTCCGGAAGAAGCCATTCATCCTAAGTTCGGACCCAAAGCTAAGCAACCGGCCAAACGAAAGGCTTCACCTACCAAGCGTAAGACCAAAAAGAAATCCAAAGTAAGTGCCCCCTCTCAACAGGAGGGCACCCATGACATTCCGGCTGATTCTGGCCATCCGCACACCCCTCCTGCCCACTCATCTGAGGTACCCCTCAATGTTTCATCATCACAAGCACACACTCACGGGGAGTCTCCACATATTCCACCCTCACCCTCCCAAAAGGGTGATGCCGGTGTTGAACAAAGTTCCTTGCAGCCCCCTGGAACACACCCACGTGTCAAATTTGATATTCCCATTATCTCGTCCACACGCACACACTCCAGAACCATTTTTCCTGAACCCAAGCATCCGGAAGGAGGAGCAGTCTCTCCAACTTCCGATGCCACAACTGGTCTGATACCGGGAAGGCGTACAGGACGACCAGGCACTAATGATCCTCTTTGGGAAGATTATGTGAACAGGGCCTCATCTCGACGTCCGGATCTTTCTCGAGCTCAAGTGGAGTCCACTCTCATCTCCATGAGGAACATGGCCATCCAAAGCAATCTGCCCTATGTCCCTCCCACCGACGATGACGCCATCAATGAACTCACTACGGAGCTACCCCCAATCACCACTCATCAAAGCATCTTCCACACTGATCCGGAAGAAGAAATCTCTGAAGAAGTTATGTTGGACGAAGAGGCAACAACCATTCCGGATGCACATCTCTTGACCTCCGTTCACTATCAATCCAAAGCATCCGTATCTGAGTCCGCCTTTGACTTCGGATCCTCTTCCACTACCACTTCGGACGACGGCTCCAACTCAAACCTTCAAGAAGATGATGATGCAACCAAACCGGGTCCCTCCTCAAATCCGAACGTACCCCAACCTCCTCCGAATCACTCTGATTCTGATACAGAATCCTCAGCTGGTGATCACATTGACCCTTTCGCCCTTCTGGAAATCCGCAACAATGTCTCGGACACTATGGATAAAGTGTCATCTGTAGAGGCATCCGTAACAGCGCTAAACTCCAAATTGGATCAAAAAGTCTCCGGACTTGATTCGAAACTTGATGCCATTCTTCAGTCCCTCTCCCAACAATCCGAACCATCAGTGGCAGAAAGAGAAGCCCAACTTGATCAGCTGATTTCCATCCGGCTGAAGCACACTGTTGAGCAACTTGACTCCAAGTATGACGCTCTTGTTGAGAATTATCTCAACACCATCTCCTCAATGCTCAAGGTTCATGACGATCTTGTGTCTGCCACCAACGACCTAATCAAGCAGACTCATGTTCGTCATGAGAAACAAATTCAACGACTGGAGAAGGAGATCCGGAAGAAGGATGAGATGAATCTCATTATTCAACAAGTCCTCATCAAACTCCTGCGCTCAACTTGGAACATTGTTGATGTTCTGAACAGGAATTTTGATGAGATGATTGCCATCCTCAGCAGCACATTCAAGCATCTATCCAAACAAGCTCCCACTGTCGAAGCCTATGACACTCTTACTCTTCAACTCTCCACAGGTCTTCAGAAGGTTTTCTCCAAACTTGATGATATCAAGGAAGATTTGACGCTTGCACCGGTCTCAAGGTTCACCGATGCAAGAGGGGGAGAAGGCCCAAGTAGAAGATGGGAACCAGCCTCGAAATTCACACTTAGGGATGAGGACCTCGATTCCGAAGATGAAGATGTTCAATTTGTCTCCGGAACCCTGGGAATCACTGAAGGAAGCGAAGGTGATGAAGATAATGAAGTATACATTCCGGATGAAGCTCCCAAAGGAGTTCTTGGTCTTCAAGCTCCAAAGCTGACCACTCCGAAGGAGTTAACTAAGGAACAAAAGAGAATCTGGTCCGCAGTCTCCTGGCCATCCTCTCTTCCGGACGCTTTTGAAATGGCCGTCAAAATGGCTAAGGCAAAATCATTCCTTACAACTCAAGCCTTCCAAGCCACTCCCTCTGTGCTCTCCTCTCCGGACCCCAAATGAAATTCCGGAACAACCGCTTCCATCTCCCACTCCGGAATTCATCATTCATGAGAACATGAAGATGGTCATTGATACACTTCAGAGAGACAAAGGGAAGAAACCGATGACTTCCGAACATCAAGCCTTCCACTCCGGACCTCCTCTCAAACAAAAATATGGATGGTCTGAGGAGGAAATTCATAAGGCACTAGAGGACAGCATCCGGATTCAAGCTTTAAAAGACAATCCCGATCCGATGCATGGCATCTCTCCTCTTTGTCGTGAAGGCATCCTCCAAGCACAAGAAATCATCCCAAGTCTCTACTATGACATTCCCACAAATGACACTGATCAACTGGATCTTCCTCTCTCTCCTTTTAGCAAATTCTACACGACGTTTGCTCCGCTCCACCCAACCGATAATCCGGAAGTGATCATCCGGACAGAGCGTGAAAGGCTCAAAACCTTCTATGAAAAGAATGCTCAACCCTTCAAGGAATTATGGTCAAGAAAGAGGATCACCAAAGTTCAAGGCTTTGGAAGAAAAATTTTAGTAAAATTTGAGCTGAACTGTCCTCTATTCCGTTTCCATCTCCTCCGGAACAAGCCAACTCCCCGGACCCTTACTGATGCGGATTTTCCTTCAATGAATCCGAACGACATCCTTACCCTAGCTGCTTACTTCAGAGAAAATCAAAAGGATGACATCAGTATGGGTGCCTACCATGCAACTCTCAGCTTTCTCAAAGATTATGTTGCTGAGTTCTGCCGCTGTGATTACGAACTTGCTCACCTCTACGGAACCGAACAATTCGTTGCAAAAATCGAATTTGTTCTTCCGGAAGCTGAAATTCTTGCAGATGGTCCGATTGAAGAACCGGCTCTAGGGTTTGTCTACACCACCAGAAGAACAAACAAAAAGGACTTCTTCCGAGTCCTTGACAAACACCTAGTACCTACCAAAGCTCTGAAGAAGTTCATATCCCGAGCGTCCAAGTCTGATGCTCCGGAACAGGTTAAGGTAAAGTTTGTAAGTCAACTGACTTGGCACATTGCGGTGCGTGAATGGTTGTTCCGAGAATACACCTTCATCAAGGAAGAAATGAACTAAGTTTGCTGGATTGCATCACTTAGGGGGAGATTGTTGGAACCTGAAAGTGAACCTCTAGCAATCCTAAGTACATATTCCAAAGTGTGTTGGTTCCGAAGGAAAATGTAATCCGGAACCTGTCCGGAGCTGGAGAAAAGAATAGGAGAAGTATTTTTAAGAGGAACAAATTCCGGAGCTAATCCTGAAGTCCGGAATGTATGCTGATCTGGATCAAACCTTCATCTCCGGAACAATACTTGTCCGGAATGAAGTCTTTCTGTCTTTAGTGCATTCATTACTTTTGTCTTGTATTTGATGTAACGTTTCATAGGACTTAGTTTAAAGTTGCTTTAGGACAATCAGAATGTCAGACTTATGTCTTTTGTCCGGTCCTATGTAAACATCTGGTCTAATTCGTTGTAACATTCTCTCCTATAAATAGGAGCTTTCAATTCAAGTCAACAGCATATTTTCACTTACTTTTGGCATTTACTCTTATCACATTAAAAACATTCTTCTTGTTCTTTATTTATTAACTTTACCTTGATCATTATCTACTTATTCTCAATTAATGTCTTGATCATTTGTTGAACGGATCATCTAAGACTTGACTGGTCTTTCCAGTCTAGACTTGAACATCCATTATCAATCAGACATTGATCTCAAGCATTCACTCAAGGTTTGAGTTTTCAAACCTTGTACCTGCGCATAGATCTTGTTCTCACACAATGTCGCTTGCTGGAGTCCTAACCTCCCCTGTCTGACACAACAAAGCCTGACTCCTCTCTGTTGGGGCTCCTGTCCTACCCTCTCGTCAATCGGTGATCCTCAAAGTAGCCGGAGCAGGCGCACTCACTGCTCCTCCCCTCAACATCGGACAGTCGGCCTTCTTGTGGCCCACCTGGTCGCAGGAAAACATAACGGGCTTGCCCCCTGAGGACAATCCCTGCTGACGTGACCAACCATAACACTTGTAGCAGCCCAAACCCCTGGAACGACAAAATCCATCGTGCGGTTTCCCGCACGTGCTGCACTGACCCCGACCCTGCTGGCCTCCCAAACGCTGATAAGAAGTCTTGGGTCTCTTCCTGGGACCCTCTACTATATGCACCTGATCTGATCCCCTCTTCCCGAGGTGCTCCAAATCGATCTCCCGCTCTCGGGCTTTGGAAATGATATTATTCAGGGTCTCCCACCCTCAAATATTCACAAAATCCCTGATATCATCCCGCAACATATCATGATACCTCACCTTCTTCATTTCCTCATCTGTTGCATATTACAGAACCAATAAAGCCCTCTTCCGGAACTTGGCAGTGATCTCTGCCACAGTCTCGGTAGTATGGCAGAGATCCAGAAACTCTCGCGCCAACTGCTACACCTCGACCGTCGGTGCAAACTCAGCTCGGAACCTGGTCGAGAAGTCATCCCATGAAATAGCATAAACAACATCATCACCCATCTCACTACCAACCTCTTCCCACCAATCGTGTGCCCTGTCCTTCAATAGGCCGGAAGCATATCTGATCTTCGCCTCATCGGGGAAGAAACTCGTCCTGAATGTATTAGCCATATCTGCTAACCACCTCCTACTGACAATGGGGTCCCTCTCCCCATGGAACGCAGGAGATCCACAAGCATGGAACTCTCGGAAATAAAGAGTGCGAGCTCTAATAATAGCCATAACCTCAACACGGAATGCGCCCAAGCACTCATCCAAGATCTCCGAAATACTGTAAGAAATCTCTGATGAGATGAACTCCTGCATCTGCTCGCTAATTGGCTCAACGCTCCTGAGCCGGAACCAGAACCAGAACCACCACCACCACCCTGAGTGCTCATCTCCAAACTGAAATACAACATGCCAAAGATCAAAACATACTCAAGAATCCTCCTCCCATAAGCTTCTTAGTTTCTGCAAGACTCTCCCTGATTCAAGTATGGATCCTGTCCTTGCAGTAGTACGGGCCCAATACTACCTTCCACACATATCCATAACTACCTCAAGGATCATCCCAAATCCTCTAAGTCGTCTTCTCAAACCAATGCACCAAAACTCACTAAACCGCTCCACTAAACTCGCTGAAGCATATCCTAGGCTCTCCTAGATTCCCGACTTCACCCAGCACTCAGCTGCTGAAGGACTCCCACCAATGCTAACTATCTCCCTCATGAATACAGTCACATGTAACAGAGATCAGATAATCCTTCGAGTAAAAGACTCAACCCTAGAACGGTTGGACTCAAACAAGAGCTACGCAATAGGGTCAAATCCATCACTCTAAGACTATTTAACATGTGCCACATATGACTTAGCATATTCACTTAGCAATCAATTCACATCACTGAGAGTCCCATAAAGCACAAAGCAAGCAGCATTTAGACAACGGAAAATCTAACCAACATACACAAATCAAGCCATTCTAACCACTTATCTAGAATCCATACTAGCATGAAATGATAAAGCTCATACAATTAGGCATATAAATGCATCTCTCCTATCATATAATACTGAGCAGATCCTTAACCCTAATCTAACATGCAATTCTTATAATCATATCATATATCATAATAAACATGTACTGGTATTCTGGGAACCACTTACTTGAGCTCGGCCGATTGCACGCATCACACCCCTTTCTTTGATTAGAAATTCCATTTTAATTAAATGTTTACTTTGTAAAAATGTTCACCAAATCCTCAGTTTGAGATCAGGCACATCCGAGAGTATGCCCGAATCCCTCAAACCAAGGCTCTGATACCAACTTGTAACATCCCGAAAATCAAGGTTAAAAATTTCATTTTTAATATATAAATTCAAACATCCATTTACATTTATCCAAACATTAAGGTATTCCAAAATAAAACAATTATAAGAGTAACTCCCAAAATCATAAGTTGCAGAAAAACATAGGTGTGTGCGCTGTGATCAAGTCGGTCCCTTCCTTTTTGAATCGAAAGTACCTGAAACCATAAACCACAAACTGTAAGCGCAAAGAATAGTGAGTTCCCGAAAATACCACATACCATACATAACCATGAGCCAAAAATATTAGACATATCCAATCAATCAATAAAAGTGTTATGTGCCAACCATAGTCTTGTTATTATGCCACGAGCCGCCTCGTGGTCTTCCTTGCCAGGCCGGGGGCCAAAACCCTGGGTCTTACAGACAAGTGCCAGGAGCCACCTCTGGGTCTTGCATGCAAGCATCACAAAAACAACTAGCATACAACCTACAAATACTTAAATAATACTTGCCAGAGTTCAGACTTTGGTCTTGCATATAATTTTCCAGGAGCCGCCTCGTGGTCTTTCATACATAATGTCAAGGGCTACCCCCGGGTCTTCCTACAATACATAAAACAAATGGGTCGACATTGGTGCCTTCGACCCATAGAATAGTGATGAGACTCACCTCGAATGTAGAAGCTCACTGAAAGAAATCCCCAGCTGCTGCCCTGATGAATCCCCGAGCTATCAGAACCAACATAAAACCCAATCAGTAACTGGGTTCCAATCTAAGGCGCACAATCCATACTTGGGGTAAAATGACCATTTTACCCCTGACCCAACATGAACCAAAACTGAGGCCCAAGCCCAAGACCAAAAAGGCCCAAAACCAAAAAGATCCATAAAGGCCCACTAATGGCCTAATTTTCCAAATTAGGCGCAACCCCATATGAGCCTTTTCCTAAAGCCCAAAACTCCCCTTAGCCCAAACAACAAGTCCGACAAAGTGGCCCAAAGGTGTGAAGCCCAAAATCACACCAAGCCTAACTCCACATCGAATGCGGGGCATACACTCAACTACGTTGGGCGTACTCGAGGAATCCAGATCGCGAACTTAGCTTGGTACGTTGGGCATACCATTAGTTACGCGCGGCGTAACCGAGAATTTTCCAAAACCCAAACTACGACTTAATCCTTTAAGTCCTTGCCTCAAAACCTCAGAAGACCTTCGATCTAAGATCTTAATGCATAAAGTCGACACCTTTATGCATTTGCATGACTCAATGGGACCCAACAACCATCTTAATCCATTAAGACCCATTCTAATCCAACTAGATCATGCATGGACCATTCTTAAACATCCAGCAAGCATTTTTATGAACTAGAAACATTAGAAGAGGCAAGATCTATCACTCCAAGCTCGTGGAGTGGCTCAAACTCCCAAGGAGAACTTAATTGTTGAAAAATGTTTTTGTATGTGACCATCACTGAAATAAGATGAACTGTATTTATTTAATCTGACAAATATTATCAGTTATTTCAGGTTTCATGGATTCGTAATTAAACAAAAATACGCAAAGGCGAAATACGCAAAGACGGAAAGTCAACCACGTTTGAAGACAAAAACCAATCAAGGGCTAAAAGTGTCAAACTTCAAAACAATTTGGATTAATTATGTAAATTCAATTAATCTTAATTGAATTTATGTATATTAATTTATTTGTATTTCATTTGCAAATACCTAGTGAAGAAAAGATACATCTCCAAAATACAAGTATTTATACCAAATACCTAGTATTTATACCAAATACTTCTCTTGCAAATCAAAGAAGCAAAAGCCAAATTGACTTCTACTACTCCACCTCTTTATTTGACAGCCAATAATCCATACATCTTAGATATTTATGTGTGTGTATGTATACTTGTATGTATGTATGGAAAGTGTATGTATATGTAAGTTAGTATATAAGAGAGTTGTGTGCTCTTTCATTCATAACCTCTTATAAACTTTGAAAAACCTCTCCATACACCAAAACCTCTCAACCAAGAACATCTCCTGCATCTTCAAGAAGTTCTTCAACATCATCTTCATCTTCATCCTTGAAGCAAGAACACCAAGAACACCAAGAACACCAAGAACATCAAGAACACCAAGAACACCAAGAACACCAAGAACATCAAGAACACCAAGAACACCAAGAACACCAAGAACACCAAGAAAAACTCCAAACAACCTACAAATACCCTCCAAACATCCTACAAATACCCTCCAAACATCCTCCAAATACCCTCCTTAAACCTCCTCCAAACATCCTTTAAACCACCACAAAATCTCCACCTTGCTGTTTTTTCGACATCAGAATTTCGAAGTTAAGAAAAAAATCACCGAGCACAACTCAACAAGATAATACGGGAGAGATTTTTACCACAAATTATTCAGAACCTTACCTACATCTAGGAAGTTTTCTGGACGATTTTGACCAAGGGAAACCCCAGAGAGACGATATACAAAATCGGGTATCCAGATAGATTTCTGTTGACCAGATCAGAATCTTCAAGTCCAAAACAAACGTAACTGGGTATAATACATCCAACAAACCCTGGAGAGATTTTTACCACAAATTATTCAGAACCTTACCTACATCTAGGAAGTTTTTTGGACGATTTTGACCAAGGGAAACCCCAGAGAGACGATATATAAAATTGGGTATCCAGATAGATTTCGGTTCACCAGATCAGAATCTTCAAGTCAGAAACAAAGCTAACTGGGTACAATACATCCAACAAACCCTGGAGAGATTTTTACCACAAATTATTCAGAACCTTACTTACATCTAGGAAGTTTCGTGGTCAATTTTGACCAAGGGAAACTCCAGAGAGACGCCAGAGAAAATCGGGTATCCAGAGAAATATATCCAAAAATTAAGAAAACCTTCAAACCATTATGTAAACAAATTGTTTTACATAAAATTTGAAACAAAAAGAATTTTGTGTTACTTATCATATTCCGGATTGAACTATTGAACAAATAGTGACAAAGTCTTTTAGGTTACCAGTCCAACCCTAAGCCTGTTCAGTTAATTTATTGGCGAACTTACTTGAAAGACCAGTCGCTTCATCCGTCCAGTTCTAAACCCGTTATATATATTTATACATATTATTTAACTTCTAACATTTATATACAGTCATTTATATTATTTACAGCTTAACGTTATTTAAATACAGTTATTTACTTTATTTATAGCTTTCAGTCATTTACTGCTTTCTAGTGGTGACTAATAATCCCATATTTATTTCCGCAACTATTATTGTTTATATTCCGCATTTTATATCTAATTAATATAAATATCTGTCACACAGTAACTGTATCCGAGCCGTTATTCGTGGTGATTAGATCTTATATTATAATTTCTAACAATTGGTATCAGAGCTCGTGTGATTCATTCTGAAATTTTTGTCGAAAACTTTTGGTTAGCGTTTATATAAACCTTCCATAAGATTTTCTTTAAAAGTTTCATTTTAATATCACTTGTTCAAATCCTTAATCAAAAAATTTAAAAAAAATTATTTTATGTCTTTAACAAATTACTCAAACATGAATTCTGTTTCTATTGCTAACAGTTTGGGTTCAGGTTCACGGGCACCCATACTTATACCTGAAGAGTATAATTCGTGGGTTGGCCGTATGAACCTTCATCTAAATACTTTAGGTGAAAATGTCTGGAAATGCGTGGAAGGAACGTATACTGGAATCTCTACAGAAGATATGGCCACTCTTGCTACAAATCAAATCATAATAGCCGAAAACAACAGAAAGCTTGAACTCCAAGCTAAAAAGGAACTAGTTTCTGGAATCCTACACAGTATTCTAAGTCAAATGGATGACATTATACTGTTAACCGCAAATCAAATTTGGGAAAGTTTAAAAAACCGTTTTTGTGGAAACGAAAGAATAATCGGAAACAAGAAAACATCCATTTTGAATGAATTTGACAATTTCAAAATGTTTTCATCAGAAACCATTCATGATGCTCACGACAGGTTCAATTTTATTGTTATTAAAATGAACAATTTGGGTATCAAAAAGTCACAACATGAGATAAATCTCAAATTTTTGAATAATCTTTTTGAAAGCTGGAAAATGGTAAAACTCATTATTCAGGGAAATCCAGCAATTCATACTGAATCTTTATACAATTTGTATGGAGAACTTCAATCGTATGAATCCTCTATTGAATCACCAACCACTACAACTTTTGGTGGACCATTAGCTCTTTTGTCCACATCTTCTCAACACCAAACACCCTTTTTCGATCAAAATCAAAACCAAGCATTTTTGAGAAATTGTTATAATTCTTTTGATTCAAATGATGAAGTGGATTATCAACAACTATGCGCCTTGGTAGCAAACACAAACCTACAAAGATTTTTGCCAAATTCTAGTCAATCAAATTTCAGACCAAATTATCAAAACAGGCCATCTTTTGGACCAAACAATTCAGGTTTTCAACCAAGACCATACTTTGGACAAAACAATCCAGGTTTTCAACAAAGACCATCTTTTGGACAAAGTTCTCAAAGACCATCTTTCCAAAACTACCCAAACCAAGGTTTCCAAAACCGGGGATTTCAAAACAATCCCAATCCAATTTTTAATAACAACTCAAATCAAGGTTCTAACAACAATCAAAATTTTGGATTTCAGCAATCTCAACAAAAGAACCAAGCCCAGGCACCTGAAAGACCACCAATTCAAAGTCAAAAGGCTGACAGTGATAATGATGATGTGATCATTTGTCACAATTGTAAAGGAACAAATCACTATGCTCGAGAATGTCGTGCTAAAAGCAAATCCAAAGTCAAGGACTCAGCATACTACGTTCAAAAAGCTGAAGAACTGAAGAAACAAGAAAAGAAAGATAAAGCTTTAATGGCAATCCACGAACCCAACGTCGAATACTGGCCAACTTCAGATGATGAAGCAGACTCTGAACCAGCACAGTCAAATTTCTGCTTCATGGCTGGTGAAGAAATACCTTCAAGGGCTCCAAACGTCATTGAACAGGTATGAAACATGGTTGTAGAACTTGGTTATTCTAAAACAATTTTTGAATCCCATATAACCAAGATTGAGAATAGCCTGCAAGTTGATCTCAATACATATCATAACAACATGGTTAAAATGGACATTGTCAAGTCTGAATCACAAACGATTCAATTCAAACTCGGAGAAAATACAAGAACGATTTTGAAATTGGAAAGAGACGTTGAACGAAAATCTGAAGATAATGTTCACGTCTTGGAACAATTAAATCAAGCCCTAATTCAAAAGAGGGATTTGGAATTGAAAAACCAGTCAGTTATTTCTTCTGAAATTAAAGATATTTTAGAAATGGAAATCATTAAGTTGAAACAAAAATTTCAATCTTCAACTGATGAAAATTATGTTTTAACTCAAAAACTGACTGATTTTTCAAACAAAATCATATTTCTTGAATCCGAAAACAAAAGACTGCAAGGAAAATTGGATTCTATTAATATTGCTAGAAAATTAAGTGATGATATTTTCACTAAGGCAAAAACCTTAGGATCTGGCACAGTTAATACAAGTTATAAACCAGGAATTGGTAGAGAAGCATTTGAAAAGGAACAAATTGAAAACATGACAATTTGTGAAAACTCTGAATCCACTCTACCAGATCTTTTCACATCTGCCAACGAGGAAGATTCAGATGACGAAACAGTTATCAACTGTAGCCCAGATGATACTGATTTCTTTATTTCCAAAAAGTCATACAAAAGAGTTGTGAATTCTGAATCAGACTCTGTTAGTTCAATAACTCATCAATTGAGATCTAATGAACTAACAAAGAATGATGGCACAATCAAACCTGAGATTTTCCTAAATGGACAAAAATCTACTCATGAGCATGGAAATACTTCTGCTCCAAATGTCTTCCCTTCTTTGAATTCTACCATAGTTGGAAAGAACAGTTTGGGACAAAAGTATTCAAAGAAACAACAAAAAAATAAGCAACCCATTCAGGCTGTCCACGCTCAGTCCACAAAACCAAGGAAACTTTTGAAACCTGACTTTGTGCCACAAAAACAAGTTTTCAACTCTAAACCAAAACCTTTGCGAAAGACTGTTGAAAATTACTTTCAGGATATCAATTTCAAACAGTCAGGGAACTTTCAAAAACCATCATATCAGAAAGTTCAAAACCATCATTATAATGCTTTTCAAAACCATACTTCACATCCTAGATATGAGAAAACAATTTCTAACAAAACATCACATCTAGGATATCCTACACCAAAACACAGATCTTATCAACCCACGGGTTTTCAAAAACAAATCACTTTTTGGGAAAACTTGATAAGTCAGATCAAACCACAACAATTCCGTCATAATAAACCAAGACCCTACAACAAAAGAAATTCATCAAACAAAGTACCTAAGTTAACAACTGACAAACCAGGACCCATTCGGATTTGGGTACCTAAACCTTCTGTCTAATTGCAGGTACTTAATGCTGGAGAGCCCAAGGATGATACATGGTATATCGATAGCGGCTGCTCTAAGCATATGACAGGAAAGAGGAATTTCTTACGTGACTTCAAACCAACCGACACCAATCAAGATGTTACCTTTGGCAACAACATGACAGCAAAAATCATGGGTTATGGAAACATAACAAATGGTAACTTTACCATAAAGAAAGTTGCTTATGTTGATGACCTGAAACACAACCTCATCAGTGTTTCTCAGTTGTGTGACAACAATCTTGAGGTTATGTTCACAAAACAACGAAGCTTGATCATGGACGCCAAAACCAAAGATGTTATTGTTGACTCTGACCGTGCCGGAAATATGTATCCACTTGACATGGATCTTATTTATGGTAAACCCGATATTTGTCTGCTATCCAAAGCCCCAACAGATATTAGTTGGTTATGGCACCGCCGCCTTTCCCATCTAAACTTTGGGTACATCAACAAACTCATAGGCGATGATCTTGTTCGAGGGCTACCACTTCTAAAACTTGACAACGAAACTCTTTGTGCTGCTTGTGAAGGAGGAAAACTTTCCAAATCAACTCACAAAAGCATCCCAAATTCTAGTGTATCTTAACCACTAGAATTGTTGCACATAGACCTTTGTGGCCCTGCCAAAACCCAAACCATACAAGGGAAGAAGTACATTCTCGTTGTCGTTGATGGATTCTCACGCTTTACATGGGTCTTTTTCTTAAGACTAAAATCTGAAGCACCTGAAGAGATGATCAACTTCATCAAACAGATCGAACTGAAACTCAAACGACCTGTTCGAAGAATCAGAAGTGACAATGGTTTAGAGTTCAAAAACAAGACTCTAGATTCATTTCTCAAAAACAAGGGAATTGAACACAACTTCTCAGCCCCATACACTCCACAACAAAACGGAGTTGTCGAAAGAAGGAACCGAACACTGTGTGAAGCTGCAAGATCAATGCTTATCTTCGCTGATCTGCCACAATACTTCTGGGCAGAAGCAATAGCCACAGCTTGCTACACTCAAAATTGTTCCTTAATCCATAAACATCTTCATAAAACAGTATATGAAGTCATTAACAACCGAAAACCAAACATCAAATTTTTCCATATTTTTGGTTGTCGATGCTTCATAAAGAACAATAAAGACCACCTCTCAAAATTTGAATCAAGGTCGGACGAAGGAATTTTCCTTGGTTACTCATTTTCTTCAGCTGCTTATCGAGTACTGAACAAACGTACTAGAGTAATTGAAGAAAGTACCAATGTTCATTTCGATGACTTTTATGTCAGGAAATTGGATCGTGAACATTTTGGTTCAAAAATGATCGATAATATTTTTCAAAATCCAATTCAACAAACACCTTCTCCTGACAGAGATATTGAAATCGATCTTGATTTACTTTTTGAACAACCCAAAACCGCTTACAATTCTGAACTTCTAACTACTTCTATTGATTCTACAGGAACAACCACTGAAGGAACTCCACAAACAAACCGAAATGATGCAGATCAATTCGAGGGGGAACCACCTACACATACTTCTTCATTGGAACAAACACCAAATCCTCCTTTAAATACCCCATCCCCAAATATCCAAAACAATCCCGATGCATCATTTATGGGGGAACCTTCAAACCTATTCCAAGATGAAACTCCCGGAGAAGAACAATGGGATACTGAAATTCCAATTATTATAGCGGAAGAGAATCGCTTAATAAAATGGACCAGAAACCACCCAACTGACCAAATCATCGGAGATCCAAACTCAGGCATCCAAACTAGAGCCGCAACTTCTAATGATTGTTTATTTGGAGCCTTCTTATCCATGACTGAACCCAAAACTATACATTCTGCTCTCAAAGATCCAGACTGGGTAAAAGCTATGCAAGAAGAGCTAGAAGAATTTGAAAGAAATGACGTATGGAATCTTGTCCCTACCCCACCCGATGTTTCTGTTATAGGTTCAAGATGGGTGTTCAGAAACAAAACTGACGATCAAGGAATCGTTTGTCGAAACAAGGCACGTCTCGTAGTCAAAGGATATTCACAACAAGAAGGAATCGACTACGATGAAACATATGCTCCAGTTGCCAGAATTGAAGCAATTCGCATCTTTCTTGCATATGCTGCACATAAGAACTTCAAAGTATTCCAAATGGATGTTAAATGTGCATTCCTACATGGAGAGTTAGATCGCGATGTATACATCCAACAACCACCAGGTTTTGAAGATCCCAAATTTCCTGATCACAACTTCAAATTGCAGAAAGCTGTCTATGGCTTGAAACAAGCACCCCGAGCCTGGTATGCCACATTGACAACCTTTCTCGAAGAATCAGGTTTTAAAAGAGGTTCAATCGATCAAACCCTCTTTCGTAAAATCTATAATAAACATCTTTTAATCGTACAAATATATGTTGATGACATTATTTTCGGTTCTACTGATGAATCTTTGAGTATTAAGTTTGCAGATCTAATGAAGAGCAAATTTGAAATGAGCATGATTGGGGAGATGACTACTTTTCTCGGACTTCAAATCAAACAGTCAACTGATGGCATTTTCATCAACCAAGAGAATTATGTCAAAAACCTACTCACTCGCTTTTCAATGGACAAATCCAATACCGCAAAAACCCCAATGGCTTTTGGATACAAAATCGATGCAGACTTAAATGGCAAACCTGTTGATCAGAAAAGATATCGTGGAATGATCGGATCACTCTTATACCTCACTGCCAGCAGACCTGACATCATGTTTTCTACATGTGTCTGTGCCAGATACTAAGCAAATCCTATGGAATCCCATGTAGTTGCTGTGAAACGCATCTTCAAATACCTAAAAGGCACTCCCAAACTTGGCCTTTGGTATCCAGCTAAATCCGATTTTCAGCTGAACGCTTTCACCGACTCAGACTATGGAGGATGCAAGTTAGATAGAAAGAGTACATCTGGTAGCTGTCAATTCCTAGGAGGTAGACTAGTGAGTTGGACTTCAAAGAAACAGACTTGTGTATCCACATCAACAGCAGAAGCTGAATACGTCGCTGCCGCCAGCTGTTGTTCGCAAGTCATATGGATGCAAACTCAACTGCGAGACTATGGCTTCAAAATTTCACAAATTCCCATATTTTGTGACTCAACCAGTGCAATTGCCATTTCTCACAATCCCGTTCACCATTCCATGACAAAGCACATCGATATTCGATATCATTTCATCAAAGACAACATTCAAAAGGGTCATATCGAATTGCACTTCATCAACACCGAAGATCAAATTGCCGATGTCTTCACTAAGGCTCTCGATGAAACAAAGTTTCAATACTTCCTAGGCCGTCTAGGAATGTTAAATCCAGATAACATCTATCCTTAAACTTTTACTTTTTGTTTGTACAAAAGTGTGTTTACTTTCATTCAAAAGGAAAATTCAAAAACAATTGAAAATTGCTTTCCTTTTAAAAATTACCAAAAACATTCAAATAACAAATATTTCCAAAAACATTCAGAAAAACAAATCTTCAAAAAAATTAATAAAAGACTTGCCATAATAAGCTTTTATAGAACCTTGTGATTAATCTTCTCTTGACTTAATTTTCAGATGCTTATGCTCGATGAGATTTTAAGTTATATTGATTCTCAATTGGAGTGAAGGTTTAAATATCCTACTTTTCATAATGTATATAACTTTATTTCCTTCGATTTTATTTCATTATTGACGATTTTAAACAATCAAGGGACATAAGGTTAGGAGGTTCAGATGAAAACAAAAACCCATGTGAGAATTTGTGCCTCGTCGATCTAAATCATTGTGGAAATCATTTCTTGTGAGCTTAGGTGTGTCACTATTGCTTATAAGGTATACCCAATTATACCTTGTCACGGTCTCATTTTTGCTTAGATATCAAAATGACCAGGGACGATACATTCATTTCTTACATACTAGACAAACTGTCTTTTATGCCACCTATCCCTACCTAGATAAAAGCCAACCAAAAATGAAGACTTGCGATCCCATGATCCATCAAGCAAACAACGACATATCCTTACAAGAAAACCAAAGGAGAAACAAATATCTATCAACATCTAATCCTCAAAGACAAATCAACAAGAAAACAAATGGATTCAATAAAGATATACCAAACAAAACAAAAAAATTATTCTATATTTGGTATTTTCAAACAAACTTTCAACCAAATGGTTATTTCAAAACAAAAATCATAAAATCCCGCGATTTGTTTTAACCATTTTTCACAAAAGAAGATATCTCAATCACTCAAGTCAAATACTCTTAAAAAGGTCTCAAATGTAGCAAATTCTCAATGCTAAAACAAAATATCTTTTTACAATAAATCGATATTGATCAACAAACAGGATACTATCAAAGAAGAAGCTGCAACAACAATGGATTTCCCGGGATACTGTAGCCTTCATCACTGAAGAATCTTAGTTGCAAACTGTACTATGAAAATTGCTAAACCCCTCTACATGTATTTCCCGACGGAGAGAGAGTGAACTTTAATGGCATGAATGAAGAAACCCGCTGAGTAATGCCGAAACCAGTCTTACGTGATTGATTATCTAATAATGAGACTAAGTGACCTTTCAGGAAAAGCATAGTTGAACACCTCCAATATGAGTGTGAGTCGTCAGAGAGAGATATCACTCATTTTTAGTGATCATTAACTTGTTCTGCTGCCAGAACAACCAAACACCCAAGTGAAGTGTGAGCTATACCTATGAGCGTTCATCTGAATCGACTTGTTAGACCACTTGTCGTCGTTAATAATGTTATAAAATCTAAGGAAATTTCTTTAGATACATATATGGCTACTCTTTGATAACCGAACCCGAGACTTTGATTCGGAATCAAATTTCTAAAAATCTTTTACATAAGATATGTCAAACCAAGTCATAAACTTTCAAATCGATCACTATGGTTTTATATATATCTTATCGATTGACAAAACTTTTATCCAAAATCTTAAAGATAAATTGTTAATTGATAATCGGTCTTTTAAAAACATACATGTTCTTATTCCAGCAATGATCACATAGGGGGAAATTGTTAAAAAATGTTTTTGTATGTGACCATCACTGAAATAAGATGAACTGTATTTATTTAATCTGACAAATATTATCAGTTATTTCAGGTTTCATGGATTCGTAATTAAACAAAAATACGCAAAGGCGAAATACGCAAAGACGGAAAGTCAACCACGTTTGAAGACAAAAACCAATCAAGGGCTAAAAGTGTCAAACTTCAAAACAATTTGGATTAATTATGTAAATTCAATTAATCTTAATTGAATTTATGTATATTAATTTATTTATATTTCAGTTGCAAATACCTAGTGAAGAAAAGATACATCTCCAAAATACAAGTATTTATACCAAATACCTAGTATTTATACCAAATACTTCTCTTGCAAATCAAAGAAGCAAAAGCCAAATTGACTTCTACTACTCCACCTCTTTATTTGACAGCCAATAATCCATACATCTTAGATATTTATGTGTGTGTATGTATACTTGTATGTATGTATGGAAAGTGTATGTATATGTAAGTTAGTATATAAGAGAGTTGTGTGCTCTTTCATTCATAACCTCTTATAAACTTTGAAAAAACCTCTCCATACACCAAAACCTCTCAACCAAGAACATCTCCTGCATCTTCAAGAAGTTCTTCAACATCATCTTCATCTTCATCCTTGAAGCAAGAACACCAAGAACACCAAGAACACCAAGAACATCAAGAACACCAAGAACACCAAGAACACCAAGAACATCAAGAACACCAAGAACACCAAGAACACCAAGAACAACTCCAAACAACCTACAAATACCCTCTAAACATCCTACAAATACCCTCCAAACATCCTCCAAATACCCTCCTTAAACCTCCTCCAAACATCCTTTAAACCACCACAAAATCTCCACCTTGCTGTTTTTTCGACATCAGAATTTCGAAGTTAAGAAAAAAATCACCGAGCACAACTCAACAAGATAATACGGGAGAGATTTTTACCACAAATTATTCAGAACCTTACCTACATCTAGGAAGTTTTCTGGACGATTTTGACCAAGGAAACCCCAGAGAGACGATATACAAAATCGGGTATCCAGATAGATTTCTGTTGACCAGATCAGAATCTTCAAGTCCAAAATAAACGTAACTGGGTATAATACATCCAACAAACCCTGGAGAGATTTTTACCACAAATTATTCAGAACCTTACCTACATCTAGGAAGTTTTCTGGACGATTTTGACCAAGGGAAACCCCAGAGAGACGATATATAAAATTGGGTATCCAGATAGATTTCGGTTCACCAGATCAGAATCTTCAAGTCAGAAACAAAGCTAACTGGGTACAATACATCCAACAAACCCTGGAGAGATTTTTACCACAAATTATTCAGAACCTTACCTACATCTAGGAAGTTTCGTGGTCGATTTTGACCAAGGGAAACTCCAGAGAGACGCCAGAGAAAATCGGGTATCCAGAGAAATATATCCAAAAATTAAGAAAACCTTCAAACCATTATGTAAACAAATTGTTTTACATAAAATTTGAAACAAAAAGAATTTTGTGTTACTTATCATATTCCGGATTGAACTATTGAACAAATAGTGACAAAGTCTTTTAGGTTACCAGTCCAACCCTAAGCCTGTTCAGTCAATTTATTGGCGAACTTACTTGAAAGACCAGTCGCTTCATCCGTCCAGTTCTAAACCCGTTATATATATTTATACATATTATTTAACTTCTAACATTTATATACAGTCATTTATATTATTTACAGCTTAACGTTATTTAAATACAGTTATTTACTTTATTTATAGCTTTCAGTCATTTACTGCTTTCTAGTGGTGACTAATAATCCCATATTTATTTCCGCAACTATTATTGTTTATATTCCACATTTTATATCTAATTAATATAAATATCTGTCACACAGTAACTGTATCCGAGCCGTTATTCGTGGTGATTAGATCTTATATTATAATTTCTAACATTAATACACCATAAAAACCCTTAATCTTACCCTAAAATAAAACTAGCATAAGAAGAAGTCAAGATAAGAACTTTTTACCTCCTGAAGCTTCCCAAGAGTGTGAAGATTCGGGATCTATAACCCCAAGGCTACACCAAGCTTGATCACCAGGACCCACTTCCTTGAAAGAACACTAAGAACCTTCAAAATCACCTCCAGGCTCAAGAATACACCACCAAGGGATTAGGGTTTCAGAAATGAGGCTCAAAGACAAAGGAGGTTGAGAAATGAAAGAGCCTTGAGCTTATAAAGACGTTTAAATATTGCCCAAACCCTAAAAATTAGGGTTTGGCACTCTGCTCATTATGATGGGCGTACTCACCCAGACACGTGCCCTCCTAACCATGCACGCATGGGACCAGCTCGCCAACGAACCTTATATCCATGGAAAGGTGGCGATAAGCCCTACGCTTCTAACGACACACCATAGCCTTAAAACTTCCTGAACAAAACCCAAAATCCATAAAAGGCCGAGTTATCAAATTATAATTATACCCTTGACCTCCAAAGGCACAATCGAACACTTGGATCACTTAAACTATAATACCCACATCCGAAAAGGGCCAAATTCATTCTTCCCCAAGGCCTTAAGCCTCATGACAACTGATGATTGGGCTGCAACCCCGAATAATGAAGCAAATCTGAAACCGAGTGTTACATATATGATATTTTTCTTATCTTAAGCAACCTTTATATCTCTCTACACATCATTAGTGAATAAAAACGACAAACCCTCTGCTCCATTACCGCCACTTAACTCATACACATTAGTCAACCACTAGAAATTGATTGAGGAGAAGGTGGTGATGGTGGTTGTATATTGGTGAGGATTTAAATTTGTCGTCTCTAAGGGAGTTTCTAAAGGTTGAACGTAGGTTTCGGGAAGATGCATTTTTTAATGGTGAAGAAGTGTTAAAGAACAGACCTCTAATTTGTTCTCTTTTTGGTTTTAGGTTTCTCTAAGCATTATTTGTAGTATATTATCAGATAGTAGTTATTTCTATAGATGAGCATAAGTCGGTTTGTGGCTAAAACTGAACGAAACAATAGAAAATTGGTTTTTCGGTTTAAAATTCATATGGGTTTGGTTTCTGCATGGGTTGGTTTTGGTGTGGGTTTTCAGTTTTCGATTTGAAACCGTGAGTTTCTTGGGTTCAAACCCACTGAAAAGTACGTTGCTATAGATATTACCATAATCAATTTAAATATACTAAAATAGCTATGCAATGGTAAGAGTACTAAAATAACTCAATTTTTTCTCGAAACATAATAGAAATCAAAATTAGTAATAAAGTTCAAAATTATTTAACATAAAATATATACAATAAATATAAATATCACATAAGATATTATAGATATTAAATATTATGGTGGGTCGATTTTTAGTCGGTTTTTAAGCCCATGGTTCTGTTCGGTTTTACTAGTGGGTTTATAATGCAAAACCGAATCGAGCAGCTAATATTGATTTGTATAAAAATTCAAACTAACTTCGTTAGTTTTTATTGGGTTTTTGGTTTTCCGGTTTCAGTTTTGTAGGTTTTTCAGTTTTTGCTCATCCCTAGTCATTTTAAGGAGTATAATCATTATTTATGCCCACTACAATTACCTAAGTAGAAAATACATCTTAGAATTATGAATTTTAAGATAAGAAAACCTAATTCGGATATGGTATAAGAACAAACCTAATTTATATTCAGATATGGTACAAGAATAAAACGGATAAGAGAGAGAGAGAGAGAGAGAGAGAAAGAGAGAGAGAGAGAGTGAGAGAGAGAGAGGGAGAGAGAGAGAGAGAGAGAGAAAATGGGTGTAACATCTTGTTTCCTGCCATTTCTGGGCCGTGGGTCGGAAGTTGTGAGAGAGAGAGAGAGAGAGAGAGAGAGAGAGAGAGAGAGAGAAAATGGGTGTAACATCTTGTTTCCTGCCATTTCTGGGCCGTGGGTCGGAAGTTAATTGTGTAAGGCTTTGGGCCTTAAGGAGGAAAATTTTAGTCCTTGTGGAAGGATGTTATATTGGTTAAGAGATTTAACCCTTGAATGGTGTTTTAGGCCAAAGGGTAGAAAGGGAAAAGTCATAGGTCGGGTTCTTGCATGAAATATGGATTTTTGTTCGAGAAGTTTTTAGTCCAAGAACGTCGAAAACGGAGTTGGAATGAAGAAGTTACGACTGTTTGAAGTTAGGACAATTTTTGGGTCAGCCGCGTACACTGGGCGTACTACGTCATCCGTAGTACGCTGGGCGTACTGAGTATGCTTGAGTACGCTGGGCGTATGCGATCATTGCCCAAAACTTATTTTCGTGGTTTAATCCCTATTAAAGCTCTTTAACTCCTCCAAATCCACTCCATTCTCATCCTCCACCTCTCCAACACCCTCTCTTGAAACCCTAACCCTAGATTGAGCCTTGTGAGCAAAAAGAAGGAGCTTTTAAGTTATTTGGAGTATTGTTGGTGCCCCTTGGAGAAGAAGGAAGTCATTGAAGAAGTGTTGGTTGCATTGGAGCTTGTAGATCCAGACTTTGTTCACCTTGATCTTTCTTCTAGAGGTATAAAGTTTGGATCTCGATGATAAAATTGTTAGATCTAGCTAGTTTTGAGTGTTATGAGCTTTTGGTCACTTTAAATGCGTAAAGTTTACATCTTGAAAGTTTGTGACCTTGTTACGGATAAAGTTGGAAACTTTATCCATCAAAACATCATTTTGATTCAGATATGAAGGTCGGAGACTTGGACTTAATGGATTAAGTTGAAAAAGATGCACTTTTGGGTCCCTTTGAGACTTAAAGACTAGATCTTTTTTGGGACCATTCTAATGGATAAAGTTGGAAACCTTATCCATTATAGAGCTATTATGAACCATAAAAATCTGACCGTGGACTTTCTGTCCCTTCCATGCAAGAGTTGTAATGTCTTATTGGGTTAAGAACTTAGGGTTTTGGACATTAAGCACTTTATAGCCATGCATAGTCATAAATTTGGAAACTTTATGACTTAGGACATCATTTTGGACTTGGATCTGAGTTTTGGACGTAAGGGCTTAATACAATAAGCACTTAATGGAGTTTTGGGACTGGGTTGCGTACATTTTGGTGTACCTAGTGGTACAATGCGCGTACGCGGTCAGTGCCCCGCTTTTGGTCAACATTAGAGTACGTTGGGCGTACTCTCTTGGCAAGCAGGGCGTACTCCGCTGGGAAGAAATATTGACTTTTGGACCTTGACCGTTGACTTCGACTTTGACCAATATTGACCAAGTTTGACTTAAGGGTATTTTGGGTATTCTTAGCTATAGTTAAGCCTCGGTCTCTATCTGTTGAATAGGTGACCTGTAGAGTCGGTATTCAGAGCTGTGTATTGTTCAGCTATTTGTCAGACTGGGAGTTGAGTTTTCCTCACTATACTTGTGGGTCGAAGGCACCAAGGCCGGGCCAATTAGATTGTTATCCTGTTATACCTTGATTGATGATATTCTGAGTATAGGATAGATCTATATGAATATATGATAGCTGCTGATATGCGTAGACCGATAGATCTGTAGGACTACCTGTGATTTCTGTCTGCATGATTATCTGTCTGTTGAATATGTTTGTTATCTGTTATATGTCGAAATATTGTGCTGGGTTGAGACTTTACTGCTATTTGCGTAAGTCAACAGACCGGAGTATTCCAGTCTGATGACTGAGTGGACCCGAGGGTATTCCAGTCTGATGACTAAGTGGGCCTGTTGTATATTGGCATTCCAGTCTGATGACTGATTGGGCCAGGCGTAATCCAGCCCAATGGCTGTGGACCCGAGGGTATTCCAGTCCGATGACTGAGTAGACCCGTGGTATATTGGTATTCCAATCCAATGACTAATTGGACCTGTTATATATTGGCATTCTAGTCCGACGACTGATTGGGTAATCCAGCCCGATGGCTGTGGACCCGTGGGTATTCCAGACTGATAACTAATTGGACCTAGCATGCTTGTTTGTATATGATATGTGTATTGTGTGGTGGGACTTTGGGAGAAATCACTAAGCTTCATGCTTACAGTTGTTTGTTATGGTTTCAGGTACTTTAGGTGATCTAGAAATGCGAAGGCGTGATCGTGCACATCCTTCAGATTTTATGTTATTGGATTTTGGGATACTCTGATTAATGAACTATACTTTTGAAACAACATTTTTGTAAACAATTATCGACTTGGGGTTGTTCTGGAAAAATGAAAATTTTACTCTGATTTTTGGAATGTTTCAAGTTGGTATCAGAGCCTTAGTTTGAGAGAAATGGATGAGCATTCGTGCGAATCCACACTCAAACTAAGGATCTGTAAAAGTTTTTAAAATGATTTTCAAATTAAATTCAATTTTTTTCAAAAGTAACCCAGGAAGGATGAGATGTGTACGATTACTCGGAGCAAGAAAGTATACCCTAAGTTACCACACTGTTACTTGTTTATGATGATTATGATAGAACTGCATGCTAGTGATAGGCTAGGGATCTTTAGGAATTTCATGATAGATTTGTCTGATGTATGATGTCTGATAGCCTAGGAGGACTTTTTATATGTTAGATGAAATTGACATCATTACTGTAGTTGCTTAGTATGTGCATCATAGTTGTACATAACAAAGATTCTATAGCATGAGAATGTTTGATTTAGCTTTATTTCCTGTTCTTGTCTGATTAAGGGCCTAGAGTAGAGTCAAGTATTCGACTGTCTATGGGATCCAACATTATGTATGATTAGCATGCGTGAGTTGTTGCAGGGTTGGTGGAAGTTTCATGTGTGGGTACGGTTTATAGCAGGTTATCGTGAGGAATTATTAGCCACACTTGAGAGAGTGAGGAAAGGATGAATATCAGTCCTGGAATATGGGTTCTGAAGTTTAGATATGATGGGCTTCCAGGTTCAGGAAGCATATCGTTAAAGCTGATTCGGTGAATGTAGTTTTGAGAGTCCCCGGCTCTGTGGCTCTCGCTAGAAGTTAGGTGTGATAGCTAGGAAGTTGTGGAATATGTAGGCGGTGTACTTGTTTTTCTACAACGTTTATCTAGCTGAGGCTCGTGTTGGGAGTCGCCTTGTTTTAAGATAAAGGGGTTCAACAACAACAAATGGTCGGGAATTTTGTATGAGGATCTGCTCAGGATTTTATGCTAGGAGAGATGCCTTTGAATGCCTGTTCTTTGAGCTTTTAGAGTTGCATGCTAGTATCGATTTCAGATGATTGGATAGAATAGCCTGATGTGACAACCCGTTATTTCAGGTCAACAAAAAGTCAACAGCAGCCAAGATACTAGAAACCATTTTATTAAATCGTTATTATAATTAGGTGATAATGTTATTAAAATCAAAATATTCCTTTCCTATGAATTCTGAGAAGTCTCGCAATCACTTGCCTCGGACCGAAAACGAGTTTTCGGTCAAGGCTGCAAACCCTCGCATCTGACCATTTTCTTCGGACCGCAAACAGTTCGCAGCCGCAAATGGTTCGCAGCCGAGAACCCTCGGTCTTATCCTTTCGGTTCACATCCCCACGCATGTGTCACTTCTCGTCAGTTTTTTGCTATATATAGCATGGACCGAAAACATACTCTCACTTCTTCTACTTCCAACCGAAAACACTATCTATTCTCTCAAGAACACCAACCGAAAACCCCTTTTTCTCTCTCAAGTACCATCCAAAATCCTTTGAATCTCCTTTGGATCTTGCTTAGAACATCAAGTGTTCTTCATTTCATCAACATATCACCTTCCTTTTTGGTGATCTTCAGCCGAAAACCCTTGAATCTTCTTGGTTTGACCAAGAACACGAAGAACATCCCAAGATCTTCATATGGCCGAAAACACCTTGCAGCCTCACAAATTCACTTCTAACACTCTTATTTGTAAGTGAAACTAACAAATTAGGCTACTTACTTAACATACTTGCTATATATTCACTAATTGTATACCTATAAATTACGTGAAATGCTTTTAGGACTCGGTTTTGTTGCGGGACTTAACTTGTGGAAATAACATCCTATATCGAACCTTCTATCAAATCACTCACATAAAGGTGAGTTCATACACCTATGTTTTTACTATTTTCAAAGTTTTAAAGAGGGGGGGGGGGGGGGAATACAAGTAAAAACACAAGGAGATCTTGTGTTAAACAGTTCAAGCTATTTCAACTGATTTCAAATATTTTAAAAAGAGTTTTCAAACTACTTAAATTGTTTCCACCTTATCTCCTGTTCCTTGTCTGGTTGTGGACTAGGGTTGGAACCATTTGTCCGACTGCCTGTTTGATCTTAATTATATATATATATATATATATATATATATATATATATATATATATATATATATATATATATATATATATATATATATATATATATATATATATATATATATATATTGAACATGAAACTTATTTAAATAAAGCTTTAACCCCCTTTTGAAAACATGTCGAGTAATAGGTATCTTTCTCAAATTATTTCATTGTGTTATATAAACTGTTAAATTACTAATATTTGCATTGCGTACAGAACATACATATAAACTATAATAGGTATAGTTTAGGGAACACTAATACTATTTTACTAAGTAAGGAATATCATACTAAAATTATTATTTAAATTATAATAATTGTACACTACTAGTACAATGTAATTCATACATTTTCAAGTACAAAAGAACATTAGTATTCTCTTCGTGTCTAGTTTTACAGAGTTGTGAGGTACTACTTGGTCGTACCCATCTGGGTATAGGTTTCTAAGTCTTATATATTATAACCAGAGTCTCCTGGAGGGAGAGTGTGAGTTTGTGTATAGATCTATACGAAACTAACAATCCCGCACCTTGGCTGTTAGCTACAGTTGGGACCGACAGCTCTACGGGTGACAAACGTCATAACTTTTTCGACGCCTGCATCACGTCGTGTTTATATTCGGTCCAACTAAGTATGGTTATATGAAACTCACAATGGTATCAACTAAGGCATTTAGATTACGGGATTTTCATAACTTCAAGTAGACTTACTAAACAATAGCACTACACCACACAACTTTTATAGTAACATGAACATACAGTTTAGAAGGGGCCTATAATGCTAACTCTATGATTTCTTGGTTTATACATTAGAGTTATATATTAATAGGATCCGGTAGGTAGTAGAATGTGTTCTTTCCGCTTCACTTCCTGTTCCTTATTTGGTTGTGGGCTTAGAGCAGATTCACACAGTCTACTATCTATTCAATCTTGGTTAAATATATATAATCCGTATACACTAAGTAATCATAGGGGGAAACAGGTATGGGTCAGGTCATAACTTACAAGTACAGCATACTATTTTCTAGTACAAAAACATACTTTTTTGATGGAACGTTTAACTAAGTACATACATATACAAAGGATTGCATACAAATACAATAGTATTACATTACTTTCTAAGTACAATGTAGATTTCACACAAAAAGGACCACCACCTTTAACTCTGTATTTACCTAGTGTATACGCCAGGGTTACATACAATGTAGATCCGACAAATAGTGGAATGTGTGGATTCCGCCTCATTTCCTGTTCCTTGTTTGGTTGTGGGCTTAGGGCAGAACCACACAATCGATTGTCTGTTCGATCTGTATTGTATATAACTTGTATCTACTAGGTGATTGTAGAAGGAACTAAAAGGTCACATTTTTCTTACATAAGATTACATTAGAAAATATTGGATTTTCTGGAGGATCATACTAAGGTCTTCGAGGAACAAAGAACATGCTTTCTAAAACAAAATACTTATGAATTCACCAACTTAAATGTTGATACACTTTCAAAATTACTTGTATTCTCAGGAAACTAGTAGACAGGTATAGGTGTAGGAACATAATAGCTACGATTCTTGTTTTGCTACTTACTTTTGGAGTCAATCATATGTGATTTGAATACAATATAAACACTTTAATATTAATGCAATGAATGTTGTTGCTTGTTTTACTATTCTACATTTGTTGTGATACTAAACATGACATCCTCCGCCCCCGAATGTTTCCGCCATCTCGGTTTGGGGGTGTGACAGATTGGTATCAGAGCATTGTTTATAGTGAACAGAGTATATCAACCCATAAAGGATATACAACTATAAATACAATGGGATAAAAACACTTTGACCAAGAGTTATACTTTTAAAATATAAGTATACATACATACATATATATATATATATATATATATATATATATATATATATATATATATATATATATATACATACATACATACTAAAACAAGTTTCACAAGAAGAAACAAACAAAAGTATTTAAATGTTGGACACTACGGTCAAACCTGGACAGTTATGTAATCATATCTGGGATAAATATAGCCTGATCAATTGTATTTATTTAAGATACGACCAACATGTGTTTGTGAGTGATGTGGTGTTGCAACAGGTTTAAAACTTACCTAACTCTATATACAAAGGATCTCTAGAACAAAACATAAAGTTAAAATACTATAGGAGTATTTTATGATACTATAAGATAACAGCAAGTTTAAAACTTACCAAGTTGATACCATTAAAATAATATTGGAGTATTTTAGGCACTATAAATAACTTATGTGAAAATTAAAAGATCTTTACTGGTAGGTGTATAATTTCGAAGTGTATAATCCTAGGGTTTTATATAATTGAGATTTTATAGACTTAGAATTGGTGATCTACGCTATGCTTCCTGTTCCTTGTTTGGTTGTGGTTTTAGAGTAGGGCCACTTATTCGAAGGTCTATTTAATCTTAAATTATATACAACTTGTATACACTGCGTGATTATAGAAGGACCCGGTAAGGATCACCCCATAATGTTTCACTTAATCGCACAGATTCTTTAGACACTCCCATTCTCGCACGGCAAACCTAGATAGATGTAACCACTCCATCATAGCAGTCAGCAGAGGAGTCAAGGAGGAACAAGAAGAGATTCATGAGGAGGATTCTGAGAAGGGATCAGCCGAAGAGACAAAACATCTTATGCGTCACACTAATAACTAATAAACTAATATAACCTAGTGAGTTAGTGAGTACACTACTCACACTATGTTTTAGGTTTATTTCATCTTTCGTAACAACTTGTAACAGTTATTCAATTCACAGAAATTCTTTCGAGGGTAGTCACTACTAATTCATAAGTTTATTTTATATAGACTTCCATTATGTATTGTTTTCAGAATGCTATGAAAGTCGGAACATGATACACTTAGAACTAGGATAACTTAGTTTAATCAACGCCCAACTTATAACCACTATTATAGACTTATCACCGTTTCATATTGTAAACGTTACAGCAAGAAGATGCCTCGCGGTAGACCTATACGGCGCGTAGTCGGCAACACAACAGAAAATCCACCACCGCCTCCACCACCACAACACGATCCTGCCGTTTTCCAGGCAGAAGTAACAACCGCAATGACAACCGTTATAACTCAAATCCGCGCAAGTGGTACCAGTGGATCTGGTAGCAGTACCCACCTAACTAACCCCGAAGTTACCCTCGGACACCCACAGGAGTGTTCGTACAAGGACTTCATGAACTGTAAACCCAAATCCTTAAATGGAGATGGGGGAGTCATTGATCTAATGCAATGGTTCGAGAAAACAGATTCAGTTTTCGAAATCTGCAAGTGCCCAGAAGGGAGCAAAGTGAGGTTTGCTGCCTGCACCTTCTCTGACAGGGCCCTAACATGGTGGAATGGCCATGTTAAGTCACTGAACCTATTAGTGGCTAACTCAATGGGTTGGGAGAACCTGAAAGAGATGATGATAGAAGAGTACTGCCCAAGAGGCGAAATACAAAAGCTGGAGCATGAGCTGTGGAACCTTACCATGGCAGGTTCAGACCTAGTAGCCTACACTGACAGGTTTAGTGACCTAGCAGCACTGTGCCCCGGGATGGTTACCTCGAAGAGTAAAGAAGTACATCTGGGGTTTATCTCCCTAGATTCAAGGGAATGTACCAGCTTCCAACCCAACTACCTTCGATAGCGCCAAACGCCTGGCCCAACGACTCATTGACTATGGAGTCCGCCATGGCGTGGTGGCCCCTGTTCCTGAGGCAACAAAAGGAGGAGACTATAAATGAAAGTCGGGGAACAAGAGGAAGGGACAAACAACATAGGAATCCCCGCAGGAGCAACAAATAGTTACTGTACACACTGCCACAACACCTGCCACTCCAGCGCCTTTAGTCAATATGCTGGAACTCTCCCAAAGTGTAGTAAGTGTAACTACCACCCCACCGGAGCTTGCCGGGAGATGCAGTGCAAGAATTGTCGCAGGAAGGGCCACACTACCCGTTTCTACAGGGTGCCGGCACAACCAATCTCCCAGGTCTCCGGAGTTGAAGTAAACCAAGGCGGCTATGGGTGTGGTGAGACGGGGAACTATAAGAGGGACTGCCCAATAACGAAGAACTCTGGCGGGGAGGGGCGAATACTGATGATCACCGCAGGAGACACTGTCCCTGAGCAACTGTGAACATCGGTACGTTTTCTAAATAATAATAAAATTTTAAAACTTAGTATTCCAATTAAAAATTTAAATTTAAATTACTCACTCGTCCGAACAAATCACAACATTCATATAAGAACTAAGGATCTGTACAGGTGAGTTATGATGGCTTAGTGTATACATCAGGGTTATGCATAACTAAGATTTTGCAGGCTTAGAGTGAGTGATTCCACCCCATTTCCTGTTCCTTTTTTGGTTGTGGATTTACGACAGAGTCACTCAGTCGACCGTCTTATTCATCTTAATTATGCATGACTTGTATACACCAAGCGATCATAGAGGGACCTGATAAGGATCATAGTATGAAGTATTATCACTAATTATTGGAGCACTTTTACTACTAGTACTTGCTTATTGTGGTACGATATGTTGCAGTGGTAATATCAAGGAGAAACCTGAAAGCACTAGAAAGTATACACAGAATGCACTATCGAATACACACGGAATACACTATCGTTATAACAAATGTTTCTTTCGAATCGAATTAACACTTGTTTCTATAAGGAATCCGACGTCGTCATTCGACGTGGATTGGAGTGGTCCTCACCATACCAAGTTCATGTACTGCGATAACCCATCGCCTTAACCGACCGACTGACGAAACCCTCATCACTCATAACGACAAACCCGTCATAGACCTCAGAATCGTCTCTCACATTCTAAACCCCGAAGTACCCATGCGAGGAGTACATTGCCCTCAGAAACCTTTTCGATGTATACCCATCAGACCTTTCGGGAACGCGACTCGTGCAACAGGTCAAGTTCAAGCACAGAGGATAAGGACGAATACGGTTAACCTATCACTACTAAGTGTATACGCGAGAATAGTATATATAATTAAAATTCTAAGGACTTAGAATGTGTGTTTCCGCCTTATCTCCTGTTCCTTGTTTGGTTGTGGAGCTGGGGCAGAGTTGCACATCCGGCTGTCTTATTAATCTTAATTATATACGACTTGTATACACGAGGTAATGATAGATGGACCAGGTATGAATCCTACTATGAACATCAGGACAAAGCTGCCTAGGACTACAAGTGGACATTCTACCATTCGGATGAGCATAAACCCTGAAGTCCTGCTTAGAAAGCTAATTTCGGGACAAAATTCTCTCTAACGGGGGGATGATGTGACAACCCGTTATTTCAGGTCAACAAAAAGTCAACAGCAGCCAAGATACTAGAAACCATTTGATTAAATCGTTATTATAATTAGGTGATAGTGTTATTAAAATCAAAATATGCATTTCCTATGAATTCTGAGAAGTATCGCAATCACTTGCCTCGGACCGAAAACGAGTTTTTGGTCAGGGCTGCAAATCCTCGCATCTGACCATTTCCTTCGGACCGCAAACGATTCGCAGCCGCAAATGGTTTGCAGCCGAGAACCTTCGGTCTTATCCCTTCGGTTCGCATCCCCACGCATGTGTCACTTCTTGTCAGTTTCGTGCTATATATAGCATGGACTGAAAACATACTCTCACTTCTTCTACTTCCAACGGAAAACACTATCTATTTTCTCAAGAACACCAACCGAAACGCCTTTTTCTCTCTCAAGTACCATCCAAAATCCTTTGAATCTTCTTTGGATCTTGCTTAGAACATCAAGTGTTCTTCATTTCATCAACATATCACCTTCCTTTTTGGTGATCTTCAGCCGAAAACCCTTGAATCTTCTTGGTTTGACCATGAACATGAAGAACATCCCAAGATCTTCATATGGCCGAAAACCCAAGGGCTGACCGAAAACACCTTGCAGCCTCACAAATTCACCTCTAACACTCTTATTTGTAAGTGAAACTTACAAATTAGGCTACTTCCTTAACATACTTGCTATATATTCACTAATTGTATACCTATAAATTACGTGAAATGCTTTTAGGACTCGGTTTTGTTACGGGACTTAACTTGTGGAAATAACATCCTATATCGAACCTTCTATCGAATCACTCACATAAGGTGAGTTCACACCCCTATGTTTTTACTATTTTTCAAAGTTTTAAAGAGGGGGGGGGGGGGGATACAAGTAAAAACACAAGGATATCTTGTGTTAAACAGTTCAATCTATTTCAACTGATTTAAACTATTTTAAAAAGTGTTTTCAAACTACTTAAATTGTTTTATACTTTTATTTTCCAAAATACATGTTTATATATATACATATATATATATATATATATATATATATATATATATATATATATATATATATATATATATATATATATATATATATATATATAATGTAGATCCAACAGACTTAGGACTGGTGTTTCCACCTTATCTTCCGTTCCTTGTCTGGTTGTGGACTATGGTTGGACCATTTGTCCGACTGCCTATTTGATCTCAATTATATATATATATATATATATATATATATATATATATATATATATATATATATATATATATTGAACATGAAACTTATTTAAATAAAGCTTTAACCCTTTTTGTAAACATGTCGATTAATAGGTATCTTTCTCAAATTATTTCATTGTGCTATATAAACTGTTAAATTACTAAATTTGCATTGCGTACAGAACATACATATAAACTATAATAGGTATAGTTTAGGGAACACTAATACTATTTTACTAAGTCAGGAATATCATACTAAAATGAATATGTAAATTATAATTATTGTACACTACTAGTACAATTTAATTCATACATTTTCAAGTACAAAAGAACATTAGTATTCTCTTCGTGTCTAGTTTTAAATATTTGTGAGGTACTACTTGGTCGTACCCATCTGGGTACAGGTTTCTAAGTCTTATATATTATAACCAGAGTCTCCTGGAGGGAGAGCGTGAGTTTGTATATAGATCTATATGGGACTGACAATCCCATACCTTGGCTGTTAGCTACAGTTGGGACCGGGAGGTCTATGGGTGACAAACGTCATAACTTTTTCGACGCCTGCAGCACGTCTTGTTTATATCCGGTCCAATTAAGTATGGTTATATGAAACTCACAATGGTATCAACTAAGGCGTTTAGATTACGTGATTTTCATAACTTCAAGTAGACTTATTAAACAATTGAACTACACCACACAACTTTTCTAGTAACATGAACATACTGTTTAGAAGGGGCCTATAATGCTAACTCTATGATTTCTTGGTTTATACATTAGAGTTATATATTAATAGGATCCGGTAGGTAGTAGAATGTGTTCTTTCCGCTTCACTTCCTGTATCTACTAGGTGATTGTAGAAGGAACTAAAAGGTCACATTTTTCTTACATAAGATTACATTAGAAAATATTGGATTTTCTGGAGGAACATACTAAGCTCTTCTGGGAACAGAGAAAATGCTTTCTAAAACAAAATACTTATGAAGTCACCAACTTAAATGTTGATACACTTTCAAAATCACTTGTATTCTCAGGAAACTAGAAGACAGGTACACGCACAGGGTTTTAGAAGACGGAGCATAATAGCTACGAGTCTTGTTTTGCTACTTACTTTTGGAGTCAATCATATGTTATTTGAATACAATGTAAACACTTTAATATTAATGCAATGGATGTTGTTGCTTGTTTTACTATTCTACATTTGTTGTGATACTAAACATGACGTCCTCCGCCCCCGAATGTTTCCGCCATCTCGGTTTGGGGGTGTGACACCTGAATAGGTGGTATACTGGTTAAACTTTCCGATACCCGAATGTTGCTTGGTTTGTGCTTTGTGGAACTCTTATTGATGTGAGTTAACTATTAAGTGAATATGTTAAGTCACGTGTTGCAAAGGTTAAAAAATCTCAGATTGATGGATTTAAATTTACTTCGCAGTTCTCGTTTGAGTCTAACCATTGTATGGTTGAGTCTTTTACTCAAAGGATTATCTAAGCTTTATGGCATGTGATTGTATTCATGAAGTAGTTACTTGACATTGATGGGAGTTCTTCTGCAGCTGATGGCGAGGTGGGGTGAGGAATCCTAGGAAAGCCTAGGAAGTGCTTTGGTGTGGTTGCTACGCTGTTTAGCAGGTGTTGGAAGTACTATTATGAGTAGGTAACTTAGTAGACTGGGGATGAATCTTAAGGAAAGTATGGATATGTATGGAAGGTAGTATTGGGCCCGTACTACTGGAAGCACATGATCCATACTCAAATAGAGAGAAGTCACGAGGATTCTAAGGAGCTAGTTGAGTGTAGATGACATGGTTGATACCATGATTCATGGCAGTGTTGTTGTACCTGCCAATCTTTTGGTTATGGTCGTTTGGGATGAGGATAAGTGTAGTGATTATTTGGGCTTTAGTTGTCATGTCAGTTTGGGTTTGAATGGTGTGAACCTAAGTGAGTAAGTTGATTTTGAGGTCCCGAGGGCCTTGCTCAAAGTAGTGCCAGATGAGTCGCAGGACTCAATAAATAAGAAATTGTTATGATCGGCTCAACGATTTCAGCCGAAGGCTGAGTGACTGGAAGATGGATTGGAATGTCCTATCTATGACAACAACTATGTTCTTTCAGATTTTCGTGATTCGGAGGAAAGAGAGTACGAACATGTGATCTTCAGAGAGTTGGAATTGAGGCCCTATAATGGGCTAGATGGTTGCAGTTTTTGGTGATAGTATGGTAGTGTCGGAATGCACAAGAGGATCCTTGTCATATGGTTGCTTGATATGAGATCAAGGGTCTACTTCCTTTAGATATAAGCAGGTCAGGTGCTAGCTGATGGTTTAAGGCGAGGAGTATAGTAATCCAGTTGTTTCTAGATAGGAAGTTGGTGTTTTGCTTGGGCATTGCAGGGAATTCTTGATGTTAGAAGAAGCCAAAATTGGGGAGTTCCTGAGGTCTCCATCTGAGATTCAGAATCTTTTGAGTTTGTTTGGTCTCTTTCTAGAAGATTATATTGTGTTGAGATATATGCCAATGATCATGGATGCTATGTAACCGGGTGAGACAATTAGGATTTTTGGTTGTTTGCGTGGTCATTTGGTGGTAGTTGGAACCCAAGTGGGGAGAGCTGGATGTTCTATTTAGAGGAGCATCGACCTCTTCGAGTTTTGGATTCAGAATAATGGGTCATAGAAAATTATGGTTCGGATATGCGAAACTTTGGTTCAGGATTTATGCAAGACAGGAGTGCAAAGCAAGTTGCCATCAGATGTATGTAGAAAGGAATCCATGAGTCGTCTTCGTGGCAAGAAGCTATTGGACAAGGGGCTCGTTGTATCCAGTGTCTCCTTTCAGAAGCATCGAGGAATTGACCAAGATTCATTTAGGTTGCCCAGGATGAGTATCGATTATTGAGAGATTTGTCAACTTGTGGTATAAATTGATATCAATAGTCTAGGATGGGCAATTGCTGATCGGTCGATTAGTTTCAGAGTTTGGCATATTTAGTTCCACATTGATTTATTCAGTAGTATATCGGGTCATGGGATTCATTTTCTATGTATCTTCGATCGTTGGTCATTTCGTTCATCATCTCTAAGGTGGAGGTTCTTTGAAAGTTTCGAGTTGTGTCAGTTGAATTTCAATGGATTCATCAACCTATCGTCAAGTTCCGAATGTTTTATATTTTCTTTGGTCTCTGGGTATGTTACCCTCAATTGTGGTGTGGAATTTTGGTTCATAGCAGGCTCAAATTTGGCAGTTGTCTTTGGTTATTGGAAGTTCAGATTTTGGGGCAGCGTTGTTCAGTTTTTCAGGTGTGACTTTGATCTACGAAGAATCTAATTTTGGCATTTTGTTTCAGTAATATGTGTAGTGGGGTTGATCCGACTAAAGTTTTGGTAGCATTTCTAGATCACCTTGGGACTCTTCTCAAGCTTGTTACGTATTGGTGGAATCCGTTCAGTTTCAATCAAGGTGTGGGATCTGGTTTCGGTCGTTCATAAGGATGTTTCTGATAATGGTTGAGGATAGTCATTTTATTAGATTTATTGACACTTCAACCTTTGGGTAAGGTTGTGAGGAATAAGGAATGTAGTAGATCTAGATATGGTTATTTTCTTCCCTTTGTGGATGTATAATGTGGTAGCTCATCAAATATGGTCATGACGAGGTGTCTATGGACTGAGTATGATAGCATGATAACACATGGTATGAATTCATTGGTACAATTATTATTTGGTTTGTAGCCCTTGAGTTGGATCAAGAGTACAATCGCCTATCTCATTCATTGGTTGGACGCGACCAGGTTTTCGTCTGATTTTACGTTGGTAGCAGCCTATGATGTGCAAGGAATTGTGTGTGATAAAAGGGCATGGCTTGGGTTGTGTTTGGTTAGCGTCAAAAGGAATGTTGAATGGGTTTTGTGGAAGACATTGGGTTGATGGTTGAGTATATTTAAAGTTTTTGGGCGGAATTCGCGATAGGAATGTCTTGAGTATCCTTTTAGCATGTTTTGGTGGTGTTCCCAGTCATGGACTAGGGGTAGGTTCGATGAATGGATGCTCATTAGTCTTAGGGTAACATTTATAAGAATAGATTGATAGGTTCCTGGTTTAGGGAAGTATAGTGATGAGGATGGTTTGCGGTTGTAGTACTGAGAGTTTCCGGTTTACGTGGTTTTCTCTGTAAGATGGATCATATAGTTATGGAGAGAAAGACATTGTTGTGTTTGAGCATTTTCAAGTTATTGGGTTGCTTGTTGGCAGTAGGGGGTTTCAAAGCGATCTCTCAAGTTTTATTTATAAGATTCCTTGATTTCGAAATGGTTAGAGGGAGTTCATGGAATATGTTGGTGTTGTTTTAGGAATAGTAACCGAGACGGATTTCGAGGACGAAATCTAATTTAAGTGGGGGAGAATTGTAACATCCTGTTTCCTGCCATTTCTGGGCCGTGGGCCGAAAGTCGATTTTGTAAGGATTTGGGCCTTAAGGAGGAAAAGTTTAGTCCTTGTGGAAGGAGGTAATGTTGATTAAGAGATTTAACCCTTGAATATGTTTTAGACCGAAGGGTAGAAAGGGAAAAGTCATAGTCCGGGTTCTTGCATGAAATATGGATTTTTATACAAGAAGTTTTTAGTCCAAGATATTTAGATAATATTGTAGAGCTCTTCAATACCTTTCCGTGGATATAAAAAATGTCAAAAACGGAGTTGGAACGAAGAAGTTACGACCGTTTGAAGTTAGGACGATTTTTGGGCCAGCCGCGTACATTGGGCGTACTAGGCCATCCCTGGTACGCTGGGCGTAAATTGAGTACGTTGGGTGTACTGAGTATGCTTGAGTACGCTGGGCGTAAATTAAGTACGCTGGACGTACGCGATAAGTGCCCAAACCGTATTTTCATGGTTTGAGCCCTATTTAAGCTCCTTAACTCCCCCAAACCCACTCCATTATCAGCCTCCACCTCTCCAACACCCTCTCTTGAAACTCTAACCCTAGATTGAGCCTTGTGAGCAAAAAAAAGGTGCTTTTAAGTGCTTTGGAGTGTTGTTGGTGCACCTTGGAGAAGAAGGAACACATTGAAGAAGTGTTGGTCGCATTGGAGCTTGTAGATCCAGACTTTGTTCACCTTAATCTTTCTTCTACATGTATAAAGTTTGAAACTTGATGATGAAATTGTTAGATCTAGCTAGTTTTGAGTGTTATGAGCTTTTGGTCACTTTAAGTGCATAAATTTTAGATCTTGAAAGTTTGTGATTTGTTATGGATAAAGTTGGAAACTTTATCCATCCAAACATAATTCCGATTTAGATCTGAAGGTTGGAGACTTGGACTTAATGGCTTAAGTTGAAAAAGATGCACTTTTGGGTCCGTTTGATACTTAAAGACTAGATCTTGTTTTTGGGACCATTCTAATGGATATAGTTGGAAACATTATCCATTATGGAACTATTATGAACCATCAAAAATGTGATCTTGGCCTTTCTATCCCTTCCATGCAAGAGTTGTAATGTCTTATTGGGTTAAGAACTTAGGCTTTTGGACATTAAGAACTTTATATCCATGCAAAGTCATAAAGTTGGAAACTTTATGACTTAGGACATCATTTTGGGCTTGGATCTGAGTTTTGGACGTAAGGGCTTAATGACACAAGCTCTTAATGGAGTTTTGGGACTGGGATGTGTACGTTGGGCGTACCTGGTGGTACGCTGTGCGTACGCGGTCAGCGCCCCACTTTTGGTCAACATCAGAGTATGTTGGACGTACTCTCTTGGTACGCAGGGCGTACTCTGATGGGAAGAAATATTGACTTTTGGAACTTGAGCGTTGACTTTGACCAAGATTGACCAAGTTTAACTTAAGGGTATTTTGGGTATTCTTAGCTATAGTTAAGCCTTGGTCTCTATCTGTTGAATAGGTGACCAGTAGTCCTGATATTCAGAGAAGTGTATTGTTCAGCTATTTGTCATACTGGGAGGTGAGTTTTCCTCACTGTACTTGTGGATCGAAGGTACCAAGGCCGATCCAATTAGATTGTTATCCTGTTATACCTTGATTGATAATATGATGAGTATGGGATAGATCTATATGAATATAAGATAGATGCTGATATACGTAGACCGGTAGATCTATAAGACTACCTGTCATTTCTGTCTGCATGAATATTTGTCTGTTGAATATGTTTGTTATTTGTTATATGTCGACATATTAGGTTGGGTTGAGACTTTACTGTTATGTGCCTAAGTCAACAGACCGGGGGTATTCCAGTCCGATGCCTGAGTGGACCCAAGGGTATTCCAATCGGATGACTAAGTGGACCTGTTGTATGTTGGCATTCAAGTCTGATGACTGATTGGGCCATGGGTAATCTAGCCCGATGGTTGTTGACCCGAGGGTATTCCAGTCTGATGACCGAGTGGACCTGTGTTATATTGGTATTCTTGTCTGATGACTGAGTGGACCTGTTATATATTGGCGTTCCAGTCCGATGACTGACTGGGCCAGGGGTAATCCAGCCCGATGGTTGTGGACCCGTGGGTATTCCAGTCTGATGACTGATTGGACCTAGTGTGCTTGTTTGTATATGATATGTGTATTGTGTGGTGGGACTTTGGGGGAACTCACTAAGCTTCGTGCTTACATTTGTTTGTTATGGTTTTAGGTACTTCAGATGATCGGGAAAAACAAAGGCGTGATCATGCACATCCTTCGGATTTTATGTTATTGGATTTTGGGATACTATGATTTATGAACTATACTTAACGTTTTTGTAAACAATTATCGAGTTGGGGTTGTTCGGGAAAAATGAAAATTTTACTCTGATTTTTGGAATGTTTCGGTGGGATAGGTGTGGGCCCTTTATATTTTCAAGATTCAATTTTCATCCAATACATTCTATATGGTAGCATGAGATAGCCATCGAGGAACAATCTAAATATCATAGGCATGTTAAGATGGTATGAGTACCATCACATGTAGCACCTATGTACTTATCATTTTACATGAAACAATATTGAATAGATTTGACTCGTCTTTTATACTATGTTCATCAACAGTCGGATAGATAAAGTTACATACTTGATTTTTCCTCCCATAGGCTTCCATCATATCCTTTTTAGAAGATTGGTTTTTGTCGAACCCTCTTCCAATTAACAAGTTTCCACCAACAAGTGATCGATTCACTATACTAAATCTATGTACATGAACATCTCCATTTAAAGAGGACGAAAAATCATGAACACTGATATATTCATGTTTTGTTTAACAAAAACCATGGCCCAAAAAAATTAAACTAAAAAAAGGAAGTGGGTTTTTGATATAATCCGGTACATGCCTATCCAATTTACATATCTCCAACCCTTCCTTTGGTCGTTGATGGCTCTAAATGTTGACGCTTTGAATTGGTTCATTGGTTTCATGATTAATAATGGTCCTCAATTGAACTTTTCCGTATATATATATATATATATATATATATATATATATATATATATATATATATATATATATATATATATATATATATATATATATATAAAGGAAAATCCTTTTGAGAACTTAAAAATTTGCGAGAACTTGAGAACTCCTAATCCGCTCATCATTTTGAAAAACAAAAGCCACAAATATTAACGAAATGCAGTGTCTCAGCCATATCTAGGCTCAAAAAAATGATTTGACGATTTTTAAGTGTTCTCATCACACACACACACACACACACACATATATATATATATATATATATATATATATATATATATATATATATATATATATAAATCATCAGTCATATAGACTGTGGGCGCAGATATGCATGCATGCGTCATCATGCATGCATGCATATATATGATTCTGCAATCATATGGACTTTGTACATAGATATACATACATGCATCAACATTCATATTGTTGAATCATGAAAAGTGAACCTCTAGAAATCCCAAGCAATCAATTTCCAATGTCAACTGAGTCTGAGATATGGTGAAGTTCCGAGATTGAATATCAAGTCCGAGATCAAGTTGTCCGAGATCCAAAGTCTGTTCACGCATTTAATGCATTTTGTCTTATCTTTGATACAACACTTCATAGGACTTATTTATGTGTATCTTTTAGATATCTGTTTGTCAAACACTGATTATTGTCCAGTCCTAAGAATGTTTTCCGGTTTGTACTATGTTCCTCCTCCACTATATAAGGAGTGAATGTTTCACCATTTTAATATATGTGAACGATTCAAATGTTAATCCATGAATAGCAAATATTCTCTTCACATCACTTTCACTTTCCTTCAAGTCAAATTTCTTTCATTACATTCTTCTTGTTCTTTAATTATCTTTGCATGAATTATACTCAAGTTTAATCATTTATTACTTGAATACTTTGTTGAATATTTACCTTTAAGCCCTAACTGGTTTACCAGATTCGACTGGAACTTTATATTAAGAGTGGACGTTAATCTTAAAGATTAACTCAAGGTTTGAGTTTTCAAGCCTTGTCATTGCACATTGATTATCGTACTCACAATTGGTATCAAAGCTTGAGTGGTTGTCCTTTGAATCCATAAGAACATATTATAGTTGATTTGAAATTACCTTGGTATTTTAATCATTTCATTGTTCCGGATATGAGTTCTTATATATACCGCTTCAGCTCTAATATCTTAACTTCAATGGCTGCTCCTAATTCTCAACAAATGTATTCAATGCAAACAGAAATCAGCATGGTTTGCCTTTCTCGTGCCCCACTGCTAGTTGTTGAAGAGTATGATCACTGGAAAGTCAGAATAGAAATATTCTTACTTGGTAAGGAAAATGGTGAAGAAATATAGAGATCCGTGAAATAAGGCCCACTTGTTCTGGTCAGACAAACTGTGACAGATGCCTCTGCAACTCTCTTCGGTCAAGAAAAACAGCACCCAACACCTCTCACTACTACCGACACCAAGAAGCTGCATGCATATCAAGTTGCATTTTCCAAGATGGTGTTCGGTGTCCCTCCTTCTCTCTTTGAGCACATTAAGTTGTGCAAATCTACTAAAGAGATTTGGGATACTCTCCAACATCTGTTCGAGGGATCAAAAAACATGAAGGATAAGCGTCTGACTTCGGTTTTCAACAAGTTCGATACCTTCACCACTACTCTCGGTGAATCAATTGCCTCGAACTCAAATAGATACCGAATCGTAGTAAAAAACATGACAACTCATGGGATTGTATGAACTCTGCTAGAATACAATCTCAAATTCATCAATAGTCTTGGTAAAGGATGGGGAAACGTAAAATCGTGTCTTTAGAGTAATGGATCTCTGAAGAAGCTGAAGCTTTACCAGTTGTTTGATGAGCTGCAAGGACATGAATCAAATGTTGCACAAACATTGAGAGAACGCTCAGGAGGTCCTCTAGCTCTTGTTAGTTCTTTCGATCCTCAAGCCTCGAACCCCTCTTTTTCGGACCCTTTCAAAGTTATTATCCAACCCATTCCATCTGTTCAACCCACTCCACCAGCTTTACCTATTCCTACTAATTCTATCTATCAGTTTGATGGAGACCTTGATCCTAAAGCGATGGAGTCCGAACTTCGCTTTCAACAAGAGTTTGCTTTACTTTCCATGAAATACAAGCGTCCATGGAATCCCACTCACAAACCATATCATAACTGTTTCCAAGCCCCTCACCAGAGTAATCCTCAACTGTTTCACAAACCTTCAGAGAACCCACCTAATTATAAACCCAACATTTCTACACCAAGTCATCCCTCGGAATCCCGCGATAATCCGAAGTCAAACAAACCCAAGATAGTTTGTCATAAGTGTGGTCATGGAAATCAATTTGCCAAAGATTGTATGGGTGAAGCCACACAGAAACCAAAGATCAAGGATTCTGCATACTATACCCGCTGAGCCCAAGCGATGGCTGCAAGTGAAAAAGCGTTCGTCACCACTGTGACAAGACATGTTGAAGGGTATTAGTCATTTGGAGATAAGGACGATGTGAGCACCGAAAGAAACATGTGTCTTATGGCTAGACAAAAGATCGAATGCAATGAAGGATACTGGTCATCAGGATTAGAAGGAGATGATGAAAATGCTGAGCCAAAGTTTTGCTACATGGCAACCAACGATCCACCCAGCAGAAGCATCGTTCAACAGGTAAAATCTATGATTACTAATAATAATTTTGATTTATCTCTTTGTGAACCATATCTAACCCAGATCCAATCAGATATGACCATTATCTATAAAGCCTATGAGTATGCCATAGAAGCGAGTGAGAAGATGGAAAGTGAATTGACTCGTCTTAAATTATGTTTTGAGGATAGGAAGCTTAAGATAGAATCGTTAGAACGAGAACTTGTAATGTATCAAGATGAATGTATCATTCTAAAAGACAAATGTGAAATCACTTATTCTGAAAGGAATGTTTTAATTTCTGATAACAAACATATTAATGCCAAAATTGATGCTTTACATCATGCCATAGATATTCTTGAAGCAAATGAACGGATGACTCATATTTTTCTTCATCCTTGGTCCAAAGCATCTGGTCTCGGAAGCGAGTTTCCAAAACCTGTTGCTCGTCCCTTGGAGGAGTTACAAAATCTAACTTTTATGGGAGACATTCTGAATCACAAACATTCAGATACCCCTGTCTCATCATTGTCACCCCTTCCTGAGGCCTCGGACTAGTTTCAATCTCTGATTCCTAAGTTTCAAACCATAGTTGTCAAATGTCCTGATTCCACGCCTCTTTCACTTCTGATACACTTGGACCTGAATCAAACCTCAGAATCATTCCCTAACATCACCCATACTATAATTCATATTCCAAACCTCAGTCCTCCTAACAATTGTGTTGTTGAGGAAATAATTCCAAATACAACTGGACCTTACTCTGATAGATCAGATTTTGTTTGGGCATCTTTAGATAGTGACGTTGAAGAAGAAATCTTAGGTGATTATTCATCTGACTCTTGTATTTCTAATTCTCAAGTGATTTCAAAAACAACCCTTGTGACAATCAAGCCTAATTTTAATAACCCATCTGCTGGCCAAACTTCCAAGTCATCATCTGACTCCAGAAAGAAACCTTCGTTAAATAGGAAAGATGTCGTCGATCCTAAGATAGAAGCCAAAAATCCCCTCAAAAAGGAAATTAGGTCAAGACATGGTTCCAGATTCATTGAGAATTCCAAGAAGAAAGTATCTCAGAATGTAAGCTCATCCACTAGGAACCACAACATATTTACGCCTGTTAAGATTCTTTAAAGGGCATCCAATCCTCCTAGACCAGTAGCTCAAAACAAGGTTGTTAGTCCCATTCTGAAAATGACTGCTATTGATACTCATCCCACCAAAACTAACTCTTCTCGCACAGTTTCCTCTGTGTTCATTGCTAAATCTGATGGTACAATTTTCAAACCACAAGAGATCTCAAAACCAAATGTACCATCAAAAGTAGCAAACAAAGAACGAGTTGCTAAGAACACTGTTACTCAAAAAACTTCATATAATTCAAAACAAAAATTTGAGTGGAAAGTTAAAAGTGTTGAAAAAGAAATTGTAACTTCAAGTGACACTGTGATTCCTACAACTCCAAAAACTGTTGGTCTGAGAAAATTTGTTTCCAAACAGCCTGCTGTTGAATACGATTTCTGGATCAATGAAAAGACCATGACTTTTTTCTTCTTTCCAAATGTATCTCGGAATGAACCCTATGAGACTATCGTTGCTCAAAAGTCACAACCTAAGTCCAAAGCCCGTGCCAAAGTCTGAAAACCTAACTCAGAGCCTTAAAACTCCAAAATTCACTAATTTTGCAGGCACTCTGTGCTTCGGAACAAGATACAATATGGTATATTGATAGTGCTTGTTCCATGCACATGACGGGGCATAAAGACTTTCTGCATGATCTCAAACTCTCACCAAATGTTGGCTATGTGATGTATGGCAACAACTCCAACTCTCAGATCCGAGGTTATGGCATCCTCACCAATGGAAATTTTGTTGTCTCAAATGTGGCATATGTAGCTGACCTGAATCACAACCTAATTAGTGTGGCTCAACTCACTGACTTTAACCGAAGAGTTGAGTTCTGCAAAAACCATAGCTACGTCATGATAGAAGATCAGAAAGAATGTCTAATTAAATCTAATCACAACAAGAATATGTATTCTCTAGACATCAACATGATCATTGGCAAGCCTCAACTGTGTCTACTCTCAAAATCTGTTCCTCATGTCAGTTGGATATGGCATCAGAGGCTTGCTCATCTAAACTTCTGATATATGAATGATCTTGTTTCTGGTGAAATGGTCAGAGGTCTACCACTCCTCAAGTTTTAAAATGATCACTTATGTGTTGCGTGTGAATGTGGGAAAAAATTGAAGAAAGGTCATCCTGTTATTATTGAAAAATCAACTTCGGAACCATTAGAACTTCTGCATATTGATCTTTGTGGACCCTCCACTACAGAAAGTCTGCATCACAGAAAGTACAATCTTGTGATTGTTGATGAATTTACAAAGTTCACCTGTCTTCTTCCTTAGGCTGAAATCTGAGACAGCCTCCAAACTTATCAACTTTATCAAAGGAATTGAAGTTCTCTTCAAACTATCTGTAAGATGAATCCGAAGTGATAATGGCTCGGAATTCACCAATGTCACCATTGAGAAATTCCTCTCCGACAAAGGATTTGACCACAATTTCTCTGCTCCCTACACTCCTTAAAAAACGGTATGGTTGAAAGAAGAAACATAACTCTTGTTGAAGCTTCTCGATCGATGCTCAACTTTGCAAATCTTCCATTTATCTCTGGGCTAAAGTTGTATCTACTGCCAGCTTCACTCAAAATCGAAGCATCATCAATATACGCCTCAACATGACACCGTATGAAGCCATGAATGGTTGTAAGCTGAGTATCTCATTCCTACATGTCTTTGCCTGCATCTGCTTTATAAAAAACAATCGTGATCAACTCACAAAGTTTCAACCCAAAGCCGATGAAGCAATCTTCCTAGGATACTCAACAAAATCCAAAGCATACCGAGTTCTGAATTGCCGGACTCGTGTTCTTGAAGAAAGCTTTGATGTCACCTACGATGACAACTATGTTCAGAATTCTGGCCTAACCCATGTCACAACCCACATCATGGAGTCCGATGCTCCATCGCCGGGATGTCCGAATCCTCAAATTATTCATGAAGTTGACATTGAAACCCTGTTCGGACCATCAGAAATAGCTCTTGATTCAGAATCTCGATCAAGACAGTCCTCATCAACCGCTGCTCCAATTTCCCAAAATGTTTCTGGTCCGACTCCCACTTTTCTTCCATTTGATTCCGATCCGATTCAACCTTCTCAGGTTTAGGGGGAGAATGGTCTTCACTCTCTTGAATCAAATGTTGTAGGATTCCAAGATGCAGCAGATCAATTCGCCGAATTTGTTCCTATTACGAACAACAACGAAGGCGATGTCAACTTCTTTGACTTTTTGAACGAAGACGATGTAAATATCTCTGGTTCAGAAGTTTAGGAGGAGAATCATCCTCAAATTCAAACTGTTCAGGGGGAGCAACATAACCCCATTGTTGATATCGGATCATTCGCTACACAAGAGCTTTCGAAATTACATATCTGGACAAAGAATCATCCTCCAAAACAGGTCATAGGAAATCTCAATGCTGGTGTTCAAACTCGCTCTGCCACTAACATCCAAAACGAATGTCATTTCTCGGCATTTATCTCAGTGTTTAAACCAAAATCCATCAAGGAAGCATTAGAACATGCTAACTGGATTACAGCCATGCAAGAAGAGTTAGCAGATTTTGATAGATATGAAGTGTGGACTCTCGTCCCTCCTCCTTAGGATCACCATATTGTTGGTACGAGATGGGTTTTCCAAAAAAAGCTAGACGACGCTGGAGTTATCATTCAAAACAAAGCAAGATTGGTGGAAAGGATTCACTCAGATTGAAGGACTTGATTATGACGAGACCTTTGCTCTTGTTGCTCGTCTTGAATCCATCAGAATATTTCTTGCTTATGCAGCTCATTAAGGATTTAAAGTTTACCAAATGGGCGTCAAAAGTTCTTTTCTTAATGGTGAACTAGATACTGAAGTGTATCTCCAACAGCCACTCGGTTTTGTCAATCTTTCTTATCTGAACTTTTACTACAAACTCTGTAAAGTTGTTTATGGCCTCAAGCAAGCTCCTCGTGCCTGGTTCGAGACTCTTACTGACTTTCTCAAGTGTTCTGGTTTTCAAATATGAATTCTCGATCCTACCCTATTCTGAAGATCAAATGCAAAAACATCTCATGCTAGTCCAAATCTACGTTGACGATATCATTTTTGGATCCAGGGATTCGTCAATGGTTGCTGATTTTGCTAAGTTAATGGTTAGTCGATTCCAAATGAGCATGAATCGTGAATTAAGTTTCTTCCTCGGTCTCCAAGTAAAGCAAACGAACAAAGGAATCTTTATTCACCAAGAAAAATACATTTCCGAGCTTCTCAAGAAATATTCAATGGACACTCGTGCCTCTGCAAAGGTTCCTATGGGTTTCAGACACAAGATCTTCTCGGACCCATCAGGTGTTGCTGTCAATGAAAAGAAATATAGGGGAATGATTGGATTGCTACTCTACCTAACAACTAGTCGTCCGGATATAATGTTCTCTACATGCCTGTGTGGCAGATTTCAGGTCAATCCAAAGATGTCTCTGTTGGGTTTTAGTATACTACAACATCCTATGGTGCACATACAGCCCTAAATGCCTTGGATCTATGTTTTCTCTAATTATACATTTAATAGTATGTCCAAAGCAATAAGCCTATAACTAGCATGCAATTGACATAAACAATATAAAATGCTAGTTAGGATGACATACCTTTTATGTAGCTTGAAACCTTGTTGTATTTGGCTTAAAGAGCTTAGCACCAGTAGTGTGGATGCCTCAAATAGAATCACAACACACCATGGACAAAGGTGGCTCTTGAGAGAGAATCTTCATGCACCAAAAACACCTCCATGAGCTTCAAGAGCATGTGTAGGCGTTTTTTTAGCTATAGAGCACATATTTATATGTAGGATTCCAAGGGTCATGGGTATAACCCAAATCCATACCCATGGGTTTTATGATCCATGGTTCATGTGGCCCAACTCTTTATGTATCCATACATAAACTTGGTCCAACATGGATCATAAGCCCAACACATATAAATATAACTAATTACCATAATTAGTCCCCATAGATTTAATTAGTCTCTTTTGATCACTAAACTAATTCTTGATCAATACTAATTAAATCATATGATTTTATATTAATATATTATAACTTATAACATATTAATAAATCATAAATAATCTCTTCTCTCAAAAGTCCATCCTAACAAATTGTCCTGATGATATGCAACCCAAATGGACCATGCTACTCTCAGGTCGAGTACGTACCAATAATAGTTATGGGCTTAGACATCTAATTCAATAGTCTCATCTTTTGGCGGTTAAGAAAATATTTCGATACCTCAAAGGTACAAAGAGTCTTGGAATATGGTATCCGACAAATGAGAGCTTCCTCCTTCAAGCATATTTCGGTTCAAACTATGGTGGTCTTCAATTGGATAGAAAAAGCACCTCTGGCGGCTTTCAATTTTTGGGTGGAAGATTGGTTAGTTGGTCATCTAAGAAACATAATAGTATTGCTCTTTCAACAGCCGAAGCGGAATACATTGCTGCTGCTAGTTGCACTTCTCAAGTTCTTTGGATAAAATCTCAGCTTTTGGACTATGGTTATCGATTTCAACAGATTCCAATCTATTTTGATTCTCAAAGTGCCATTGTGATTTCTCTCAATCCAATTCAGCACTCCATGACGAAGCACATCGATATTTGGTACCATTTTATTAAAGATCATGTTTTAAAAGGATACATTGAACTTATTTTTGTTCCATCTGACGATGAAATTGTTGATGTCCTTACTAAGGCATTAGACGAAACCAAATTCAATGGGTTTTTGAACAAAATGGGTATGATGTTGCCTGATCCTAAATTCTTCCAAGAGGCTTGTACTCTCTGATGGAAACACCAGAAAGTGAATTAATTCCGAAGTCACAATCTTTTTCATCTCGGAATCATTTCCTCTCAGAATAAATAGGATCATTTTACGTGTCTTTTTGTCTAACCTCTTCTTCTAGTTTTAAGTTGTACAACTTTTCTTATCCTTTGAAGTTCATGACCAATATAGTCACATTGGTATTTTCCTTTGATCTCGCCTCAGAATCTATCTCAAAGTGTGTTATGAAGTTCACCTCGTAATTCAAATCCCAAATGGTAATGTGCATTCACCTCTTACCTCTGTCGGAGCTCTGACTCTTAACGTCTCGGAATCTAAAATATGTTTAAAAAATGACTTCTAAGATCCTCATACATTTTACCTCTGATATTCAGTCTGAGTCTGTGCAATCTCGAACTCTATATCTTGTACAAGTGTCCTCATTTTCTCCTCGAGGCATCTTATGACAATCTATCTCGGAGCTTCCTTGTTCCGAGATCACCCGTTTCAAGAGAAGTTCAAAGGTTTATTTCATTAAAAAAAATTTCCAAAATGTTTTCTTAAAAGACTTAAATGTTATTGTTTTTAATGATTATCCTTAAATCCTAAATAATCTCACTTTTTGCACACGTCCCGATAAAGTGCACATCATCTCAAACTGAAATGATGGTTTTCAATTTTGCACGTATTGCCATCGTATCTTTTGTCCTTGAAGGTCAAACGCATGCCATTTTTGGCAACACATTTAATGTGACCCGTTTACCAATCGGATATAATCATTACACCTTTTCACAACCCGACCCAAATATCTAAACAATATAAGGATTTTGTGACATCCCCATTTTCACGGCCAGAAAAGACCGATTTGTTTATGATTTATTTGAAAATCAGAGTATCCTTTTAAAGAAAAGTGTTGCGGAATTTGTTCCAAAAAAAACATGATAAAGATATTATCAAAGCATTTCCGAAGAAATGTATTTTGTTTATATTAAAACTTTGGGATGTCATCGTCAATACATAAACATAAGCATAAACAAACCTTACATTCATTTACACTAGTGATTTACATCTCCTTTAATCTCTCAATGTGATGTAGCTTCGTATCGACACCTGTGATACAAATAAACTAAGTGGGTCAGGTTGGGAAACTTGGTGAGTACATAGGGTTTTCAACCCACAATAATATAATTATTATGTTTGTGACAACCCGTAATTTCCATTCTTGTAAAATTCAAACTTGTGTTTTGATGTAATCTCAAGGTTAGATTAATAGCCTTTTCATGGTAAAACACTTAGTTAAGAGGGTTGTAGACATTTGAAAGTTAAATCACTCGAAAAACGAGGACCTTCGCATGAGCCGCAAACCTTCGCTGGGCAGTAAACTCTCGGACCGAAAACGAGCCTTTGCAGCCGTAAACGTCCCTCGTTCTCGGCCATGAACTCCTTAGGGCCGTGAACCTCCCTCGAACCGCAAACACTACCTATATATATGTGTTTGACTGAATTTATCCTCACTTTTACATTTCTAGCCGCAAACTCAAGCCTTTTTCTCTCAAAGTCTTCAATCGAAAACCCAAGTTTTCTCTCATCTATCATCTGAAGATCATCCAATCCACCTTCAGATCTTGTCAAGAACATCTATTGTTCTTCCTTTTCATCAATCAAACACCCCCTCATTTCTGAGTTTACAGCCGTGAACCCTTGAATCTTCTTAGTTACACCAAGAACACCAAGAACACACACTGAGTTCCAGCCGAAAACACTTGAGTCTTCAAAGGCCGAAAACCCTTTGCGGCCGTGAACACCGAAGGTTTGCCGTAAACACCTGGCAGCCTCTTAATTTTGGTTCTAACACTTCTTTTGTAAGTAATTCTTACATCCTAGGTTGTTTCCTTAACTCCTTTGAGGTTATATTCACTAATTTCATGCCATCATATCGCGTGAATTGCTATTTAGGACTTGTTTTGTCTCGGGATCGAACTCGTGGAAATATCATCCTATATCGAACATTCTAACGAATCACCCACAAAAGGTGAGTTCATACCCCTACAATTTACCTTTTTAAATGCTTTTAGGGGGGGGGGGGATACAAGTAGAACACAATTTATTTGTGTTAAACATTTACATGTAGAAACAATCAAAGGATTTCTTATGCTTAAATATTGTTAAAATCACTTTAAAACTCTTTCAAACTATTTTAGAATGTTGGTTATTATCAAAATCGTATTCATTTATATATTTATGTATAAGTGTGCTTTAGCGGACTTAGGACTATTGCTAAATACATTGACTCCTGTTCCTTATTTGGTTGTGGGCTTAGGGTAGGATCACTAGTCCGACCATCAGCTAAATCATAGTTATACTTGCTAAATATATACCTGAATATTAAACCCCATTTTCAAAGTACATACTTAACTCAATTGCATACATTTGGCAAATGAGTCTTTTCTTCAAATCATTTACTGTACAGACAAACCTACTAGTAAACTATAATAGGTATAGTTTAGGGAATCAATTCATACTATTTGCTAGATAAAAGAATAAATTACAAGAACTAATACATACACATTAATACAATTACAAACGAGTTTACAAACACGTTAGGACACAACAGTTTTCATAAACAAAACGAAAACATACTTATAAAATATAATGAGTATAGTTAAGGGACGAACGGAACTATTTTTACAAGGTTATATGTTATAAACAAAAAGGATTCTCAGTTATTACTTGTAATACATTGAAACAGTTTGTGAGTCATTCTTTTTGTGTACTTATTTAAGTATGGGAAAAAGTCCTGAGCTTATAACCAGAGTCTCTTGTAGGGAGAGCGATGACAATTGTGTATAGATCTATGTTGGGACTGAAAATCCCACATCCCGACTGTTAGCTACAGTCAGGTCGACAGACCTAGGATGACAAATGATGTTTACAATTTTGACGCCTGAAAAACGTCGTATTCAGGCAGACATGGTTAGTATGGTTATAAGAACTCACAGGGAGATAATCCCGACCTTTTTACAAGTAATATATATATATATATATATATATATATATATATATATATATATATATATATATATATATATATATATATATATATGTAACTTCAATTGATTAGAAATCTTACAGTCGGTTTACAAAACAAACTTACTTTAGTGGTGTTTTTTTAACAATACTACTACAAGTTATTATTTTCCATTATCTGCCCACGAAACAGTTCATACAGGAACAAACATACTATTTTTTTAGTAAAGATAGTCTAATTTTATGGAAAACATACATTATACAAGTTATAAGTACAAACATACATTTACACTGTTACAAAGAACAAACATACATTATACTAGTACAGAGATCAGAACATACAAACATTTGGGTCTTAGGGTTGAAGACTACTTTTCATTTATTATAGAAAATATGGGATTTTCTGGAGAACATAAACTAACACTTTCATAGATCAAATACAAACATTAAATACTAAATACTTATGAACTCACCAACTTAAATGTTGATACTCTCTTTCAAAATAACTTGTATTCTCAGGGAACCAGTAGATAGGTACAACCGCACAGTTTTTGAGAAGACAGAGCATGTTCAAGACTCATCTTTTATTTTGCTATACTTTTAGTGTCATACAACTACTCAATGAACACACATGAATTAACTATTTTAATAATTCAATGGATGTTGTTTCTTGTTTTACTATTTTACATTTGTTGTGATACTAAGCATGACGTCTTCCGCCCCCGAACGTTTCCGCCGTTCTGGTTTGGGGGTGTGACAATGTTTAATCATCAATCAATCAACCCCATTACCCATCCCCATTATCTTATTTATTCTTAAGGAGCTACCCTAAGAATCAATTATCCTTCATTCATTCATTCCTAAGGATTATCCTAAGGAATATGCACAAATTCCATCGCTACCAGGGTTTATATAACAGGTACTAAGTCCATAGCTACCGACATTAGGCACAGTTGCCAATGTTCATTCATGAGGCACTAAGTCCATAGCTGCCAGGGTTTTTACAATACATCTGATGAATACGTAGTTCAAAAGTTAGGCACAGCTGCCAATATTATCCATTAGGCGCAACTGCCAGGATATTTAGAGTACATCTGGTGAACACGTCGTTCACAACACCTACAAGTTGCGAGTTTACTAGTGTTCCACTGGACTGTCTAGAATAGTCCGTGGTTGTCAGCTATACTCTGTTAGATGACTGGGCCATCGTTTGGTTCAAGGCTTCTCATCACCTTACACCTCTCTTTGTCTATATGATCTTTCATCTCTCACCGTTTTACATCGTGGCACAACTACCAATATTAATCTATATCCTCTTCCATCCCTCATTGTTTATTTACCCATGTTGTACCTAACATATTCGTAGATATAAAATACATATACACTTTAAATCATTCATCCATCACAGATATCAAGGACACAAATAATATGTACACATAACACGTAATTTATATTAAATACTTCATATCTATGTGTAAGATGAAAGTAACTATGCACTCACTTGTTAAAGTGGTGATTCCAACTTGGACAACGCTTCGATTCTTAACAATACAATTTCCTTCGACGAAACCTAGTATTATTACCACTAGATTTTAGTCTAATATTTATCGCGACTAATTACGAGCGTTATTATTTTATAAGTGTTAAACAATACTTTTCAACCACTATGTACAGACAGGGTCCAGACATAAAACACCGGATGGCAGGACCATTTTGGCATATAGCACTTCTGAAATCCAACAACCCTATGCGGCCCTTTAAACCAGATTCCCCATACCGCGAGTAGTTAAAAAATATTATAATAACACCTTTTTATATCATATTTTATAATATATAAGTTCATAATAACGATAATAAATTTAAACCTAAGCTATACTTAAAGTAGGGTAAGCATATCTTACTTACCGGGAGGTTTGCTAGAAACTGGGCTCTACGGGGGCGGGACTTTCCGCGCCGAAAAGCTCTTCTTCTCAGAGCCTTTGGGCGCTCTCGGGCCTTCTCCTAACACTAGTAAGATTCTATGGTTGGGGAGTTTTTAGAGAGATACTAGAGAGAAGAAGAATGGGTGAGGTGTGGAAAATATGAGCAACCCTCACATCTATTTATAGGGGAGCTGGGACCTTGGTGCGCAGGGCGTTCCTCTGAGAAGCGCAGCGTGTTCCGGTACGTAGGGAGCTCATGCGAATGCAGCGTGTCCAAAGGTATATGTGTCAGAAGACTTCTGGGTCGACGTGGAGCTTCCGGAGCCATAGGTTTCGAACGCAGGGCGTTCTTCTCTTCTGCGCAGGGCGTTCATTAGGCAGTCTCGCAAATGACATTCCTGACTTCTAAAATTCGTAACTTTCGCATACGAGATCCATTTACGACGTTCTTTATATCCACATGTAGGTAGAGACGTACTCTACAACTTTCGTTTAGACCCCATTGGCTAATTTTGACTTTATTTTTAAAATTATATTTTTAACATGCCAGGACAAGAAAAGTCCGTTAAAAATTCATAACTTTGTCATCCGACGTCCGTTTTCATCTGTATTTTTATCGTTGAGCTCCTATTAACGAGATATTCGATTCTCGTTTAGGTTGTGTCAGCTAAAAATCGGCCGATCTAATATTCGAACTCCGGGCTGCATACTGTTATGCCAAATCTTAGAAAAATCATAACTTCCTCATACGAAGTCAGATTTGGGCGTTCTTTTTATGCACGTTCTCGGTTTAAAGTATACTACGACTTTCGTTTAGATTGCTAAGGCTAAAAAGTACTTTATCTTAAACTCACTTTTTACGTCACACAGCGTCGTGCCAGTTTTGTCGCGAAACTTCGACATGTCATAACTTCTTCGTTATAACTCGGATTCCGACATTCTTTATATGTAAGGAACCCTTGAGACATATACTATAACTTTGTTAAGATTATTTACTTTAAATAATCTTTTACCAAAAAGTCATTTCTAATGCTCATTGTCTCTAAATTCACTAGCCCGAATCTGCAGGCGTTACAATTATCTCCCCCCTTGGGATGATTACGTCCCTGAATCATCAACAAATCAGGGCTTGTATAATGACTCCATATGTTGTCTCTTCATCCTAGGTAATTTCCTTAACTCCTATGTTCCTTCGAATGAGTATCTAACCCTTGGAATTCTTGTCTGCAGTCGGTGCTCGGTCTTGCACCCGCTGTCTATCTCATGTTGGACTTTCAATCGTGACCTTCAAGTCACGATATCGATCCTTATTGGAGACTCCTTCTTCTTCTTAAAAAACTTAAGATAAGTTCTTTCCTTCGATTACCATAATAGACTGATGGGTCATGTTCTAATGACCTCTCATCGTATGATGCACTACTTAGACTCAGGTCTTTTAGATTGAAGTTCCAGAACGGAATATACCTTCCTTCATGTTCTAATGTGATAATATCACATTCTAGCATGTAGCACTTCTAGCTACAAGCTTCTTACTTTAACAACGATTGCGATACTTCTATTGATCGTTTCGATTATCTTTTACTTCAATCTTCTAGTTTAAGTGGGATACTACATCGAACTTGGTTCTCTAACCACGTGACTAACCCATCTTAGTCAGACTCGATTTGATATGACCTCTAGGGTCGGAATAACAATCATCTTCTTAGTCATTAACAAAATGATTAACGACACATTTGAACAAAAGGGAATCAATTACTAGCTTCTTGGTAACCTTATGACTTTCCCTGATCCAAGTGTGAGTCCTGTGCTTCCGGTAGTATAGGCCTCTACTACCATTCACACCTACTCATACTCGTCTCAAGTATTGTCTCGCAATCCTCCAAGTCACCATAAAAGTATTTCACATAGTTCTTTTAACACATCGGATAACATAACCATGCTTTATATTATTCCTTGAAGCGATTACATAGGTGTTCAAGTTCAACCTACACTATGCCTCTGATAGGATACACCACATGATACTATCCATCTGGTTACTTCATATCTTGAACTTCAGATATCGAGTCCTCACTCCTGATTCCTTGCATTGTTATCTGCTTCGCCAAGGATCATCTGGAATGCTCTCGCCTTGGGCTTTGGCGGTGCATTTGGTTTTGTAGCTCCTTCCCTCTTTGGGCAGTCATGCTTGAAGTGCCCTTCTTCATTACATTTGTACAACACCCTTTTATTGAATGTACACTCATTGGCGTAATGCCCAGACTTTCCACACTTGAAACACGTCACCTCCTCGCCACATTTTCCAAAGTGTTTCTTCTTGCACTTATCACACCACCATGATTCACCTCCTCCTCCTTCAAATTTCCTCGAACCAGACTTCGAGAATTTTCTCTTCTCATTGGACCTTCAAGATCCTTCAAATTTCATTTTCTACCCAACTTCGACCTTGTTCGCGGCTCTACTCATGATCATCTCTTTAACAGATTTAGTAGCCCATATAGCTGCCTCAAGAGTAGGTGCCTGGTGTACTGGCAAAACATATTCCCATGGTAGTCCCTTCGTATATTTATCGACTTTCGTTAGTTCGTCAGGGACGATGCGCAAAGCAAACTCCATCTTGTCTGTGAAAGCATTGGTATACTCGTCAATGGACATGTTGCCCTTCTTCAATGTTAGAAACTGGTTTTCTAGTTTTAGCAGGTTTTGGGCTAAGCAGAACTTGCGTTTAAAGTGTACCAAGAATTCTGCCCATGTCAGTTGTAGTGGCTCATTGGGGCTCACGATCTTTCCCAAAGTGTTCCACCAACGAACATCACCACCTCTAAACTGACGCACTGTATAAGTGGTTTGTAGCTTGCCCTTGCAACCACACGTTATGAAAGCTCGCTCAATTTCAGAGATCCAGTCCACAACTCCGATGGATCTTCTTTCCCAGTAAAATTTGATCGCTTGCAAGTTGTGAAGTCTTTGTACTTGCATCCATTTCTTTCAATTCCTTCTTCTTGGTTATTTATCCTAACCACTGGCGGTTCATCTTGGCTAACGATTCTACTATAGTTTCCTTCTTCTGACTGTCCTTCATTCAGCTCAGGTTGCACAATGGTTACAGTAGGTTCATCCCTATTAGGCAACATCTGCCTCATCTCCTCCCTTTGTTCGGCCATCATAGCTCGAATCATTATTTGGACTCCTGCCATCGTGATTGGCTCGGGTGCAGCTGCTACCTCTAGTGCACGCTCAATCACTCGTGGCTGTTGGTTTCCATTAGCATTTCCTAATCCGCTGCGAGTTCTCACCATGTCGAACTATACACCAAATCATACGTTCGGGGTGTAGTGACGAGAATTAAGATAGGAAAGCTTTATTTACGATAGACGTATAAATATTCTTATCTTCTCGAAAAGTTACATGTCAGTTCTAATATCGTAATTAAACGTTTAGAAATCTGAACACATAAAGTTTCCAGATCCGGTCAGCAACAGACCATAGATCCGATCAAGTGATAACATAATAAATCATCACAAATCATTTAGCACATAAAATCATTTTAGGCATCTTCCCTAATTAAGCTAGTGCTTGTGTCTATTCAGGTGTACTTCCTAAAATATATTAGACACACTCAACTCATAATCATCGCTTAGCATTCTAAGTTTAAGTCTAGAAATAACTCCTTATTCCTAGTTCGCTTAAACTAATGCTCTGATACCAACTGTGACATCCCCATTTTCACGGCTAGAAAAGACCGATTTGTTGATGCTTTATTTGAAAATCAGAGTCTCCTTTTAAAGAAAAGTGTTGCGGAATTTAATCCCAAAAAAAACATGATAAAGATATTATCAAAGGGAAGTGATTCGTACACAAATGTTTTTTGCCATACACAACAGTTCATGCATTATATAGTTGTACAATACAACATTTTAAAGCATCAATTGTTGTGTATGGAGAAAAATTGTTGTGTACGAATCAGCTCCCATTATCAAAACATTTCCGAAGAAATGTATTTTGTTTATATTAAAACTTTGGGATGTCATCGTCAATACAGAAACATAAGCATAAACAGGCCTTACATTCATTTACACTAGTGATTTACATCTCCTTTAACCTCTCATTGTAATGTAGCTTCGTATCGACACCTGTGATACAAATAAACTGAGTGGGTCAGGTATGGAAACCTGGTGAGTACATTGGGTTTTCAACCCACAATAATATAATTATTATGTTTAATCATCAATCAATCAGCCCCGTTACCCATCCCCGTTATTTTTCTTTATTCTTAAGGATCTACCCTAGGAATCAGTTATCCTTCATTCATTCATTCCTAAGGATTATCCTAAGGAATATGCACAAATTCCATCGCTACCAGGGTTTATATAACAGGTACTAAGTCTATAGCTACCGACATTAGGCACAGTTGCCAATGTTCATTCATGAGGCACTAAGTCCATAGCTGCCAGGGTTTTTACAATACATCCGGTGAACACGTAGTTCAAAAGTTAGGCACAGCTGCCAATATTATCCATTAGGCGCAACTGCCAGGATATTTAGAGTACATCTGGTGAACACGTCGTTCACAACACCTACAGGTTGCGAGCCTGCTAGTGTTCCACTGGACTGTCTACAATAGTCTGTGATTCTCATCTATACTCTGCTAGATGACTGGGTCATCGTTTGGTTCAAGGATTCTCATCACCTTACACCTCTCTTTGTCTATATCATCTTTCATCTCTCACATTTTTACATCGTGGCACAACTGCCAATATTTATACATATCCTCTTTGATCCCTCATTGTTTATGTACCAATGTTCTACCCAACATATTCGTAGATATAAAATACATATACAATTTAAATCATTTAAAACATGTATAAATCGTTCATCCAGTATAGATATCAGGAACACAAATAATATGCACACATAGCACGTAATTTATATTAAATACTTCATATCTATGTGTAATATGAAAGTAACTATGCACTCACTTGTTAAAGTGGTGATTCCAACTTGGACAACGCTTCGCTTCTTAACAATACAATTTCCTTCGACGAAACCTAGTATTATTACCACCAGATTTTAGTCTAATATTTATCGCGACTAATTATGAGCATTATTATTTTATAAGTGTTAAACAATAACTTTCAACCACTATGTGCAGACAGAGGCCAGACATAAAATATCGGAGCGCGGTACCATTTTGGCATATAACACTTCTGAAATCCAACAACCCTATGTGGCACTTTAAACATGATTCCCCGTACCGCGAGTAGTTAAAAAAATATTATAATAACACCTTTTTATATCATATTTTATAATATATAAGTTCATAATAACGATAATAAATTTAAACCTAAGCTATACTTAAAGTAGGGTAAGCATATCTCAGTTACCGGGAGGTTTGCTAGAAACCGGGCTCTGCGGGGGCGGGACTTTCCGAGCCGAAAACCTCTTCTTCTCGGAGCCTTTGGGCGCTCTGGGGCCTTCTCCTAACACTAGGAAGATTCTATGGATTGGGGAGTTTTTAGAAAGAGAGTAGAGAGAAGAAGAATGGGTGAGGTGTGGAAAATATGAGCAACCCTCGCATCTATTTATAAGGGAGCTGGGACCTCGGTGTGCAGGGTGTTCCTCGGAGGAGCGCAGTGCGTTTCGGTACGCAGGGCACTCATGCGAACGTAGTGCGTCCGAAGGTATACGTGTCCGAAGACTGCTGGGTCGACATGGAGCGTCTGGAGCCATGCATTGCGAACGAGGGGCGTTCATTAGGCAGTCTCGCAAATGACATTCCCGGACTTCTAAAATTCGTAACTTTCACATACGAGCTCCATTTTCGACGTTCTTTATATCTATGTGTAGGTAGAGACGTACTCTACAACTTTAGTTTGGACTCCGTCGGCTAATTTTGACTTTATTTTTAAAGTTATATTTTTAACAGGCCGGGACAGGAAAAGTCTGTTAAAAATTCATAACTTTGTCATCCGACGTCTGTTTTCGTCTGTATTTTTATCGTTGAGCTTCTATTAATAATATCTTTGATTCTCGTTTAGTTTGTGTCAGCTAAAAATCGGTCGATCTGATATTCGAACTCCGGGCTGCATACTGCTATACCAAATCTTAGAAAAATCATAACTTCCTCATACGAAGTCAGATTTGGGCGTTCTTTTTATGCATGCTCTCGGTTTAACGTATACTACGAATTTCGTTTAGATTGCTAAGGCTAAAAAGTACTTTATTGTAAACTCACTTTTTACGTCACACACCGTCGTGCCGGTTTTGTCGCGAAACTTCGACAGGTCATAACTTCTTCGTCATAACTCAGATTTTGGCGTTCTTTATATGTACGGAACCCTTAAGACATATACTATAACTTGGTTAAGATTATTTACTCTAAACAGTATTTTGTAAAAAAGTCATTTCTAATGCTCATTGTCTCTAAATTGACTAGCCAGTATCTGCGGGCGTTACAGATTCCAAATCCCAACTGTTCCTTTTTTACACTCTTATCACATTCTTATCCAATATTCTCTCTGCAGCCTGTTCTTCGAGCTCTCAACTTGCAACAATGGCCTCTTCACAAAATGCCCCAGAAATTTCAAAATCGGTCCCAAAGAAGAAATCCTCAAAAGGTTCCGCTTCATCTTCGTTAATTGAACCCATTCTTCGCGAAACCACTCAACTTTTCTCGCTTGATCCTGTGGATTATGACGAATCCATAAGAGTGATTATTTGAGTTCATATCATGCCACCCCGTCGCTATAACCCTCACTAAAACCCCAAATCCCCAAATACCTCTTCGAATCCTTCATACTGCCTTCGAGAGGATCAAGATCCAAGATGGAGTTCTGGAAACAAAAATCACAGGCGATCGCATGGTTCCTGTGTCAAAACAAACCTTCCTTACGACAATTGGAATACCAGAAAACCCCAATGGTTTTACAGTGCAAGAACCAACGACTGAATAGTTCTGGACGTTCCACAACGAAATCGGGTATACATAAGAGTTTAAGGCTAAGAAATTCAAGAAATCAGTTGTTCCTGGCCTTTGTACGGTACTCATACACCTCATTCTTCGAGGTCTTTCAGGCAAACATGGAGGTACTGATACAATGAGAAAAGACTGGCTCTATGTTGTTTACAACATCTACTCAGGAAGGATGAATTTCATTTATTTAATCGAGCTCCTGTGACAAGACTTTCGGAAGTTTTCTGTGAAGAAAAAGCCACAAGAAATTTCTAGACCGAGGTTCTGGGCTCTTACACTTCAACAACTCTACCGAGAGAGACAAGATCCAATTCCGGTCAACACAGAACCGAAAGAGGTATTTCTCTCCTTTAAAACAATTAAGACATACAGACTTCCGAACCAATCGTCTTTCGGAACCACACGTAGATTGCCCTACAATCCGATTCTTTTTCTTGAAATATCATTTACAGACTTCGATTGTGTATGACCCAACACAGTCTGCCCCAGTCTCTGTTGAACAACCCTTGGATGTGGTCAAACCAGTCTTGACTGGTGGAAAGAAAAATAAGGCAGCTAAACGCAAAACATCCGCTACCAAACCTAAAACCAAAAAGTGAGCCAAAGTCGATGCTTCCTCTAAAAGGAATCACTTGATGACTTTCCGACTGACTCTGGTCATCCGCTTACCCTCCCCCCCCCCCAGGCCACTCTTCCGAAGTACCCTTCGGAGCTTCAATACCACATGCACACACACACACACAGGGAGTCAGCACATGATCCACCCTCACATTCCCATAAAGGTGATGCCGGTGTTGAAAAGAGTTCCTTGCACCCGCTGGAACACACTCACGAGTCATCTCAGAAATTCCTCATTCTTCTATACAAGCACGGTCAGAGGCCCCTGCCTCGGATCCTAAACTATCTGAAGCTGGGGTTGTCCCTTGAACTTCAAGAGACACAACTGGTCTGATACCTAGCTCAGGTAAAGGACGATCAGGTTCTAACGATGCAGATTGGATTGATTTTGTCAACAAGGCTCATACGAGACATTCATAGCTCACTTGTTCTAAAGTTGAATCAACTCTCATCTCCATGAGAAATCGAGCCATTCAGAGAAACCGTCCATTTATTGCTCCCACAGATGAGGTCATAGATCAAGAATTTGCATAAGGAGAAACTCATCACACCACCATCATCTCGGACGATCCTCCGAAGTCTCCTCATTTTGATGCTTTTCACCCTCACCCAGATAAAGAACTTTTCATGGAGTTCATGTTCGATGATGACAACGTATCCGTTGACGCTCCTCTAATCCTCTCATTATTCCATTCACTGCAAAAACCTTCATCATTAAGACCTGTTTATGATTTCGGACTGACGTCATCTTCATCGGAGCATGTTGATGAAGAAATACAGATAGATGACCAATTCCAGGAAACACTTGGATGTGAAACAGAAGCAAATCCTCCCAAAGAAAATCAAACAGAGAAGAATCCAACCCCTTCCAAACCCTCTGTCAACTAAACTGCTGATAAAGAAAAGTATGAGAGTTCCACCTCGGACACTGGATCATCGGATGAAAATACAGATGATCTATTCGCCTTGTTGGAACTCCAAGACAACATTGTTGCAACTGTCTCCAAGGTAGAATCACTCGACAGATATGTGGCAAAGCTAGATTCAAAGATTGATGACAAGGTCTGAAGCCTCAATTCCAAGCTTGACGTCATTCTCAATTCCTTGTCCGAGATGAAGCAAACTGGGCCCTCCGACACGAAAAGGGCAGAAGAACTCGATCAGCTTATCTCCCTACGTTTTAAGCATACTTTGGAAGAAGTTGAGCAAAAGTACAACTCCATCATGGATCACCACATCGACACCACCTCTACCATGCTCAAAATCCACGAAGATATGATCAGTGCCACCAACGAGCTGATCAAGCAAACCCATGTCTAACATGAGAAACAGGTCCAGAGGTTGGAGAAGAAAATTAAAAAGAAGGATGAACTTAATCTCATCATGCAGCAAGTCCTCATAAAATTAATCTGAGCTTATTGAAACATTGTCGACGTTCCGAACAACAAGTTCGACGAAATGCTCTCCATCCTTGCCGCCTTGTTTGATCCTCTAAAAGCACAAGCTCCAACTGCTAAAGCCTATGATGCTCTCACCAAGAAACTCAACATGAGCTTCTAAAAGGTATTAGAAAGGATGTCTGAAGTCCAAGCTACAGCTCGACTTGCCTCGAAAGCAGGGCCATCCGATGCAAGAGGGGGAGAAGGACCAAGCAGAAAGGATTATACCATTCAATGGAAACCTGCCTCGGAGTTTAGTCTCCGAGATGAATCCGATGACGATGACATACATGTTTTGTCCATGGACACCTCATCCAAAGTTGATGATGAAGAAGAAGTTGAGTATATCACCAATGTTGTGGTTAGAATTCAAGCTCCTCGAAAATTTTCGGCTAAAGTTCTTTCAGAGGAAGAGAAAAGGATATGGTCTGTTGTTACTTGGCCATCATCCTTGGCAGAAGTTCTTCGAAGAAGCCGCGAAATGGCCAAAGTCAAGACTAATCTCACCATCGACGATTCCGAGCTACCCAGTCTATGATGCCTCCTATCCCCTCTCCAAGAATAGTGCCCATTGATGAAGGTTCTCCTCTTCGGAAACTGATGACATTCCAGAAGAGCCACTGATTCCTCATCCACCAGAGTTCACTATGACAGAAAACATTCAAAAAGTCATTTTTGACTTGAACAAGAAACATCAAGACAAAGGAAAAAAGCTTGCCTCGGAACCTCATAGTCCTGAAAGGACATTCAAGAAGTCTGAAGGCTGGTTATAAGCTCAAATTGATCAAGCACTTGAAGAGAGCATTTGGATCCAAGCTTTAAAAGACAACCCCAATTCGATGTTGGGCATATCCCCACTCTTTCGAGAAGGAATAGTTCATGACCAATAAATTGTTCCATTCATGTACTTTGATCTACCCATGCAAGATTCAGACCAAATCGATCTCCCAATCTCTCCATTCGGAAGGTATTACATCAAGTTCGCTTCACTCCATCCCACCGATGATCCTCAAACAATAATCAGAACTGAGTGAGATAGACTGAAGACATTCTACTCCGTCAATGCACGACCTCAAAAGGAAGTGCGGTCTCAGAAGAGAATCACAAAAATTGTTGGGTTCGGACGAAAGGTTCAGAGCAAGTTTGACATGAAATGCATGGTGTACAGATACTACATCAATCGAAACAAAACAACCACCATCACCATCACGGATGAAGACTTACCTTCCATCAATCTGAATGATGTTCTCACCATTTCCGCTCAGTTTCTAAGTCACCAGAATGATCAAATGAGCATTGCTGCTTACAGTGCCACAATGAACTTCCTCAAAGATTATGTTGCTGAGTTCTGCCGATGTGATTTCAAATTTGCGCATCTGTTGGGAACAGAAAAGCTTTTGGCCAAGATCAACTATGAACTACCTGAAGCACAAATTTTGGCAGAAGGACCTATTGATGAACTAGAGCTCGGATATGTCTACTTGCAAAGAATACCAACAAAAAGGAATTCTTTCGAGTTATTGGCAAACACCTTATTCCCTCCAAGACTCTCCAAAAATTCATTGACAATGCAACAAAGTCTGATGCTCCGATGAACGTGAAGAACAAATTCATCAACCATCTCCAATGGTATCTGGAAGTCCGAAATTGGCTCTATAGATCCTACTTGTTCATTACCGAAGAAGCCAACTAAGCTGACATGATTGCTAAGTGCACTTAGGGAGAGATTGTTGAATCATGAAAAGTGAACCTCTAGCAATCCCAAGAAATCAAGTTCCAATGTCAGCCGAGTCCAAGATATGGTGAAGTTCCGAGATTTAAGATCAAGTTCGAGATCCACATGTTCCGAGATCCAAAGTCTGTTCATGCATTTAATGCATTTTGTCTTATCTTTGATGTAACAGTTCATAGGACTTATTTAAAAGTATCTTTTAGATATCAGTTTGTCAAACACTGATTATTGTCCATTCCTAAGAATGTTTTCCGGTTTGTACTATGTTCCTCCTACACTATATAAGGATTGAATGTTTCACCATTTTAATATATGTGAACGATTCAAGAGTTAATCCAGGAAAAGGAAATATTCTCTTCACATCACTTTCACTTTCCTTCAAGTCAAAGTTCTTTCATTACATTCTTCTTGTTCTTTAAATATCTTTGCATTAATTATACTCAATTTTACTTCATTTATTACTTGAATACTTTGTTGAATATTTACCTTCAAGTCCTAACTAGTTTACCAGATTCGACTGGAACTTTATATTAAGAGCAGACGTTGATCTTAAAGATTAACTCAAGGTTTGAGCCTTGTCCTTGCACATTGATTATCGTACTCACACATATGGACTGCGGATGCAGATATGCATATATATATATATATATATATATATATATATATATATATATATATATATATATATATATATATATATATATATATATAAAGGAAATTTCTTTTGAGAATTTAAAGATTTGCGAGAACTTGAGAACTCCTAATATGCTCATCATTTTGCAAAACAAAAACCACAAATATTAACGAAATGCAGTGTCTAAGCCATATCTATGCTAAAAAAAACGATATGACGATTTTTTTAAGTGTTCGCATTAATATGCATGCATGCATATATATAGGGTTTTTAATCCCACAATATTATTATGATAATAATTTGTAATTATCAAACCTGCAAAACCAAGTGTTATCAAACAATATAGATATATATCCCATAACTTAGATATCTATAAAACCTTACACCCATACAAACCCATCCCAACCGATTCTCACAAATCTTAGTCCATGATTATCAGGAAGAATCAACTCTCTTGGTGAATCGTTTAGAACAATGGTTTGACTACACAACTAGGGGCTTCCTTGGTCGATGTAAGTCATAAAGGTACTACATACTTTTGTGGCTTATAAGTCTATACTAGCAACGTAATTCACAAGACTGTCTATATTGATCAAGTGTTGTCATCTTGCTCTGGGAGATGACCATACATACCGTTATAGTTACCTGGTCGGACCCACAATATATGGTTGTCCAAAGGAATATAATATCGTACTCTGGTGCGTAAATTCGTACATCGACACCTGATAGTGTCATAGAATAGAGTTATACTCTCCATTACTATCACACACACCCCTTAATATGATGTCATCCAATATCCAAACTTAATTGATGTAAGCATCTCTTTGGGTTTTAGTTTATAATTAGACAAGATTACTATACTCGTAATCAACACATATTTCTTTTCTATGTAATATCTTTACAATGCAGGGTATAACTAACACTCTTTCAACTCAACTTCAACTACGCATCCTTTATAAGTCTTATCTCATCACTAGGAAATACTACAATGCTTATAATCAACTACTTCCAATACCAATTATGTTTAGGCAACACTATACTAATTTAATGTATACATTTAATACAGAGTATTAAGTATTAATATACTTTTATCTTCTCAGTAATAATCCTTCTATTATTATTATTGTGTAATAATATCATATATACATCTTAACACATATAGAACCAAATCTGTTTCGCACATCGTATGTCATCAAATATACATCTAACACATATTCTAGTTAATAAGCATGTAATTTGATATGTGCATATTTGGTTATATATTTTGTCTAAAATCTTAATAATTTTTGGCTAATTTGTCCTAATTATTGAACAAAAGGTACTTAATTGTGTTTAAATTATATTTGCAGCCTAAAAGACATGCTCGAGTTAAAAAGGAAGCGGGATTAGCAAACAGAAGCTAGGGGAACAAAGAAATAAGAAAATGAAGCTAAAAGAATAAAGAACTCGACGAGTTGGCCATCTACTCACCGAGTAGACACGAATATTCGCGAACAATTAAAGACTTGCCGCCCATGGGATTTAAGTGACGGACTCGCCGAGTCGGTCTATGGACTCCACGAGTCGCCCCTGTTTTCAGAAAATTATATAAAGGCCATCTAGCCCAAGACAAAAACCTCTCTTCTGATCCCTTGGCGACTTAGCTGTGATTGAACGGTTATTTAAGCTCTGGAGTTCGAAGATTTTACCCTAGAGTTCAATTCGAAAGTGATTAAAGGCAACATATACTCTCTTCTTCATAATCTATTGCACAAAACTATGTTTTTACTTCTAGATTACGTTTTTGAGTTATTATTTGCTGTAATTATGAGCTAAAACTCGTAACTTCTTTTTAGGGTAGATTAGCTTGTTAATATGGATTGATTTTATGGTGTGGATTATTTGATTTGGTGAAAACTGTTTTGCTAAGCTTGTAATCGATCCTTATGTGTTGACAATAACTGTTTTTTCTGTTAATTATCAATTCTATTAAGTTGCATGAACATCCTCTTAATTACTTGCTTCATATGATTTATGTGAAAACAATATTATATGCCTAATATTAGTGAATATGAACCTAGGATTAATAGAAAACAGGTAAGTTAATGTGTAAGCTTGTGTGATGAACAACCATACAAGATGTTGATTAAATTAGTCATTTAATTAGCTATAAATAATAGTCTTACTTAACCCAAATCAAAATACTAGGAAATTCATTATTTTAAATAATTGGCCACTGTTTAAATTAATTTGTCTTCTACGGATTAGTAATAGTGAACATGAGCCTAATCACATTTATTGGTAGCCAATGACAAAATAATCCATTGCACTTGCCATAAAATCAACTATAGAAACAAGTGAGTCGAACCTAAACAGAAGTCTCTTTTATTATTGAATCTAGTTATCTTCAATTTCCTTAGCTGTTAGTTGTTTTTGTTTAAGCATTAGTTAATTGTTAAGTTTCTCGTCTTGCAAAACTAGATAAAACCCTTTCTTTTTAGTGTCTGTTTTAATTAGGTAATTCTAGTGTTTAATATAATTGTTACCGTTCCTGTGTTCAATACCCGGCTTACTTGAACTATATTGCTAAACGATAGGTACACTGCCTTTCGTGTGTTATTTGTGTTTGAAGTAGTAGGATTTAAACTAGTGCAATTTACACACATCAAGTTTTTGGCGCCGTTGCCGGGGAATGATTTTAAATAGTTATCTTAATTGCTAGAGTTATCGATCCTTTGTGTAAGATTTTTCTTGCACAAAGTTATTATTTTCAGTAGTTAATTATATAGTTTAGGTTACTAGCTTTTTATTTTTAAACTTTCTTAGTTTTCTGTTTTTAGCCTTGAACTCGTCAAGTCCAGTCGAACTGACTCGACGAGTCCATCGCATTTTTTATTTTCGTTTCTATTTCGTTTTTGTTCTTTTTACGCGTGTTTTCTGTTTTCTTTCAGGTATTTTATGACCCGATGATCGAATACATCTTTGGTACCACCCCTTGAAAATCCGGAATCAGCTTTGAGGAAGGCAAGGATAAGACCGTTGAAGAGACTAACCCGCCAAAGAAGTCACCTTTCAAGGACCTTAAATCTGTTTTTGGAAAGAATACGGGAAAGAAAGTGGGTGAGTCTAGCAGCCAAAAGAGCAAAGAAAGTAAGATAGAAGGTTTTGAATACAATCCCAATCCAAAAGAAACCGAATACGAGACAGAAATAGAAACCGAAGAAGGAAGCGACCTAGAAGCCGAACCCGAAAACACCATGACGGACATCGAAAATATACCCATGGGAGAGTACAAGAGAAGAATGCATGACGACACCGGGTCGGGACTCGTGCAACCCGCAATTCCAGCAACTGCTAACTTTGAACTAAAAGGTCACATACTGGCCCAACGCAAGGAAATCCCATTCTACGGGAAAGATCACAAAGACGCATACAAGCATATCGAGGAGGTCAACGACATAGCCGACTACTTCAACATCCCTAATGTACCTCGCGAGACTGTCTTGCTTCATATGTTACCAGTTACATTTAAGGGAGCGCGAAAAATTGGCTGAAATCACTCCCTCCAGGATCTATCACCACATGGGCTAAAATGCATGAAGAATTCATAGATCAATTTTACCCTTCCTCCAAAATAGCAAAATTGAAGAAGGCAATTGCAAACTTGGAACAACAAGTGGGAGATTCACTTTTTGAGGCATGGGAAAGGTACAAAGGCTTGTTAAGGAATTGCCCCCACCATGATCTTAACATTCAACAAGAGGTCTCCATTTTCTATGATGGAGTAAACATGATGACTAGGCAACTCCTTGATTCCCAAGGACCACTCACGAAGAAAAATATCGGTGTTACAAAGGAGCTAATTGAAGAATTCTCTAAGCATTCTAGAGAATATCATAATCCAAGTAACGACTCAGCTCGAGGGGTGGTGAACTCATTCAATGATAGTATGGCAGCCGTGATGGCTAAATTGGAAAGTATGGACCGAAGAATGACAAAGATGGATCAATCCATCCATGCCATCCGGGTGGGATGTGAAAACTGTAACGGGCCTCACCTCACTAAAGATTATGATCTAGACGAACATGGGAACCGGAAAAAGAGTGGCTACCATATGACGAATACAAGAAGGAAAAGGAGGAGAAGTATAGGCTGAAAACTAGAGGTTTCTATCAAAAGGAGGAGCCGGTGCAAGAAAAGAAAATGGATCTTGAAGACATGCTAAAGCAATTTGTAGCCGCATCCGAAAAAAGACACAATGATACTAAAGCATCAATAAGGGAACAACAAGCAATGATGAGAAATCAGCAGGCCTCTATTCTCAACATTGAAAAACAGTTGGGCCAACTTGCGCTACAAATTAATCAAAGAGCACCGGGTGAACTTCCAAGCGATACCGAGAAAAATCCGAGAGGAGCTCAAATCAACATTGTAACGACTAGAAGTGGGAAGATAATTACCCCTCTGGCACCTATAATGAGTGAGAATACAGAAGAGGTGTAGGAGGAACAGAATGAAAACCCGAAATCCCAAACAGTCGACCCGACTCGTCGAGTCGGGGATAAGGACTCGACGAGTCCACAGTCTGAACAAAAAAATGACCCCCCTTTGAAACCATATCAACCTCCATTGCCATTTCCAAGCCGGGCAAGACAAGAAAAGCATAATAAATATTATAAAAAGTTCCTGGAACACATTAAAGCCCTCCAAATCAACATCCCTTTCATACAAGTGGTTGCACAAATGCCCAAGTACACAAAATTCCTAAAAGAGCTACTCACTAACCGAAAGAAGTTGGAAGAGGTGTCCATGGTGGTGCTTAATGAGAATTGTTCAGCTGCAATGTTGAACAAATTACCAAAGAAGATGGGAGACCTGGGTAGCTTAACTTTGACATGCCAATTTGGAAACTTAGCTACAAGTTATGCATTGGCGGATTCGGGGGTAAGTGTCAATCTTATGCCATATTCTTTCTTTAAAAAGTTGAACCTTCCGGAGCCGAAACCAATCTGTATGGCAATACATTTAGCGAACAATATGGTGACTTTTCCAAGGGGAATATGTGAGGACTTATTGGTAAAAGTCGATAAATTTGTATTCCCTGCGGATTTCATAGTCCTAGATATGGAAGAAGATCACCAAGTCTCGATCATTATTGGAAGACCTTTCCTAAATACATCAAGTGCCATAGTAGACATGAGAGAATCCAAGCTTACTCTTCGGGTAGGAGAAGAGTCAGTTACATTTGGCGTTGATCGAGCAATGAAACATTCCAAGCATAGTGATGACACGGCCTTCTCGGTGGACGTTTTTGATGAGCTAATGGAAAAACTGAAGGAAGACAAGTCAAGCGAATCCACATATGCCTTTGAAGATGACTTTGATGCTGAACGGGACCTGCGAGAGATACAGAGAATGCTTGAAGAATCTGAATACGAAGAAAGAATCAGGAGCTCTGAACAGTCGACTCGTCGAGTCGAAATCACTGACTCGAAGAGTCCATCAAGAAAATCGTGATCAGTCGAAGATTTTAGCCTGGACTCGATGAGCCCCCTCTATGGACCCGACGTGTTCAGTGTATAGAACACAGAATTAGAGCTGAAAACCTTACCTGAACATTTGGAATACGCATCTCGAAGAAGGTATCAAAAGCCTGTTATTATTGCTTCCGACCTCACCAAGGCTGAAAAAGAAGAGTTAGTACAAGTTCTAAAGAAAAGAAATAAAGCCATCGCATGGAAAATCACCGATATAAAAGGAATAAGTCCTTCCTATTGTTCTCATAAAATAATTCTTGAAGAAGGTGCAAAGCCGGTCGTTCAACACCAAAGGCGTTTAAACCCAAACATGCAAGAGGTGGTAAAGAAAGAAGTTGTCAAAATTTTAGATGTGGGAATTATCTACTCCATTTCTGATAGCCCATGGGTTAGTCCAGTTCAAGTGGTGCCAAAGAAAGGGGGAATGACGGTTGTGACAAATGAGAAGAATGAAATTTTACCAACACGAACCGTAACCGGGTGGCGCGTTTGCATTGACTATCGGAAGCTTAATGATGCCACATGCAAGGATCACTTTCCGCTACCATTTATCGATCAAATGCTTGAAAGGCTATTCGAGCATCTTTACTATTCTTTTCTTGATGGTTTCTCGGGGTACTTCCAAATTCCAATTGACCCACGAGACCAAGAAAAAACCACTTTTACTTGCCCAAGTGGGACATTTGCATATAGACGCATGCCTTTTGGGTTATGCAATACACCAGCTACCTTCTAAAGGTGTATGATGGCTATCTTCCATGAAATGGTCGAGAAATTTATGGAGGTTTTCATGGATGACTTCTCGGTTTTTGGGTCTTCCTTTGACGATTGTTTATCTAACTTAGACCTAATGTTGGCAAGATGTGAGAAGACAAATCTAGTTCTAAATTGGGAGAAGTGTCACTTCATGGTAAAGGAAGGGATTGTGATAGGACACAAGGTTTCAAAGTTGGGAATAGAGGTGGATAAAGCAAAAATTGATACTATAGCTAAATTTCCACCCTCAACTAATGTAAATGGGATAAGGAGCTTTTTAGGCCATGCGGGATTTTACCGACGTTTCATTAAAGACTTTTCTAAGATCACGAGGCCATTGACTCAACTTCTTTTGAAGGATGCCCCATTTGACTTTTTTAAGGAATGCAATGAAGCTTTTCAATTGTTAAAGGAAAAGTTGACTAGTGCTCCTATCATGATAACTCCAAATTGGAGTCTTCCTTTTGAACTAATGGATGCTAGTAACTATGCGGTGGGAGCTGTATTGGGACAAAGAATTGACAAACATTTTCATCCTATCTACTATGCAAGTAAGACTTTAAACCCCACTCAAGAAAACTACACTACTACCGAAAAGGACTTACTCGCGGTGGTTTATGCTTTTGATAAATTCCGCCCATATCTAGTTTTGTCAAAAACAATTGTATTTACCGACCATTCTGTCCATAAGTATCTCTTTGCTAAACAAGATGCTAAACCAAGATTGATACTTTGGGTATTGATTTTACAAGAATTTGACATTGAAATTAAAGACAAAAAGGGAATGGAAAACGTGGCAGCTGATCATTTATCACGGTTAGAGAACCCGCACTTGGAAGAATTAGAAGATAACAAGATTGGAGATGATTTTCCCGAAGAGTACCTTATGGTTATAGCAGGTGAAGTACCTTGGTATGCAGATTTAGCAAATTATTTAGCAAGTGACTATATTCCAAAGGATTTGACTAGACAACAAAAGAAGAAATTATTTTCTGAAATTAAGTATTACTTTTGGGATGAGCCATACCTCTTTCGAAGCTGCGCCGACGGTATGATAAGAAGATGCGTATTCAGGAAAGAAAGTCGAGAAATCTTGAGACATTTTCATAGTGGGCCCATCGGAGGACATCATTGAGCACAATACACAGCTAAAAAGGTTTTTGATACAGGTTTTTATTGGCCAACAATTTTCAAAGATGCCACTCAATATGTTAAGGAGTGTGATTCATGCCAAAGGTCGAGGAATATTTCATCCCGAAAAGAGATGCCCCAAAATAGCATTCAAGTTTGTGAAATATTTGATGTATGGGGGATTGACTTTATGGGACCGTTCCTAATATCCAAAGAAAATAAATAAATATTGGTGGTGGTATATTATGTGTCTAAATGGGCGGAAGCACAAGCATTGCCTTTTAATGATGCTTGTGTAGTGGTGCGCTTCCTTAGGAAGTTGTTTTCAATATTTGGTGTTCCGAAGGCTTTAATTAGTGATCCGGGAGCCCATTTTGCAAATGATCAATTATCTAAGGTGTTACAAAAATATGGTGTACACCATAGATTTTCAACATCTTACCATCCACAAAAAAGTGGGCAAAACGAAGTTACAAACCGGGCATTGAAGCGAATATTGGAGCGATCGGTTGGAAGTAATATAAAAGAGTGGTCGGACAAGCTTGATGACGCGCTTTGGGCGTTTAAAACAGCTTTCAAAACACCTATTGGCACTACACCATATAGGTTGGTTTATGGAAAGAATTTCCACTTGCCGGTTGAATTCGAGCATAAAGAATTTTGGGCTTTGAAGTTATGTAATTTTGACCTAACCGAACTTCGTGCTAACCGATTTATGCAAATGAATGCCCTTGAGGAACTTAGAAACGAAGCATACACTAGCTCTTTAATATATATAGACAAGACTAAGAAATGGCATGATGCAAGGTTAAAGGGTGTTTGAAGAAGGCCAAAAAGTTCTTTTGTACAATTCAAGACTTAAGCTCTTCCTGGGAAAATTGTACACTCGCTGGTCCGGGCCTTTTACAATCAAGCATGTCTATCCATATGGGGTAATTGAGCTATGGAGTAATGATGGGTCAAGCTTTAAAGTCAACGGGCATAGGGTCAAGAGATACAAAGAGGGAATGCCAAAGGATGAAGGACTAGAAGAAGGATTGCACTTGGAGAAGGCCGTTACAACGTAGAGCGGGAAGGAGTCCAGCTCAAGACTCCTCAAAAAGAAGTGCTTACGGGAGGCAACCCGCCATTTGAGTTTGCTTTCTTTTTACCTTTTCCTTTTCCTTTTCGTTTTCTTTTAGTTTTATTTTTCTTTGGTATGTTATTAGGATTTACAATTTACATCTTCATTTTAGCTTAAAATGATTGCTTGAGGGAAAGCAAAGCTTAAGTGTGGGGTGTGATGGAATAAATTTAAGAAAAGCAAAAAAATTTCAAACAGAGTCAATAAGTCGACGAGTCCATTACACAGACTCGGCGAGTCCAATTCAGAATTTGCGACTTCTTGCAAAATCGTAAACCTACTCGGCGAGTCGGTATGCCTACTCGACGAGTCGACTTTTTAACCAGAAAAAAATATCTGTGAATTAGGGTTTTAACCCTAAAAGTAAAAACATTATTCATTCAGCCTACCACTCGACGAGCAAGGTTTCTCTCAAGCAAGCATCTCCAATCTTCGTGATTTCTTCAATTTCTCGTCAAAAGGTAAGATCTTTTACTCCTAATTTTGTTAAAGGTTCAATCTTTGGTAGAATAATGGCCCTAATTTGTTGAAAAACCCGATTTTGAACTTGACTTGAATTCTAGGGTTTCGATTTTGGTCAAATTAGAGTGTTATAGTTGAATTATTTTGTGAATTAACACTTGATATACAACCCTAGACAAACCCTTGGAATAAATTTCGAGTTTTCACAGTTGATCTGGTCCAAATCGGACGGGCGACTCGAGCAGTTCCTCCGACTCGCCGAGTCTGTTCATGGACTCGACGAGCCCATGCTGCAACTGTCCAGATTTTTAATTTTTAATGTTTTTGTGGTCTTGTGGTTTCGTTTTGTGTTGATTTTACAGAAAATGTCCAGAAGAGGCCAGAGTTCTGGAAGTAGCCATGGGGATATTCCTTGGTTGAATTTTCCACAAATAAATTCAAATTCAACATTGGTTCGGGCGCAGAAGAAACTCAAAACATTGAAGAAGAAAGAAATTTACGTGCGAAAGAGATAGATTGGGAATGGATAGGACAAGTGGGTTTGGAAGAGGAGTTGACTCCATACTTGGTCAAAGCTTTTGTACAAAACGGGGCATCATTCACATGCGATGTGTGGAGAAGGTTGTTTAGGATCCAAGAGCCGGTATACCAAGAACTCTGCTAGGAATTCTTTTCTACCATTACCTTCAATGGGGTAATAACTACTACAATCCAAATGTCCACACGTTTTGTCTTGGTGGGGAAGTCCGTCAGTGTAGTATCGCGGAGCTAAGTTGGAAAATGGATATTTATGACCAATATGTGGTCATGTCTGGGGCCATTGGTACTTTTCTAGACAATTGCCATAGGGATCTTCCGGAGGGTACAGTTAGCTCAACATGGTGGAACACAATAGCAAATAGAGTCTACATTCCTTCGGCAGCTCAAGAGGGGAGCATACGGTCCCCCATTCCTCGTTTAATTCACCGCTTGATTGCTAGTACCATAAATATGCGAAAAGATGATGACAAAGTCCCAACCCTTGATATCTTCTACTTGTGGTGCATTATTATGCCAAATACATTTTCCAATATACTTTATTGTTTGGCAAAGTATTTGGGAGATGGAGCGGTAAAAAATAGGACAACTTCAAAGATTAATGGTGGAATGTTTGTGACCCGCTTGGCAAGGTCGTATGATGTGTTGGAAAGAGGAGCCGGAAATATGCTAACTATGATGCCCACACCTCCATTTAGTTTTATGCTTTATAGGAGGGAGAGAATCGTAGAAGATTATGGTGGTGGTCATTTTGCAATCCCGGGTGATGATGCGGTTGTGGCACCCGAGGAACCGGGTAGGCGGGTTAGGCCAAGACAAGATCATGCACATGAAGACCCACCGGTAATCCCGGTGGAAGAAGAATTACCAATGGATTGGTACAATGTGGAGTTGAGACGATATCAAGATGACATGGGGCGAGGTATAACATACAATTATATGGCTCTTGCACATATGATGAACCACATGCACATTCCACCTATGGATGGACCCGGATACTCGCATATTAGGAGTTGGGAAGAAAGGGTTAACTCGAGAAGAAGTGGAGTTGGAGGGAGCGGAGTTGGCGATGATGATGAGGAAGATGATGAAGATTAGTTTATCCTTTTTGCTTTTATTGTGAGGTTGCTTTAGAACATTTTTTATTTTGTTTGGTTTGGTTTGTTTGTTTGGTTTGATATTTGGACAAGTAGTATTTAGGAATTTTTAGGTTGTTTTCCTTTTTCTATTCCTTGTGTGTTGTTTTGTTCCTTTCAGAATTAGGATGAGGGTATGAATGCAAGAGTATAGAGCATGAGGGAATAACAAGAAGAGTCAAGTCTAGACAAGAAAATAGGAGTTTTGAGTTCGGTATCGAGTCCGACAGTTAGAAGGGTCAAAGAGTACATTTAACTGAAGAAAAACAAGTGGGAGTATTGTCTCAATATTCTCTTTGAATTCCATAATGGACCTGAAGCAGAAAAAGAGTTTTTGTTCATACAGCGCTGACTCAGCAATTACATATCCCCAACTCGGCGAGTCCAAGTTAAAAAACACGATTTTTCTGCCAGTTTGTAACGACCCAATTTTCAAAAGAAAATTTTCATTTTTAATTATCCAAAATACATGTTCATCATCCACAAAAACCAGTTACAATCGTTTTCAAAGCCATGTCAAATACAACTTTATTTCAAAATATCAGAGTGCCCCATAAAATGTCCGAGTGAGAGTGCATGTCGTGCCATCAAGCCTTGCCCTTGCCCTTGGGCTCAGATTTACCTGAAAAAAATCCACAAATTGTAAGCTAATGCTTAGTGAGTTCCCCAGAGCATACCCACACACAAACCACATACAACATATCCTACTAGCTATAACAGCTACACATATCACATAAGCCATGCATACAATAGATAGGGATGTCGTGGGCTCGTCCCCAGGGTCTTACTCCAGGATTCCATGGGCTCCCCACATGGTCTTACACCTAAGTTCCATGGGCTCTCCCATGGTCTTTGATAGGAAAGCCATGGGCTCTCCACATGGTCTTACATCCAAGTGCCATGGGCTCTCCCATGGTCTTCCATACAACATACCACATATACCAATAACATACTTCCTAGCTGATACCAACTAACATGTCACATAATACAATCTCAGCTAGGATACTACACATCATAAAATGGGTCGGCCTTGGTGCCTTAGACCCATTGGTATGGTGAGGAGACTCAACTCTGTCCAAAGAATCTGAAAGCTGCTCTCCTAACAGTCTGTAACCACCCGCACTGAACAATGATAGCATTATTTAATGTTGGGATCAAACCCCATCTAAGTGGAGAACCCAAATCCCCAAGTCCCTCCACAATAGCCCAAAAGTTTTCCTTAGTTAATGGGCCCAAATCCTTAATGGGCCTCATGGCCCAATAAAGCCCAACCATAACATCCATGGCCCAAAACAGATAAACTGGCCCACTAATCCCAAAACGTGACTAGGCCCAATGACTAATTGAGGCCCAATGGCTCAAAGGCCCAAAACAAATCCAAGTCCAACTGTTGTGCGTACGCTTGGCGTACCACCCTGGTACGTGTAGAGTCGAAATGTCTTGTAATATGTCGAAGTCTGTGTATTTGTCAATTTCGTATGTTTTCTATGTATTTACTAAGGCGTCTTTTTAACGAAGCGTAATGTCCAGCCTTAGTATTTTTTGTACTATCAGCCTCCTATAAATAGGAGCTGAACATAGAGTTGATAGTAGAGTTTTCCCATTTTTACTATCATTTTGTACTCATGTTCATTGAAAGTAATATGAGCTGAACCAGATATTATTTACTTCGTGTGTTCATATTACATTGTTTTACTCTGATTTGATTCTCATACTCGATTAAACACTTCTACAATTGGTATCAGAGTAGGAATCAATACTGCTAAGATCTGATTTTCAATTGAATCTCTAGATTTTGAGTCGCGAGTTTGTCTCAAAAGTTTCCGCACAGTTTGATTCTGAAAATCATCTCTGATCTACAGTTTTGATTTGATTCTGCGTTTGAATTGTGTAATCGAGTAATTGTTTTTGAGTTTATGATCAATTCATTCACTCAATTTCAAATTTCTTCAAGTTCTTTTGAAAATCTCATCCGTACGTTAATGGTGAATTTCAACATGAACACGATGACTTCATTTTCTCATCTGTTAGGATATTCTACAAAGATTCCTATGTTGATTCCAGAGTACTATGATCAGTGGGCTGATCGAATGGAGGATTACTTGAACAGATTGGACGAGGAACTCTAGAGCTGCATTACAGGAATCGCTCAACCTCCATCGAATGTTCAACATATTGGATCATCTGGATCAGCACCTGCAGTTACTGATCAATCCACCAGGCTGAAGAACAACAAAAAGCGTTGTTTGAGAGAATTGCGAGGTGCCTTGCCACCTGTTGTTTACAATTACATCCGTGGTTGTAACACTACAAAGGAAATTTAGAATACTCTTAAGGAAAAGTATCAGGGAAGCGATAAAACAAAGATAGATTCTGTTAAGCAGTGTCTTGTGGAGCTGAAAGAGTTCAGACAAAAAGAGAATGAAACGATTGAAGTTTACTATGATCATCTTATTGAACTGATCTATAGATGCAATCATTATGGAATCACAAGGTCATCAATGGAGTTCAATCTCACTTTTGTGATGGGACTTCGTAAGGAGTGGAGAAGTGTCAACATGATGGTGAAGAATCAACAAAGCTTCGATACTTCATCTCTGAATGATTTGTATAATCAGTTGAAAACTCACGAAAGTGAAGTGAATGAGATGGCTGAAGAGTCGAAACTGAGTTTGGGAGGTCCTTTAGCTCTTGTTTTGAAAGTGTCTGAGAAAGAAGCTGCTCAGAAAGATGATTCTGATGAAGAAGGCTTTCTAATGAATTCTGATGATGAAGCGATTGCTTTTTACTCGAACAACCGAGTTAAAAAGTTTTTCAAGAAACCTTTCAATACCAAGGTGAAGCAGAGTGATGTGAAAGGAAGTTTCGCTAATAAGTCTGTGGGTGGGGAGAAGAAGAAATTTGAGAAGAATGATGTGAAGGAAACTGAAGCAAAAATTGTGAAGGAACTTAAGGGAGATTCAGGCATTGACTGTCATTACTGCAACGGAGCAAATCATTTGGCTAATGATTGTATGCTTCGTAAGAAAGAAGAGAAAAAGAATAGGGTCAAGGACGAAGCCTATTATGTTGAAATATTGGAAGAAGTTCGTGCAAAGACGAAGGGGTTGTCTTTGGTTGCACAAGGCGAAAGTGAGGAGGATGGCACGTATCAGATCTGGTCTTCAGGGTCTGATGACGAAAAGATGCGTAATCCGACGCATGGGGCTATGTTCGCACAATTTGAAGAGGATGAGGACAAAATGGTGACTGGTCATTGTTTCATGACCAAATCAGGAGACAAATCACCGATGACAACCAAGGTACGTGCTATTCTTTAGTCTTTTAACATTCCTTTACAAGCTTATGATTCTGAAATAATTGCATTTGATGATACTGTTGCTTACTTTGATACAATTGTGGTGTCTGCTAGTAATGAAGCTAAGAAACTGAACATCCAGTTGCTACAGACCGAAACATTGCTAGATTCGAAACGAAGTAGAGTAGAGTATTTGGAATTTCAATTGAATAATGTGAATAATGATAGGGAATGTCTAGATAAGGATGTTCGAATGTTACTTGCTCAGAGAAACATTTACTGTAATTTAGCAAAAAGATTGTATGCTAAATTGACTTCATTGCATCATTCATATGAAATAAGCAAAGAACAACATAGGAAGTTATTGCCTTTTCTTGTTTTCGAAAGAGAGAAAGTTAATAGTTTGTCCTATGATTGTGAGAAAACCATAGCAGAATTCGATAAAGTGCCTGATAATCGATTTGCTTATGGTATTGTTAAAAAAGATGAATATTTGAATGTTGATGAACTTGTTGAAATAGTGAATGAAACTTTGACCAAAAGTGAACAAATCAAAATTTTGAAAAGAACTGAGAATTCGAAACTTGACTCTCAATCTAATTTTGCTGATATCGATGATAATTCTGATAGTTTTAGCGAAATCAGTGAAAATGAGGAGGAGGAAAGTGTTGATTGTTCTCAGTTATCAGTCATTAATGTCACATCTAAGTCAAAAGGTAAAGAAATTTGGAATGATTCGATGGTTGAGGATGACACTGATAGACCCTCTACTTCGAAAGTTTGTGACTTTGATCATGTGAGTGTAAGAGACAGTCAAACAGATAGTAGTGATGATGAGAACGAAGAAAAAGTTTCGAACAATTCTGAGCCAGAAAAGAATGTTTCGAATGAAACATTCATTCCACGAGTTGTTGTTGATCAAGTGTTTGGAGACACTGAAAATTTCGACAAAATCTTATCTGACAAAGGTGCTCATTATTTGGAAACAAATACAGTTGTGTATCCAAATTTTAAGTGTTCAGATGATGTTGTATTTCCGAATCAAGTGTTTGTCACTACTGGAAATGTTGAAAACATCAAATCGGAGTTCAACAAAATGGTCGAAGAAGATAACAAGAAAACATCAGACGAAGGATTCTTTTCAAACCAAAGCACTGTCGAAAACAATTTAACAAAGAATTTGTATGTTTTTCAAAGACAAAAACCACAAATAAAATGGGTTGATAAACAAGAAAATACATAAGAGATTTTGAAACAGGAATCTAATGAAACAAATGAGAATGTGAAACTTAATTCACAAGAATTTAAGGATCTTGTTGAAATATTTTCAAATGAAAAAGGAATTTCGAAAAGACAGGCACGAAAGAGAATTTTTTGGCAAGTAGTGTCCAATGAAAAGCAATCAAACAAACCAACCAAGAAAATGTCTGAAAATGGGTTGCCTAAATCAGTACAAACAAAGTTTTCAACTCGTTCGGATAAAAAGGAAAATCCCGCTCAACCAAATTCGTCTGATACTCAAAATTTTCCAACGAAGTTTTCAAAATCAACATCTTCAAAGAATTTTCAAACAAATGTGCAACAAAAAAATTTTCATCCAAAAGGCCAACAAAAATTTTCAACTTCAAATTCATCTTTTCCAAAACCAACAAACGATCAAAACAGATTTTCTTCAAATAGAACAAATTGAAATTTTGCTAATGATCGTCAATTTAACAATGTTCGAAAGTTTGAGAATGTTCGAAAATTTGACAATGTTTGAAAATTTGAGAATGTTCGAAAATTTGACAATGTTCGAAAATTTGAGAATGTTCGAAAATTTGACAATGTCCGAAAATTTGAGAATGTTCGAAAATTTGAAAACGTTCGAAAGTTTACAAACAATCAAACATTTGTGAATGATAAATCCAAATCATCTGCAAAGTTTATTCCACAAAAACCAAATTTTCCAAATCCATCTGCACACGAAGCCACTAAAGTTTCGTATACAAAAGGTTCAACTGGGGTGGAAACAATCAATCATTGGCTTGAGGAAAAAGGGAAAAAGTATCAATCAGGAAAGTATTATCAACATCAAATCAAGCAGGCTTATGAACAGTATTTGAATGATACTTCATCTGGAAGTTCATCTTCGAAAGAATCAAATACTCCAGTTCAAAAATGGCAACCAATCTCAAAGGAAAAACACACTGAGAAGCATGAGAAGAAAGTCAGTGAAAGTCCAAAACTATCGAAAAATTATGTTTCGATATCTTTAACTGATGATGTCGACTTAATTGATACTTTCAAAACCAAAGTTCGAAATTGGGCTTTCGGTTCTAAATTTCATTCACTTTTTCAGACGAATGACCAAGGACCCAAACAGCCTTGGGTACCTAAATTCTTTTAATAATTGCAGGTACTGTGTGATGAGCAATATGATGAGAAATGTTCCATTGATAGTGGTTGCTCACGTCACATGACTGGAAGAAAGGAGAATTTGAGAGATTTTAGAAGTTTGGAAAATGCTGGTGTTGTGAAGTTCGGGAACAATCACAAATGTCAAGTAAAAGGATACGGGAAAGTAACGAATGGACAGTTTAATGTAAATCGTGTTGCTTATGTCGAAGGTCTTCAACATAATTTGATAAGTGTTTCACAACTTGTTGTGGGCACTGGTAATCAAGTTGTGTTTAACGAAGAAGGAAGTATCATTTCCAATGTTGATACGAACGAAGTTTTACTGAAATCAAAAAGATATGGGGATATGTTCACTCTTGACATCAAACTAATTGTTGGGAAACCCTCAGTTTGTTTACTTTCGAAAGCTTCATCTGATGTTAGCTGGTTGTGGCATCGACGGTTATCTCATTTAAATTTTCGAAATCTGAATAAGTTGGTAGTAGAAGATCTTGTTCGAGGATTACCTGTTCTAAAGTTTAACAATGATACTTTATGTGCGGCTTGCGAATAAGGAAAACAACATCGGAAAGGGCATCCAATTGTCATAGATTCGAAAATTGTTGAACCATTAGAACTTCTTCATATTGACCTTTGTGGACCATCAACTGTTGAAACTCTCAACAAGAAACGGTACATTTTGGTTATTGTTGATGATTTTTCAAGATTCACTTGGGTGTATTTTCTCAGGTTAAAATCTGAAGTCGCTCAAACAATGATCGAATTTATCAAGAAAATTGAGACAAGCCTAAAGAAGAAAGTTCGAAAAATCAAAAGTGATAATGGTTCCGAGTTTAAAAACAATGTGTTTGATTCGTTCTTAACTGAGAAAGGAATTTTGCATAATTTCTCATCACCATATACACCACAACAAAATAGTGTGGTTGAAAGGAGGAATAGGTGTCTTTGTGAAGCAGCAAGAACAATGTTGACATATGCGAATCTTCCTCAATATCTGTACGCAGAAGCAGTTTCGACAACATGTTTTACTCAGAATCGATCCTTTATTCATCGTCGTTTTAATATAACTCCATATGAAATCATAAATAACTGAAAACCTAATGTCAAATTCTTGCATGTTTTTGGTTGCAGGTGTTTTATCATGAATCTCAAAGATAATCTTTCGAAATTTCAAGCTAAGGCTGATGAAGGAATATTTTTGGGATATTCAAATAACTCGGTTGCATACAGAGTCTTAAATAAACGAACACGAAAAGTTGAAGAGACGTTTAATCTTACTTTTGATGATTACTATGTGAAACAAGTTGAAAAATGTTTCGAACAAAAACCAATTCTTAATGAATCAAATGATGAGTCTGAAAGTTATAATTCATCTGATTTTGATTATGATTTAATTTTTGGTGTTCCAGATAGGGTTGCAGATGCTGAAGTACATGTTGCTGATAATCAAACTCTAGAATCTTCGAAACATACTGATGATTCGACAATCACATCAGATACAACTGCTAATGGAGAAAGTATGCTAGATGCTCAAGTGGAGGGGGGGGGGCACTTGAATATACCTTCACCTGTTGAAGAGGAGCATCCTTTCGAGGGGGAGAATAGCAGTGTAAATGAAAGTTTCGAGGGGGAGCATCAGAATGATAATTATGTTGAGGGGGAGCATAATGATACTGAAACAATAAATCTCGATTAAAATGATGAATTTCATGAACTAAATGATAATAATTCTGTTGCAGGATCTGAAAATGAAGAAATGTACGAAGATGCACCATTGGACTTTGATCCAGCATATCCACCATTGGAAAAATGGACAAGAAATCATCCAAAAGAACAAGTCATTGGGAATCCACAAGATGGAGTTTTGACTAGAGCTCAAATTCGTGCAAAGAATGAGGTACTAAATGCTCGTCAAGAATTTTGCATGTTTAATGTTTTCATTTCGAAAATAGAACCAAAGACAGTTAAGGATGCAATGGAACACTCAGATTGGGTTGTAGCAATGCAATATGAACTTTCTGAGTTCGATAGAAACAAGGTTTGGAGGTTAATTCCTAAACCTGAAAATGTTTCAATGGTCGGATTATAATGGATTTTCAAAACAAAACCGACAAGGATGGAAATATTGTTCAAAATAAAGCACGATTAGTCGTTAAAGGATATTCGCAACAAGAAGGTATCGATTATGAAGAAACCTTTGCCCCTGTCGCAAGACTCGAGGTTGTTCTAATATTTTTGGCTTATGCAGCTCACAAAGATTTTGATGTTTATCAAATGAATGTGAAGTGTGATTTTCTCAATGGTGAACTCGAAGAAACAGTTTATGTTGAACAACCTCCAGGTTTCATAAATGAAGAATATCCTAATCATGTTTATATTTTAGATAAAGCAGTATATGGGTTAAAACAAGCACCAAGAGCCTGGTATGCAACTCTTACCAGTTTCTTAAAATAATTGAAATTTAAACAAGGATCAGTTGACCCCACATTATTTCAAAAGAAAGTTGGGAATCATCTAATGCTTGTTCAAATTTATGTCGATGATATTATTTTTGGCTCTACTGACCCTACTTTGTCTAGTGAATTCGAATGTTTGATGAAAAGCCAATTTGAAATGAGCAGGATGGGTAAAATCAATAATTTTCTTGGTTTAAACATTCATCAAAGCAGAGAAGGAATTTTCATCAATCAAGAAAAATATACCAGGAATTTGCTCGAAAAATTTGGAATGACAAATAGCACGAAGTTAAGAGTACCAATGGCAGTTGGAACAAGGCTAACTCCTTCGTTAGACACACCTGCTGTTGATCTTACTTTATACAGGAGTATGATAGGTTCATTGCTTTATCTTACAGCAAGTCGACCTGATATCATGTTTTTTGTATGTAATTGTGCTAGGTATCAAGCAAATCCGAGAGAACCACACTTGACTGCAGTGAAAAATATTTTTCGTTATCTCAAGGGAACAATTTCGTTAGGATTGTGGTATCCTTCGAAATCTGGATTTTTCATTCAAGCATTTTCAGATGCAGATCTGGGAGGATGTACACTTGATCGAAAAAGTACAAGTGGAGGATGTCAATTGTTAGATGGGAAGCTTGTAAGTTGGCAATCGAAAAAGCAAACTTTTGTTGCAATTTCCACTGCAGAAGTTGAATATGTTGTAGTTGTCGCTTGCACTTCGCAAATCATTTGGATCCAGAGTCAATTGCGTGATTATGCAATTAATATGAAAAAGATTCCATTGTATTGTGATTCACAAAGTGCTATACGTATTTGTCATAATCCAGTACAACATTCGAAAACCAAACATATTGCACTTCGTTATCATTTCATTAAAGATCATGTGGAAGATGGCAATATTGAAGTTCATTTTGTAAAAACAACTGATCAGCTTGCTGATAATTTTACAAAAGCATTGGACGAAAAATCATTTGTTCGAATTTTGACAGGATTGGGAATGATTGAAGCAAGTTCGGTTCCAGGACTACTTTCGAAAGAATAACAAAGAAAGAAGATGAAAAAGTGTCGATGCAGAGGCATTATTGAATGGTTCAGAGGTGTATAGTATTAACCATTCATAGGTTACTGTTCATATTCAGCGCTTCGATACGCTTCGTTTTCGACACTTAGGAAAGAAAAGTTTCGTTAGTTTGGTAAATTCTTAAATTTTCGTTTATTTTTTAATTTCGAAAAAAAATTGGAAAAACCAACAATATTTTCATTAGTTTGTTTTCTTTTCGAAAAATCAAAAATTCCAAAAAGATTTTATTTTGTTATTTGTTTTAATTTTCGAAAAACTTAAAAACACAAAAATATTTTCTTTCTTTTCAAAAACATAAAAGACCAAAAATATTTTTGTTATTTTGTATTTTGTCTTTTCTTTATTAGTGCAGATTCCACGGAAGTTTTACAAGGGTCATGCTTGTGTTTCTAGTGTAAGGTAAATTTTCGACAACTTTGTACTAGTTAGATTGTCCCTAGAAGCATGCTGCTGCATGCCGACCCAAGCCTCCATTGACTCAATGTGTGATTTCGAAAGCCTTAATGAAATTTTTCATTACGAAACTTTCTTCCCAATCAGGCTTGCATTCACATTAGTCTACTAAGCTACCTAACTCTTCTCAAATGAGTTAAGAGTTTTCTGTTTAGTCCAAGCATAACAGAGGTACAATTGAATTCGTGAAACAACCTTTTTCATCTCAAACTTGTAACACATTTCACACACTATGACATATGTCCAAGAGGTCATTGATCAAACCAATCATGACTTAGACATATCAAACTTTTGTGTTAATGATCTAACATCATGAGACCGTGATGAAAGTGAAACCCACATTATCGAAATCATTTAAGGAGTTGACTGGGAACTATGTTCCAGATTTTCACGAAACATTTGTTTCAGTACCAAATTTTTGATGCTCCAAATCATATTCTTTCGTTATGAGTTGTCTTGATCAAATGTTCGAAACCCACGACATTTGTTACCCAACAGGATCCAGCTGAAAACAATTTTTCTTTGAATATGATTTTCGTGGGAGTATCAATTCTTTCAATTGTCACTTTCAAATTAAATCAAAGCATACTTGTCACTGACTACACTAGTCAAACAAGTAATTTCGGTTACAATTACTCACCTTATGTTTAGGTTGATATGTAACAAAATTTTTAAACCACCCACGAAGCCTTGAAAAAGAAGCCCTTCGATACTTCTCTACAAGTATTCGATTGAAATTCATGGGAACATACACAAGCTGTTGATTATCTCTCTTGATAATTAACGAAGCAACCTTTGCCCGGGGTTTAACTGCCTTTGTGTCGAAATTTTATTTTTCGACATCACAGATCCCAAATTTTCGTTAGTTTGCTTCTTATCTTATTCTATTGGCACACTACACTCACGAAATCCTTGAGGTTCTGAGTATTACCAACTCAGGCAAATGATTTCGACAGTCTGGCATATGACTTCGTATCTAATCCCAAAGATGAAAGAGCCTAACCTCCACGCCGAAGGTTTTCGATCTTATCCACTTGGTACTCACGAACAGTTTGATGTGACGGCTTGGCAACGTGGCCCGACTTTCAAGGAACTTTATCTGACATGGCGCGTTTAACGGCTAGTGGTGCGACTTTCAAGGACAGACGTGGCTTACTCTTTCAAGAAAACGTTTGGAATTCAATAGGGGTTACATATAAAAGGAAGTTATTATCTCCTTTTATAATTACAAGTTCAAATTCACAGACGATCAAAAAGCCGTAAATTTCTCTGTTCTTCAAGAATTTCTCAAAACCCTAATCAATGGCGGCTAATCCAACCACCACTACTGAAGAAATTGCATCTCAACCACTTATGAAGAATTTCTCTGAGTCCTTGAGCAGTACGCACGGTGTACACTAACTTACGCCCAACGTACAAACAGATTAAGCTCCTCCTTCCATTAAGTGCTTAATACTTGATGTTCTTACGTCCAAAACCAGATCTGAGCTTATTAAGACGTCTTAGGGCATAAAGTTGGCAACTTTATGCCCTTGCATGCTGTATGGGACTTAAAACTTCATTCTTCACATTGGGACTTCATATAAGGCTCCAAACTATTGCATGGAGTCTAGATACTCCCCAAGCTAGCACCTTTATGTATCTAGAATGCTCATAAGGCTCAGATCTAACCATTTCAGCCTCTGGAGTTGCTCAACTCTCAAGAGGAGGTCCAAAACCAACAAAAGGGACCATAAAGAAAACCCTAACTAGATCTAAATAATAAGAAGGCAAGTTAAGAGCTTTATACCTCCAGAAGCTCCTCAAGGTGAACTAGATGCAGATTCTTGAAGCCCAAGGTCACTCCAAGCTTGCTTAGCAATTCCTTCTTCTGGAATGAACATTAAAAAGGCCACAAATGCACTCCTTAAGCTCAAAATACACTCTCAAATGATTCTAGGGTTTTTAGGGACATTTGAAGGAGAGAGAGGTTGATTAGGGTGAGACTCAAATGAGATAAGGATGCTTATATAGGGATCAAGTCTAAAAATTAGGGTTTGGACATCCGTCACGTACGCTCAGCGTACGTGTTGCCCCTCCGCGATCATTAATATATAGTACGCTAAGAGTAATCATGAGTACGCCCAGCGTACTTAAGGGACCTCTTATGCAACAATAATTAACTTCAAGGGATTTTGTGGAAATACCTGAATTGGAGTGTTACAAATCTCCCCCACTTGAACTAGACTTCGTCCTCGAAGTCCGTAGACGCAAATAGATCAGGGTCATTCTCCCGCATCTCATCCTTCGGCTCCCATGTCCATTCGGAGCCCCTTCGGTGCTACCTTTGCACCTTTTCAAGCTTCACCTCCTTGTTCCAAAGAACCTTGGTCTTCCTATCCATAATCACAATGGGCCTCTCAATGTAGTTCAGGCTCTCGTCCACCTGAATGTCGTCCAGAGAAACGACCGCGGCTTCGTCTGTGACACACTTTCGGAGCTATGACACATGGAAAGTGTTGTGTATCTGGCTAAGCTCATCCGGCAGCTCCAAGCGATATGCTACCTTGCCCACCCGGGTCGTAATCCTGAAAGGGCCTATATATCGTGGCCCTAACTTGCCCCTCTTTCGAAACCTGATGACCCCCTTCCAGGGAGACACTTTCAATAGCACAAAATCCCCCACCTGGAATTCAAGATCTGATTGTCGCCGGTCGGCATAACTTTTCTGACGGCTCTACGCGACTCGCAGTCGGTCGCGCACCTGCTGAATCAGCCCGGTAGTCTTGAGCACCACCTCAGTGCTCCCCATGACACGGTGCCCAACCTCGTCCCAGCAAACTGGAGTCCTACATCTCCTGCCATACAACATCTCAAATGGAGGTCGGTCGATACTGGCATGGTAATTGTTAATGTATGAAAACTCCGCCAGTAGGAGGTACGTATCCCAACTCCCTCCAAAATCCAACACACATGCTCGCAGCATATCCTCCAGTGTCTGGATCGTCCTCTCGCTCTAGCCATCTGTCTGAGGGTGGTACGCTGTATTAAAATGCAGCTGAGTGCCCAGTTCCTCGTGGAACTTCTTCCAGAACCTGGATGTAAACCGAACATCCCTATCAGAGACTACCGATACTGGTACCCCGTGTCTAGCCACCACCTCTCGCACATAAATATCCGCCAACTTCTCGGCAGATATACTCTCAGAGATCGGAATAAAGTGGGCACTCTTCGTCAGTCTGTCTACGATCACCCATATGGCGTCCACGCCCCTTTCTGTCCTCGGTAACTTCATAATGAAGTCCATAGTGATCTCTTCCCACTTCCACATGGGAATAGGTAGCAGTTGAACCTTTCCATGAGGCCGCCGATGCTCGGCATTGACATTCCTGCAGGTCAAGCACTGCTCCACAAACCAGGCGATCTCCCGCTTCATGCAGGGCCACCAGTAACTCAGCCTCAAATCTCTATACATTTTTGTAGCCCCTGGATGTATAGAGAATTTGGACTTGTGCGCCTCCTCCAATATCTTCTGCCTCACTCCTCCAGTCACCGGTACCCATACTCGGCCACACTGTGTCAAAAGACCGCGACTATCCTTAACAAACAAAGGATATTGCCCCCGAATCCGCTCTATCTTCCAGTTCTCCTTCTTCACCCTCTCGACCTGAGCCTCCTTGATCATATCCAACAATGGAGAGATCACGGTCATCCTCAAACAAACCTTCCCAATCGGGGAGCCTGCTGCCTTGCAACTCAAAGCATCGGCCACCACGTTGGCCTTCCCGAGATGGTATAGGATCTCACAATCATAGTCCTTCAGCACGTCCAACCACCTCCTATGTTGCATGTTGAGGTTCTGCTAATCCATCAAATACTTCAAACTCTTGTGATCAGTATAGATGGTGCACCTCACTTCATACAAGTAATTCCTCCAAATCTTGAGGGCAAACACCACTGCCCCGAATTCCAGGTCGTGAGTGGGGTAGTTTGCCTCATGAGGCTTCAACTGCCTCGAGGCGTAAGCTATCACATGCCCCCTCTGCATCAGTACGCACCTAACCCTGAAATTGATGTGTCAAAGTACACCACTAAATCATCTAACCCCTCGGGTAGTACTAGAATCGGAGCCTCGCATAGCCTCCGTCTCAAGGTCTCAAACGCCAACTGTTGATCCGTACCCAATCAAAATGTCACATTCTTCTTGGTCAAGCGGGTAAAGGGCACAACGATCTTGGAAAAATCTTGGATGAATCTCCGATAATAGCACGCTAGACCCAAGAAGCTACGGATCTCGGAAGCATTCTTCGGTACTTCCCACTGCATTACTGCCTCAACCTTAGCTGGATCAACCGAAATTCCCTCCTGGTTGATGATGTGCCCTAAAAAATGCACCTCCCGCAGCCAAAAATCACACTTGGAGAACTTGGCATACAACCTCTCCGCCCTCAGGGTCTCCAATACCTCCCTCAGATGCTGCTCGTGTTACTCCTTGGTCTTAGAGTAGACCAAGATATCATCAATAAAAACCATCACCGACCAATCCAACATCGGTCTACACACCCTGTTCATGAGATCCATGAACGCTGCTGGAGCATTGGTGAGCCCAAATGGCATCACCACAAACTCATAATGCTAATACCGAGTCCTTAAAGCTGTCTTCGGCATATCCTCATCTGATGGTATCTCGACCGAAGATCAATCTTACAAAACCAAGACGCACCTTGTAGCTGATCGAACAAATCATCGATCCTCGGTAGTGGATATCGGTTCTTCACCATTAGTTTGTTCAGCTCTCAATAATCAATGCACATCCTGTGTGATCCATCCTTCTTTTTCACGAATAGGAACTCCTCACGGGGAACTGCTCGGATGGATAAATCCCCGGTCTAGCAGCTCTTGAAGTTGCGTAGATAGCTCCTGCATCTCGGGCGGTGCTAGCCGGTATGGTGCCTTTGCTATCGAAGCAGCACCCGACACCAACTCAATACGAAACTTCACCGGCCTCTCCGAAGGCACTCCTGGTAACTCTTCGGGAAACACATCCCGGAATTCCTGTACAACCGGCACACTGCCCACATCTGATGTAGTCTCGACCCTCGTATCCGAGATATAAGCCAGAAATCCCGTACATCCCTGTTGCAGAAATATCCTTGCCCTCACAGCCGAACAGAGGGACGGCCCCTGCGAGGCCCTCTCACCATGTATAACCAGTTCGAACCCTCACTAACTGGCGCTCGCAATCAATCATGGCCCCATTGGCCCCCAACCAATCCATCCCGACAATTACTTTCAACCCTCGCAACAGTATCGGAACCAAGTCAACGCGGAACCTCTCTCCAAGTACATTCAGGACACAATCATGATACACCCTCGCAGCACTCACAGTGCGGTCGTCAGCAATCCTTACCTCAAGCGGGGAAGCCAAAGTTCCCGGCGCATCCCGAAACTTCTTGCTAAGCGCAAGAGACACGAATGATCGGGTAGCTCCCGAATCGAACAAAACATGAGCCGACATACCATTGACCAAAAAGGTACTTATATATAAGCACAAGGCACATATAAGCAATACAAATAAATAGAGAGTAGAGAAGAATAAATACATACCAGCCACGACATCTGGCTCTGCCCGATCCTCCTCGGTAGTCAGCTGGAAAGCGCAGCTCCTCACCGCTGGAGCATCCGCCTTAACAGGGCGGCCATCTGTGATCCTCATCGTGGCGGGCGCGGGCACCACCACTGCTCCTCCCCCTCCCTGCAACTTCGGACAGTCGGCCTTTTTATGGTCGGTCTGGTTGCAGTGAAAACAAATCAAGCCCTTCTTGGGGCAATCCCTGATCACGTGGCCCGATTGGCCACAAGCATAACATCTCGAGCCTGCCACCCGACAAGCCCTACTGTGCGGTTTACCGCACTTGGCACACCAGCCACGGCCCTGGTGGCCCCTGCTGGAAGTGTGTGAGATCTTAGGCTTTTAGCCTGACCCACTGTCGCCTGTGCTTGCTCAGGCTTCCGCTTGGTGCGGAAGTCCAACTCCATTTCCCGCTCACGGGCCTTCTCCACCATCTCATTCAGGGTTTTGCACCCTGTAAAGCTCACAAACTCCTGGATATCATCCCTCAACATGGAATGATATCTCGTCCGCCTCATATCCTCATCCGTAGCGTACTATGGGATCAACAAAGCTCGTTCCCGAAACTTGGCGGTGATCTCCACCACAGTCTCGGTGGTCTGTTGAAGGTCATGAAACTCCCTCACAAGTCGTTGCACCTCAATAGGTGGTGCAAACTTCGCATCGAATCGCCGAACGAACTCGGCCCAAGTCATCTCAGCCACACCGGCTGCTCCCACCTAGTTGATCACCTCTCCCCACCAATCTCGGGCTCTGTCTCGTAGCATACATGAAGCAAAACCCACATTTCCCGCATCAGGGCAAGAACTCGTACGTTGGGCGTTTTCAATATCCGTCACCCAGCGTCGGCTAACAATAAGGTCCCTGAACCCAAAAAACTTCGGCGCTCCACACGCCTTGAACTCCCAGAACGAGGGAGTTCGGGCCCCGATCTGCAGCAATCTCGGCTCTGAATGACCTAAGCCTCTCCTCCATATTCTTTATAATCCCCTCCTTAACCATCCCAAAGATCACTGAGGTAGCGTCAAGGATCCCTTCGTAACCTCGGCTGCGATGATATCGCGCAGCCTCTCATCAATGGGCTCAGTACCGCTGCCCGATCCAGATCCAGATCCCGATCCTAATCCTGATCCTGATCCCCCTGTCCCAAATCGTGTCATCACCATGTTGAACTGAAAATTCATAAACCATAATAATCAGGACAGCTATATAGGGGATCTTCCCACACCGGTCCTCCTTAGAGCCGTCAGGTCTAGCGTTGGTTCGGGTACAGGTCATGTGCTTTCAGTAGTACGGGACCAATACTACCTTCCACACTTACCTGTACCTTTCCCCGACACTCTACTTGATAACTCCAATTCGTCCCAAAATAAACCATACACCACAAACCACCGCATAACCCAAATCCCAGGCTATCCTAAGATTTGCTCTACACACACCAAACAGACCAATCATAATAGGTTGCCTTTATGCATGCAAATTATACATAGAAAAATATCAAATAGACTTTCGAATAAAAGATTCTACCCTAAGACCACAACCAGACAAGGAACAAGAAATAAGGCCAAATCAATCATTCTAAGGCTATAAGCTCTTAACCGTATATAATTTTAGAAGCATACACATAGCAAGTTCCATACGATTTTCACAGCTCAAATATCAGTATAACATGGCTAACATATTAGGGGACTACTTACTTGGCTCGACTGATCACACGCGTTGCACTCTCCTTTTTCCAGTTTCAAAAGTTTTTAACTTTTATTTTTGAAAACAATTTTACCATTTCCTTAGTTTGAGTCTTGACACACCCGAGAGTGTGCCCGAATCCCTCAAACCAAGGCTCTGATACCAACTGTAACGACCTAATTTTCAAAAGAAAATTTTTATTTTTAATTATCCAAAATACATGTTCATCATCCACAAAAACCAGTTACAATCGTTTTCAAAGCCATGTCAAATACAACTTTATTTCAAAATATCAGAGTGTCCTATAAAATGTCCGAGTGAGAGTGCATGCCGCGCCATCAAGCCTTGCCCTTGCCCTTGGGCTCAGATGTACCTGAAACAAATCCACAAACTATAAGCTAATTCTTAGTGAGTTCCCCAGAGCATACCCACACACAAACCACTGTTGGGTTATGAGCATTCTAACACTCCTAAGTGTACATGCAACCCTAAATACCTTGGATCTATGTTTTCTCTATTATACATACAATTATGAACATCCAAGGTATTATCCTAATCTAGCATACAAAATAATAAATATAACAAGATAGAATACATACCTCTTTGATGTAGAATGTCTTCATGAAGCTTGAGTGCCTAGTGCCCCAAGTGTAACACCTCAAATGGTTCACACAACACCAAATACACTTGGAATAACTTGAGAGAAACTTGAACACTCCTTGAAATCGTCTAGCCCTCCCACTCACACATTAGTGCACGATTTCTTGAGCCATGGGATTCTTTTATATGGTGGCTATTAGGGTTACACCATGTAACTCATAACTTTACCCATTCCTTATGCTCCATGGATTTTAACCTCCATGGAGTATCCATGGGTCACCCTATGGACTTAGTCCAACATAAGGAATCTTGGATCACAAGCCCACATATATAAGAATGAATGATTTACACAATCAACCCATATATTTAATTAGTCTCCTTTTGATCACTTAATTAATTCCAAATTAATTCTTGATCAATACTAATTAAATAACCTTATTAATATATTAGAAATTATAATATATTAACCAACCTTAAGTGTTATTTCTCTCATTATAGTCTATCCAAATGCATGATGCCATGCAACCCAAATGGACCATGCCGGGTCGGGTCAAGTCTTACCAATTGTAGTTATGGACTTAGACATTAATCCAACAGTCTCCCACTTGGATAAGTCTAAAACTATTATTGCGTATGACTTCAGGAACCGATCAGCAATCGTAGCTCTCAAAAGCTTCTGTCGAACTCTGACCTTGTCGATGAACTCTGACCTTTGTCAATGACTTGTCCATTAGATAAGGGATCATATATTCCTCCATTCTAGATATCATATGGACTGAGACATAGATTATCAATCATTCTCTCTGTCCATTTGTTGTTTCCCGATTTCCGATTCATGATGACTGACTGATTGAACAAATCAAATCAGTCCTGGCTTGGCCAAGCACTCACATGTATCATCTTTAAATCATCGAGGGGCCCACAGATATCGCTTTTATCCCGAAGGTAAAAGGAATGGATAAACTTCGACTCATATGGCTTGTTCTACTACTTGTTGAATCATACACAAAGGCACGTTTTATAACATCGAGTTACCAATGCGTTTTCGTGCAATCAATGTATAACCAACTCATAGTAACAACTCATATCTCTAGGTTTTAAGAATATAAGATATTATCGTCTCATGATCACTCGTGATAAAATCCATGAAGTGATTCAAATGAGCGTGGGTTGAATCCAATACTCAGAACTTATGAGCACTCATGAGTGTTGTAGCACCACTTTGTCCACCAACTTGGACCTCTACAAACCAACCCATGACAGTCTTGATTCATATCTACTTCCAACATATGACCGACTGTGGATGGTTTGAATAACTTAATCATCCAGGAGGAGCGACTTAGTTATTTTGGAAGTCAAAACATGCAAAGTGAAACACAAGAATAAATGAATCAAATATGGTATCAAACCCTATGAATATAAATAAACACTTTTATTTATCACCATACTGATTACTCATTATTCATTGTTTCGGTTTTATCAACTTTATACTTGAATTAAAAACACTAGTTGTCCCATGCTCCAAGCATGTACACTATGTTTTTCTTAAACAATAGCTTTACCATACACCAAGTATGCACTCTATGTTTGTCTATGATCCTTACTTTGTGAAATAAACCAATTGAACATGATTTCAATGATTCTAATTTCACACTCCCAAATCCTTATCGAAAAATGTGAGAATTTCAAATTCCTATCATTTATCAAAATCTATTTAGATTTTAAACTTATATGCACTGACCCTCCTGTAATGAATATGTACAAAGTCACAAAGACTTGTCAACAGTCATTATAAGGTATTCCAATGGAGATCAACTCCATGGAAACTAAGTCTCATATTCAAAGTACATTGCTTTGGACATGCTTCTTGCATTAAGTTTTCTAATCTTACATAGATAACTTCCACCTATGGAGACAATATCGAAATCTGTTTAGATTTTAAACTTATATGCACTGACCCTCCTGTAATGAATATGTACAAAGTCACAAAGACTTGTCAACAATCATTATAAGGTATTCCAATGGAGATCAACTCCATAGAAACTAAGTCTCATATTCAAAGTACATTGCTTTGGACATGCTTCTTGCATTAAGTTTTCTAATCTTACATAGATAACTTCCACCTATGGAGACAACTCCATATTCTCATTTTGACTATCACTTCTGAATAAGAGATGCCTCTTTTCAGAATATGTCAATATGGTCCTTCCAAAATTAGCACTATACTTCCAACTGTCCCTGAGCAACCAATCTTTGGTAAACCTCAGATTGTCCTCGACAATTGCTTAATCATTTTAGTCATATCCAATTCTAGACCTTTTCCCTTCTTAATGCCTCTGGCATTTGGAAAAATTTAGAAATAACAAATATTATAGCACATGCAATCGATCCTGTACCCAAAGCAAATGGTACACGATTCATGATGTCTCACATAAAGACATGATTATAGACCAGTCTTTTGCTACAATATTTTTATTTGCCATGTTTTCAAAATTTGACTATGAAGAGGAATGACGTAATCATAATCGAATTTTGAGAACGCAATATATAGAATTTCCTTAAGTTGAACCAATCCAACATGAAATTCATATATATATTCTTGACTAAAGATGATTAAGGTCTCAATCTAAGCCTTTAGAACTGAAATGAAGTATATCCTCTCCCTTAATTATAGCAAAACAACTTTTTCAATTCCTGCAGCCTCACGAATTGAAACTTTTGTTTTCTATAATTAACATTGCTAACTTGCAACACTAACAATAATTATCATGCTCCCACTAACATGATGATTATTAGCATAACACTTATGCTCCCACTAGCTTTGACATGTACTCAGAAATCAACTGGACTTCTAGAAATCAATACTTTATTGACTTTCTTACCAAAGTTCAGATTTCTGATACGAGATGCTTTGATAAAACTTTATCAAAATCATACACCTTTCCTTAGATAGCATGCATGTGTGTCTAAACAATTTCAGAACTATGAAAAGGGATGCTGTAATCATAGTCTCAATTGTTTAGACCTTTTGCCATCTGCTTCAAATCTACTTGGTGGAAGTGTTTCCTCACCATCATTTTCATGAATCGGAGAGAAACCTTATGACCCTTAGATTTTATGGTGTATGTGTTCTTATCCATGTGAATCGTCAAAACCATAGTCACAAGACAAGGATAATGACAAATCCAAACTCATATTGATTAAACTTGTGCAATCTTAAATTCTTGCCATTTGGCAGCTCAGGTGCCTGCCATTGCTTCCAAGTAGTTGTGCAACCAATTGAGAACTCTCAGAACTCCTATGCAAAGCCAACTTGAATGGGCACAAAAATTTCAACACGATAGGTTATAAACCTCAAGTCGTGTGCTAGTGAAGGACTTTAGGTTTTATTCTTGATTAAGTCTTGAAACTTTCAAGAGCTTTAAGACTCCCACTGTCCTCTTGAAATATAAGACTCGCTTGTCAAATATTCAAGAGATAGTGCGGATTCTTTATCAAGACTAACACTTTACACAATTGGCCTAAGTTGGTCTCTGTTTTATCCAAAACATCACAACTTACCAATTTCAAATGTACAAGAGTAGATAACCTTTTACTCTTACATTTGACTAGTGTTAACAAACCCTCTTTAAGATATGTCACTCAAGTTACAATCTTGGAGTATGACTCTAAGAATTGTTTTGGAACGAAGTATGACTCATCTTTTGATTTAACCATTTCAACAATTCATGACTCCTCTTCTTAGTCATAAGAATGCACTAAGATGACTTTAGAGGACCAATTGTGATATGGTATCTTAACCATTAAGATGATCATAAACATGATACTAAAGTACTCTCCCATCTTTTCAGATTTGAGAAACTTTTATCTTTCTGCCATACTTTGATTCTTCTTATTCGTTCTGTCTCACATTGAAACTTCTCCAATGCTACAGACTTATACTTAAACTTATAAGTATAACCATATTTACTGAACTTAAGTAAATCATGACGAATAGTCTTCTTGAACTTTTGTGGTGGACTTGACCAGTGCACAAGAATGTGTACTCGATCCCTTAGTCCTTTCCTTATTCACATAAGGAATTAGTCTTAATTTTCCAAGCTGAAAGTTTTCATTCATCATACTATACAACTTGCATGATTCCAAGTTTCGGTCCGATTAAACCTTGGGTGATGAGAATCTTTCCTTATTTGGTAATATTAGACACTACCACAACCGAAAGAATCAAATCTATTTTTCCAATATTGCTATCAATGGAATCTTATAAGCAACAACTTTTCACAAATGCCATTGTAAGGATACTTAAAATAAATAAAATCAAAACCTTTTTCTTTTATTTTAAAACTTTGCGGAAAAACTTATCCTTACAATCCATATGAAAACCTTGTTGTTATCTATTCCTAAGCAATATAAATATCATAACTCTTAAGTAATAGCCCAAAATTCTGATCACCGAACCATGCGATTGAAATCCATCTTCGCGATCAGAATCAACATGTACTTAATAGAGTTAGACAATGGACTTTACCTGAAGTAGAGCCAAACTTATTGACTTTAACATCCTTAGGTAAATTTGGCAGCTTCGTAACCAATGCCCCTTCCTTTGGCAATAGTTACCTATGGACCCTTGATAATGGGAATATCTCAGACTTCGCCTCTCTCTTTACCATTGGGTCAACCGAGTTGATTATGGCCGATCCCTTTCCATTAGGAAGAGAGAGCTTTACTGGATATCCAATGTCATCATTGTCAATGTCCATAGCGTTTTAGGAAGTTGATCTTAGCAAATAGATAAGATCATTAAGGGTCTTGTCTTAGTCTGTTTCATAGGATTCCCAAAAGAACTCACTATGTGACTTAGAAAGTAGTTGAGCCACCAACTTTCTCAAGACTTTGACACCTAACTCTCCCGGCTTGTCAATATGTGACTACATCTCCAAGATGTGATCATACCTAGACCTTGCCTTGCCAATAGGGCTTGAGTGACCTTAAACTTTTTAGGAACTTGTGGGTTAGGGAGAATAATTGGAGGAGGTGAAAGAAGTATGATATCCATGGGACATCATCTTCATTTAGGAAAGCTTGTTTCAAGAGATTTGGGAAGATCATAAATGTCTAGACCAGACATCTTTTTGGGAGATATTCAAGATAGTTGATTTAAAGTCCTTAATATGACACCCAATATGAAATATTAAGGCTAGGACCCAACAAACTATTTCATAACTTAGAAGAGGGATGCCGTAATCCAAGCTATAAAATATATGAAGGTAGGTGAATGACGATTCACCAATTTCCACCATGAAAAACGAAATAATTTATTAGGTTTTAATTGGATTTGAAAGTCCTAGATCTTTGAGATTCATTGAACTGTTCAAAGGCATGTTTCAATCTCGAGTGTGCCCTTCAGGTTTTGTGACTGGGATGTCGAGGATCACAAAACAAGGTGTGAATAACCATGCAAATATACTTGGTACCCTTAATATTTACCCCTTAATCAGTGTGCCGGTTAACCACACACGCTCCACCGATACTATGATAAATATTAAGTTACCCTTTGCCTACCTTGTTAAGTCCAGGTTAGTGTGCCGGTTAACCACACACGCTCCACTAACGACTTAAGCAAAGTGCAAAGTGTAATTTCATGGGTTAGCACCAAATTCACATTCTCCTAAGTAACTAAGATTGGGTATTAATAAGAGTTTAGTTACTTAGTATTTATCATTAATACTTTTAATGAAAGGAGAATTATAGTCCTTGTCCTACCCGTTCGGCTAACGACCCTCCACCAGTCAAGGAAGCGGTGGGTGAGAGTGGACACCCATTAAACTGCCATTTTATAGGAAGTAACCTTATACCCCCCTTATAGACCGGCTTCGTGAATGAGGCCTACTAACGGTAAGACTGACTTTACTCTTATACATATATATAAATATTATTAACTTATAATATTATAAAGTATAAGGGTTGAATTTTAACTTTTAAAATTCTAAGGGCTAACTTGGAATTAAAGTATTCATAAGTGAAAACTTTTCAAATTCCAAAACTTGAGGGCAAGTTTTGAAACTATTCAAAACTAATTAATTCCATAACTTATGAGTTTAAAGTAGTTTTAATTATTAAAAAAAAAAAAAAAAAACTCTTCAAGTTCCATAACTTGAGGACAAGTTATGGAAGACTTTAAACTAATTAATAAAAAAAATAACTTTTTTTATTGTAACTTATGGAACTAATTAAGGTTACACTCTTTTTTTTAATTTAATGAAGAGACTCTTGAACCTCCATAACTTGAGGACAAGTTATGGAGTCATAAAACCATTTAATTAGAACTAGACTCTTCATTTTGTAACCTTTGCCAACTTTTATGAGTTTTATGATTTTTAAATGTGACTTTTCATATAACTTGAGGACAAGTTACAAAAACACACTTTGGAATCAACTCTTAGATTAAAATGGATTGAAAACAACTATTTCACACAACTTTTCTATTAATCTAAGAACCTCATAAGAACAAGATAATTCAAATCATCAATCTTCAAGAAATTAGCATGAACATACAAACTAATACAAATCTTGAAATTATGACAATTATCTTAGAAATTGGATTAGCATGAACATTACCACATCAAAAACAAGTTTATAAGTCCAAAAACATCTTAGGGTAATGTTCCTAGTCCAATTCCAGCCAAAACAATCGAATATACGCATCCAACTCGATTTTTTCAGCTACTTTTGCAAGTATAACAAGAAAACAAGCCTAGGCTCTCTTCAGGCCCTGAAGACCGCCACCAGCGCACGGTGGTTCTTTTTTTGCACTCGGGCCCCTCGTCAATTATTTATACCGTGGATCCTAACCGACACCATTCAAAGACTGAGCCGATGTGCGAACCTTTAGAGCCCGACTTGACCTTTCCCTCATTGCCTTTGGACTAGAAACCTCGCCTGTGCCCCTATCAAAGCATTCTAACACTCCTAAGTGTACATGCAACCCTAAATACCTTGGATCTATGTTTTCTCTATTATACATACAATTATGAACATCCAAGGTATTATCCTAATCTAGCATACAAAATAATAAATATAACAAGATAGAATACATACCTCTTTGATGTAGAATGTCTTCATGAAGCTTGAGTGCCTAGTGCCCCAAGTGTGACACCTCAAATGGTTCACACAACACCAAATACACTTGGAATAATGTCACACCCCCAAACCAAGGATGGCGGAAACGTCCGGGGGTGGAGGACTTCATGTATAGTATCATAACAACAATTGTAATAGTAATTCAAGCAAACACAACCAACATATATATAATTGAAAAAGTTACATCATTGTATGAATTACATGTTTACGAATCAATTACAATATGTTGACAAAATATGAAATAGTAGACGCCTTAGCGTCCCATCCTCAAAAGCACTTGATTACCTGTTTAATGATTTCCTGAGAATACAAGTTCTTTGAAAAAGTGTCAACACAAAGGTTGGTGAGTTCATAAGCTTTTGTTTGGTATTATTAAAAGCCTTTCGTTTGTGAAAGTAGTATTTGTGTTAGAAAATCCAATATTTTCCTTAATGTGTAAATGTAGTCTTAAAACCCAAAGACCGAAATGTACAAGTAATTTGTCATATTTATAGTAAAACAATGCAAGTTTAAATCGACATAAACTCGTTAAATTTTAATGAAGTTCCCGTAAATTCCAATGTTTATTAATACTTTATGTGAGTTATTATAACCATGCTATGACCTAGTTGGCCTGAAACGACGTTCTTCAGGCGTCGGAAATGTTATGACATTTGTCACCCCAGACCTGCCGGTCTAGCTGTTGCATGCAGCTTAGGTGTGGGTTTGTCAAACCCAATATAGATCTATACACAAGTATCACGCTCTCCCTCAAGGAGACTCTGGTTACAATACATGACTTAATGGTAATTTGAAGTAAATGTCTCACAAAGTAATTAACGGAATTACGTGTTATGAAAACTTGGTACCGTATGGCCGTACCTTGCTTAATGAAAATATCCTTTGTATAAATGTACCCTTTTTCAATGTATGTGCTATGTAATGTATCATAAACTATACCGATTATAGTTTATCAACCAAGGGTAGTACGTAGTAATGTATGCAAACTATATTTAAAATAGTTTATTAAATGTTTGAATGTATCGTTAACGGAAATACGTGTTATTAAAACTTGGTACCGTATGGCCGTACCTTGCTTAATGAAAATATCCTTTGTATAAATGTACCATTTTTAAATGTATGTGTTATGTAATGTATCATAAACTATACCTATTATAGTTTATCAACCAAGGGTAGTACGTAGTAATGTATGCAAACTATATTTAAAATAGTTTATTAAATGTTTGAATGTATCGTTAACGGAAATACGTGTTATGAAAACTTGGTACCGTATGGCCGTACCTTGCTTAATGAAAATATCCTTTGTATAAATGTACCATTTTTAAATGTATGTGTTATGTAATGTATCATAAACTATACCTATTATAGTTTATCAACCAAGGGTAGTACGTAGTAATGTATGCAAACTATATTTAAAATAGTTTATTAAATGTTTGAATATATCGGTTGTACTTTGATTATAATCACTTGTTATTCTTTATATTCAATATGTCCAAATCCATTTGTAAACTGATGTGTGTCCATTTATTAAGATAAAATGACATATATTGCAATAACATATAATCATATAAAGATATACACCTTGCTCAACATGTTACAAGGTGAAATGAAATTGACAGCAACTTTTTGTTGAAAACAGTTTCTGTTACTGTTTTTAGAAAATTTATAGAAAAATCATCAAAGCTCCAAATCCAAATCCGCAAATTTTGAGAGTTTGGAATATGAGTCTAGTTTGTTTGTAAATTTTATCAAGATTTTTAGTGATCTCTAACAGAGGTGAAAATGTCCATAATCACAGACTGGTCCGGGTTTGCCTCTGAAATGGTAGGCAGTTTTGTTAAAATCACCATAAATTGTAGAAACATCATATGGGGATGTTCAAGTAGCCATTTTAAAGCTAAGAGTTTGAACTACTTGCACCTGGAACAGTTTTGAAAACTAAATTATTTAAGTTGACCAAAACAGTCTGTGATTGAAGTCTATCTTTTCTGATGTAATCCGTTAGAAAAAGTTTAATTGTGTTCTTGATGATTTTGCTTGTATTCCCCCCTTAAAAACTTAAGAAAACATGTAAATGTAGGGGTATGAACTCACCTTATGTGGTTTCAGTAGATGAAAGTGAGAGAGAGGAAGTGTTCAACCCAAGAACACTAAGAAGATGTCTTGATGATTCGAGAATCTAACACCGAATAAGATGGAACTTGTGTAAGATATCAATGATTTGAGTAGAATGGAGTTTAATAATTATGTGAATGATGAAGATACTTACTAATTGAAGAAAGAAATCCTTGGAGAAAGCCTTGAAGTTCTTGAAGTTGAGAGAAAAGATGAGAGAATTTTGGAGAGTGTTCTTGGTTGCTAAGTGTAGAATGAAAGAATTTTATGGAGAATGAGGAGAGAGGATCAATCTTCCAGCTCTTAGAACGTGGGAAGAGCTGGAAATTGGGTGTAAAGGTCCACTAAGGAGACAAGGGGTAGTGGGAAAGAGTGGCTAATCATAGAGTGAGGTGGTGGTGGTTTGCTTTTGCCATAAATTAAGGAAAAGCAAATATTCCCTCAATAATTAGTTCAACCACTAATTCTTTTAATATATTTTATAAAAACCCTGGAGATTTATATATTTTGGGGCCTTAGTTTATAAAATAAAGTTTTGGGTGAAAATCTCACGTTAAAATAATGAAAAACGGAGTTAAAACGAAGTCGTAGTCGAAAACCAGGAGAAAAAGCTGAATCTGCGAAGTTGCTCGGTCCTGGGCCGAGGTTCGGACCTGAGGCTTCGGACCTGAGGCTTCGGTCCTGAGGCTTCGGTCCGAGGCTTCGGTCCTGAGCACTTCGGATGCGAGGCTTCGGTCCTGAAGCTTCGGTTTTGGGTCCTTAAGGCTATTTTACCCGTTTTTACCCCGTTTCAAGTGGTTTTTGACCCGGTTAAGGGTCGTGATGACCCGAATGATTATAAAAAGTTAAAGGAACTTTTGAGAGAGATTTGGGAGAGATTTCTAATAGAGAGAGATTGAGTGAAAGAGATTGAGAGAGAGTTCTTTTGAGACCTTTTTGAGTGTTTGGCTTTGAAACGCAAGGTCCGTAAACCCCGTTAAGCCATGATTTAGTGTCCTACACAATCCCGATGGTTGTGCAATAGTGTTTTATCGCTTTGGTTCGTTGTTTAGCACTGTTAAGGCTAAGGAAAATCAAACACATGAATTTTCGAAATGATGTTTTCTCATTAAAATAGCAAATTGTACAGTGATTACATAACGTAAACCCTAACATACAAGGGTTATTGGAGTTGACCGGTTTGACTTGTTGACTTTGTTTGACTTTGACTTGACCGAAATTTGACGGTTGTCACATCATCCCCCCGTTAGAAGGAATTTCGTCCCGAAATTTGCATTTGACTGGGACATCAAGAGTTTGGGAAAAGATGTGGGTATTTTTGTTTCATTTGATCTTCGCGTTCCCAGGTGAACTCAGGCCCTCGTTTAGCGTTCCAACAGACCTTCACGATGGGAATACGACTTTGTTTCGTTCGTTTGATTTCCCGATCCATGATTTTGACTGGTTCCTCCACGAAGTGGAGATTTTTGTTAACTTCGATTTCGTCGAGTGGTATTACGAGGGTCTCGTCGGATAGATTTTGTCAATCATATTTTTTTTTGGGTAAAAAAAAATAAAGTTTTATTAGTTACCTATAGCGACGACTTGTCGTCACCACAGGTTTAATCTATTACGATGACTTGTTGTCGCTATAGGTTTTTAACAAGAGCCAACGACATACCTATAGCGACACACAAGTCATAATTTGCATGTGTGAAGACTTGGAGTACTTTCTAACTGGTTCATGTGTGAAGACTTGGAGTACTTTCTAACTGGTTCATGTGTGAAGACTTGGAGTACTTTCTAATGAAAACTGTGCTACTGGGGAAATTGGAAACTGGAACGTAGCTTCAAAGTCAAGAATATGCAGTAGGCATGTGATGCATTAAATGCATGAGGCACACAAGTCATAATTTGCAGCAACATATCCGTATATGTGTGTGAATTGAAGAAGAAGGTTACGGCTCAAAGAATATATATATTCATTTTCTCTTCATTTGTTAGATACACAATAACCATAACATCATAGACTATATATATTCCATTTCATTTGTAATTTTCACTAGTTTATATTCCGCGAGTGTTACCGAAATCATTTATCAATTTTTCAGAAGTGCTTAACTTGTTTTGTTGCATTCCCAACAATTTGCTTATTAATTACTTCTCCCACTTTACTTATATAAATCATCACATTCTTACCGCGACTTTTAACTTCTCCCTCACAAATGGATCCACCTGCAGATCATCAGAACCCCATAGATGACCTCGATTGGTTTCAGTACTTTGATCATCAAGATCTTTTCAGGTATATATAAACGTCACTCATTACACCATCTTACGCACAGAAAAGTGATTTTGTCGACATTGATCAAAACATGGTTTGGATTTGTAGTGATCAAAAAGAGTATTTCATCGTGTTGGATTTTGATTATCTTGAGTTTTTTTTTTTTTTTTTTTGGATTTTTGCAGTGGTGACATGCTCAACCATCATGATTACGAGTTGTCGGAAAAATTGCATGAAGGGCTCGATCAGAACGTTTCCACAGTACTTAACAAGGATCAAAACATCATTTCTAGAAATGAGTTTCACGATCTTGATCCCCTTGAAGATATAAGCTTATGGGATTGTTGGGAGGATGGTAATTTACCATTGGTTAGTTTCAGTGAAGACTATAAATCCGGTGGTGAGGCTACATGTAGTGCTAGTGCTGTCACCACTGATCACTGTGGCCGGAAGGTAACAAAGAGATTGAGACCATTGGAGTTTGAAGAGATAGAGAAGTACTTTGAGATGCCGATAATCATGGCAGCAAAGGAACTAGGGATAAGTTTAACAGTGTTGAAGAAAAGATGCAGAGAGTTAAACATAAACAGATGGCCTCATAGAAAACTTAAGAGCCTTCAATCCCTCATTGAAAATGCCAAGGTAAATTATGATAATAACCTTCTATACATTACCCATGCACTTGGTAACCAAAGTAGTTTTGGTATTTTCTAAAATTTTAATCGTTAGCTTCTTTATAACTAAACATAGGTCCTAGGCATATGCCACATCAAATCAATTGATTTACTACGATCTCCTGATTTATATTTATATAAACTTAACTCATTGTAAATTTTGTGAACTCACATGAAAAATATATTGTATCTACCTTTAAAAAAATTTTAGGAGTTGGGATTAAACGAGGAGATAGAGACGTTAGAAGGGCACAAGAAGATGATGGAGAAATTGCCAGGTATGGAATTGACAGAAAGAACAAAGAAGCTTAGGCAAGCTTGCTTCAAAGCTATTTATAAGAAGAGAGGACTTAACAATCCTTAGCCATTTTGTTATCATTAGTGGATTTTAATCTACATTGTATGTGTTTTTCTCTTGATAGTTTGATACTCTTTTTTTTTTTTAGTTTCATTTTATGTATTTGTCTATTGATTTTTAATGCAGAAAATTTTGTATAATTTGGGTATTATAGTTTGTATTATGTATTTAGCCATATTTTAGATTGCCGACACGACTACGCCGACGACTCTATACCAGAGGTCTATATAAATAGACTTATGAATTTAGTAGGAATAACTTGATTATAATCTTATGATTTGTTCCATGTCTGATCCACTCCTAAGATTCTCTTGACATGCCCCCAGTTATGTGTAATTAAAATTTTATTAGACTGTTGATCCTAATGAGTCTACCCTAAGTCCACAACCAAATAAGGAACAGGTCCTAAGGCGGACTCACCATTTCTAGGTCAATCATTCCTTAATTACACATAACTTCGAGGTACACCTAAAGAATCTTAGAGTTACCAGTTGTAAATTGTTTGTAATACCAAGTAGTGAGATTCAATGAAATAAAATGCATGCCTATTTCATTGATAAACCTTTTAGTAAATACCCTTACCATTTATATACACATGTATATTTTCGCACTTTAGTGAACTATTCTTGGTGTTTCTGTTAACGTCTTGGAGATGGAGTTATGGTAGTGGGTAGAAGTAGGTTTTGTACGGGCGTTAAAATTTACACATCATGTTGCTCCTGCGAGAATAGGGGTAGAAGAGATAATTAATAGACGCCTAATCCTATAATTACTTATAGGGGTGATCCTTATTAGTTACGTCTATAATCACGTAGTGCATATCAGTTATACATAATTTGAGATAGAATAGACTTTCGAATAAATGACTCTACTCTAAGTCCACAACCAAACAAGGAACAGGAAGTAGAGCAATAGTCATAGATTCTGAGTCTATAATATCTTTAATTATGTATAACCTTGGCGTATGCACTCAGTTATCATAGGCCTACTAATAGAGGTCTTTAGTTTTCACATAAGTTGGTTATAGTATCACCAAATACTCCTATAGTATTTTTAGCTGTTTAGATTCGATTCTTAAAGTATTCTCTGTAGGGTGTAGTTAGGTTGATAGATTTGTTGCCCATTATGACTATCCCCCAGTATATGCAAGTCACTCCTCGGACAGATATAGTTGATCAGGCTATATCCTTCCCAGACTTGATTTACATATACCAAGGCATACCCATAATGTACAACTCCTCTTCTTTTATTTTATGTTCTTCTAGTTATGACACTATATGAGCATGTATGCATGTATTTATACTTTTAATAAAAAATCATTTATTTTCTAAAAGTATATTTATTTGAAAAATGCACAAATCAGAGACTATTAGTCCCAATTGTGTTTATAGTTTGTATATCTTATGTGGTTTGATATACTTAATTCACTATAAACTGTGCTCTGATACCAATCTGTCACACCCCCAAACCAAGGATGGCGGAAACGTCCGGGGGTGGAGGACTTCATGTATAGTATCATAACAACAATTGTAATAGTAATTCAAGCAAACACAACCAACATATATATAATTGAAAAAGTTACATCATTGTATGAATTACATGTTTACGAATCAATTACAATATGTTGACAAAATATGAAATAGTAGACGCCTTAGCGTCCCATCCTCAAAAGCACTTGATTACCTGTTTAATGATTTTCTGAGAATACAAGTTCTTTGAAAAAGTGTCAACACAAAGGTTGGTGAGTTCATAAGCTTTTGTTTGGTATTATTAAAAGCCTTTCGTTTGTGAAAGTAGTATTTGTGTTAGAAAATCCAATATTTTCCTTAATGTGTAAATGTAGTCTTAAAACCCAAAGACCGAAATGTACAAGTAATTTGTCATATTTATAGTAAAACAATGCAAGTTTAAATCGACATAAACTCGTTAAATTTTAATGAAGTTCCCGTAAATTCCAATGTTTATTAATACTTTATGTGAGTTATTATAACCATGCTATGACCTAGTTGGCCTGAAACGACGTTCTTCAGGCGTCGGAAATGTTATGACATTTGTCACCCCAGACCTGCCGGTCTAGCTGTTGCATGCAGCTTAGGTGTGGGTTTGTCAAACCCAATATAGATCTATACACAAGTATCACGCTCTCCCTCAAGGAGACTCTGGTTACAATACATGACTTAATGGTAATTTGAAGTAAATGTCTCACAAAGTAATTAACGGAATTACGTGTTATGAAAACTTGGTACCGTATGGCCGTACCTTGCTTAATGAAAATATCCTTTGTATAAATGTACCCTTTTTCAATGTATGTGCTATGTAATGTATCATAAACTATACCGATTATAGTTTATCAACCAAGGGTAGTACGTAGTAATGTATGCAAACTATATTTAAAATAGTTTATTAAATGTTTGAATGTATCGTTAACGGAAATACGTGTTATTAAAACTTGGTACCGTATGGCCGTACCTTGCTTAATGAAAATATCCTTTGTATAAATGTACCATTTTTAAATGTATGTGTTATGTAATGTATCATAAACTATACCTATTATAGTTTATCAACCAAGGGTAGTACGTAGTAATGTATGCAAACTATATTTAAAATAGTTTATTAAATGTTTGAATGTATCGTTAACGGAAATACGTGTTATGAAAACTTGGTACCGTATGGCCGTACCTTGCTTAATGAAAATATCCTTTGTATAAATGTACCATTTTTAAATGTATGTGTTATGTAATGTATCATAAACTATACCTATTATAGTTTATCAACCAAGGGTAGTACGTAGTAATGTATGCAAACTATATTTAAAATAGTTTATTAAATGTTTGAATATATCGGTTGTACTTTGATTATAATCACTTGTTATTCTTTATATTCAATATGTCCAAATCCATTTGTAAACTGATGTGTGTCCATTTATTAAGATAAAATGACATATATTGCAATAACATATAATCATATAAAGATATACACCTTGCTCAACATGTTACAAGGTGAAATGAAATTGACAGCAACTTTTTGTTGAAAACAGTTTCTGTTACTGTTTTTAGAAAATTTATAGAAAAATCATCAAAGCTCCAAATCCAAATCCGCAAATTTTGAGAGTTTGGAATATGAGTCTAGTTTGTTTGTAAATTTTATCAAGATTTTTAGTGATCTCTAACAGAGGTGAAAATGTCCATAATCACAGACTGGTCCGGGTTTGCCTCTGAAATGGTAGGCAGTTTTGTTAAAATCACCATAAATTGTAGAAACATCATATGGGGATGTTCAAGTAGCCATTTTAAAGCTAAGAGTTTGAACTACTTGCACCTGGAACAGTTTTGAAAACTAAATTATTTAAGTTGACCAAAACAGTCCGTGATTGAAGTCTATCTTTTCTGATGTAATCCGTTAGAAAAAGTTTAATTGTGTTCTTGATGATTTTGCTTGTATTCCCCCCCTTAAAAACTTAAGAAAACATGTAAATGTAGGGGTATGAACTCACCTTATGTGGTTTCAGTAGATGAAAGTGAGAGAGAGGAAGTGTTCAACCCAAGAACACTAAGAAGATGTCTTGATGATTCGAGAATCTAACACCGAATAAGATGGAACTTGTGTAAGATATCAATGATTTGAGTAGAATGGAGTTTAATAATTATGTGAATGATGAAGATACTTACTAATTGAAGAAAGAAATCCCTGGAGAAAGCCTTGAAGTTCTTGAAGTTGAGAGAAAAGATGAGAGAATTTTGGAGAGTGTTCTTGGTTGCTAAGTGTAGAATGAAAGAATTTTATGGAGAATGAGGAGAGAGGATCAATCTTCCAGCTCTTAGAACGTGGGAAGAGCTGGAAATTGGGTGTAAAGGTCCACTAAGGAGACAAGGGGTAGTGGGAAAGAGTGGCTAATCATAGAGTGAGGTGGTGGTGGTTTGCTTTTGCCATAAATTAAGGAAAAGCAAATATTCCCTCAATAATTAGTTCAACCACTAATTCTTTTAATATATTTTATAAAAACCCTGGAGATTTATATATTTTGGGGCCTTAGTTTATAAAATAAAGTTTTGGGTGAAAATCCCACGTTAAAATAATGAAAAACGGAGTTAAAACGAAGTCGTAGTCGAAAACCGGGAGAAAAAGCTGAATCTGCGAAGTTGCTCGGTCCTGGGCCGAGGTTCGGACCTGAGGCTTCGGACCTGAGGCTTCGGTCCTGAGGCTTCGGTCCGAGGCTTCGGTCCTGAGCACTTCGGATGCGAGGCTTCGGTCCTGAAGCTTCGGTTTTGGGTCCTTAAGGCTATTTTACCCGTTTTTACCCCGTTTCAAGTGGTTTTTGACCCGGTAAGGGTCGTGATGACCCGAATGATTATAAAAAGTTAAAGGAACTTTTGAGAGAGATTTGGGAGAGATTTCTAATAGAGAGAGATTGAGTGAAAGAGATTGAGAGAGAGTTCTTTTGAGACCTTTTTGAGTGTTTGGCTTTAAAACGCAAGGTCCGTAAACCCCGTTAAGCCATGATTTAGTGTCCTACACAATCCCGATGATTGTGCAATAGTGTTTTATCGCTTTGGTTCGTTGTTTAGCACTGTTAAGGCTAAGGAAAATCAAACACATGAATTTTCGAAATGATGTTTTCTCATTAAAATAGCAAATTGTACAGTGATTACATAACGTAAACCCTAACATACAAGGGTTATTGGAGTTGACCGGTTTGACTTGTTGACTTTGTTTGACTTTGACTTGACCGAAATTTGACGGTTGTCACAAATAACTTGAGAGAAACTTGAACACTCCTTGAAATCGTCTAGCCCTCCCACTCACACATTAGTGCACGATTTCTTGAGCCATGGGATTCTTTTATATGGTGGCTATTAGGGTTACACCATGTAACTCATAACTTTACCCATTCCTTATGCTCCATGGATTTTAACCTCCATGGAGTATCCATGGGTCACCCCATGGACATAGTCCAACATAAGGAATCTTGGATCACAAGCCCACATATATAAGAATGAATGATTTACACAATCAACCCATATATTTAATTAGTCTCCTTTTGATCACTTAATTAATTCCAAATTAATTCTTGATTAATACTAATTAAATAACCTTATTAATATATTAGAACTTATAATATATTAACCAACCTTAAGTGTTATTTCTCTCATTATAGTCTATCCAAATGCATGATGCCATGCAACCCAAATGGACCATGCCGGGTCGGGTCAAGTCTTACCAATTATAGTTATGGACTTAGACATTAATCCAACAACCACATACAACATATCATGCTAGCTATAACAACTACACATATCACATAAGCCATGCATACAATAGATAGGGATATCGTGGGCTCGTCCCCAGGGTCTTACTCAAGGATGCCATGGGCTCCCCACATGGTCTTACACCTAAGTTCCATAGGCTCTCCCATAGTCTTTGATAGGAAATCCATGGGCTCTCCACATGGTCTTACATCCAAGTGCCATGGGGTCTCCCATGGTCTTCCATATAACATACCACATATACCAATAGCATACTTCCTATCTCATACAAACTAACATGTCACATAATACAATCTCAGCTAGGATACTACACATCATAAAATGGGCCGGCCTTGGTACCTTAGACCCATTGGTATGGTGAGGAGACTCACCTCTGTCCAAAGAATCCGAAAGCTACTCTCTTAACAGTCTGTAACCATCCGCACTGAACAATGATAGCATTATTTAATGTTAGGATCAAACCCCATCTAAGTGGAGAACCCAAATCCCCAAGTCCCTTCACAATGGCCCCAAAGTTTTCCTTAGTTAATGGGCCCAAAGTCCATATCCAAAATCCTAAATGGACCTCATGGCCCAATAAAGCCCAACCATAACATCCATGGCCCAAAACAGATAAATTGGCCCACTAATCCCAAAATGTGACCAGGCCCAATGACTGATTGAGGCCCAAAGGCTCAAAGGCCCAAAACAAATCCAAGTCCAACTGTTGTGCGTACGCTTGGCGTACCACCCGGGTACGCGCAGCGTATTGAGTCCTTGAGCAGTATGTGCGGCGTACACTAACTTACGCCCAACGTACAAAGTGATTAAGCTCTTCCTTCCATTAAGTGCTTAATACTTGATGTTCTTACGTCCAAAACCATATCTGAGCTTATTAAGACGTCTTAGGGCATAAAGTTGGCAACTTTATGCCCTTGCATGCTCCAAACTATTGCATGGAGTCTAGATACTCCCCAAGCTAGCACCTTTATGTATCTAGAATGCTCATAAGGCTCAGATCTAACCATTTCAGCCTCTGGAGTTGCTCAACTCTCAAGAGGAGGTCCAAAACCAACAAAAGGGACCATAAAGAAAACCCTAACTAGATCTAAAGAATAAGAAGGCAAGTTAAGAGCTTTATACCTCCAGAAGCTCCTCAAGGTGAACTAGATGCAGATTCTTGAAGCCCAAGGTCACTCCAAGCTTGCTTAGCAATTCCTTCTTCTTTAATGAACACTAAAAAGGCCACAAATGCACTCCTTAAGCTCAAAATACACTCTCAAATGATTCTATGGTTTTTAGGGACGTTTGAAGGTGAGAGAGGCTGATTAGGGTGAGACTCAAATGAGATAAGGATGCTTATATAGGGCTCAAGTCCAAAAATTAGGGTTTGGACATCCGTCACGTACGCCCAACGTACTTCTGGTACGCCCAGCGTACGTGCTGCCCCTCCGCAATCATTAATATATAGTACGCTGAGCATACTCATGAGTACGCCCAACATACTTAAGGTACCTCTTATGTAACAGTAATTAACTTCAAGGGCTTTTTTGGGAATCCCTAAATTGGATTGTTACACAGTTACGCTACAACTTGGCAAGTCCTTATTTGCACTCGGCGAGTCACTCATTATTTTATTTTTGAGTTCACGATTTGATCACATTTGATACGGGCATTAGTCATGTTCCCATGCCAAAGTCAACTGAAGATGGAGGTTTACATTAAGACGATCAACCTCGCAACTACTATCTCAGGGGAGTTTGTTCCAATTCCCTCTTTATTTTATCGTTTTTTATCATGCATAATATGTGATGATATATGGTCCATTAGCATGGCCTAGACTACCCTAGAGCACCAGCCTGGCCTGACGCGCTCTCGCCAGCCTTGCCTGACGCTCCCTTGCCAGCCTTGCTGGGGACACTCCTGCTGGCCCGGCTTGGCGCTCCCTTGCCAGCCTGATGACGCATGGTTTATACGACTGAGTCCAGTCCAATGTCATTGGTCGCGTACCAATAACATCGGACTGGGGGGACTTGATGATATATGGTCCATTAGCATGGCCTAGACAGCTCTGGCGCGCCAGCCTTGCCTGGCGCTCCCTTGCCAGCCTTGCTGGGGACTCCCTTGCCATCCTTGTTGGGGACTCTCCTACTGGCCCGGCCTGGGAACTCCCTTGATAGCCTTGTTGGGGACTCTCCTGCTGGCCCAGACTGGCGCTCCCTTGCCAGCCTTTCCTAGTGCGTGCGCGCCAGCCAGCCTTGCCCGGCGCCTCCGGGCGGCCTCGCCCAGCTCCTTGCTAGTTGGGCCTGAATTGGGCTGGCCCAAGGCTTGACCTAATTCCCCTTGACTTGATTATCCACTATAAATAGAATAGTGCCTTCTCCATAGAAGGCGACTCTTCCCGAGGTGGCTTAGCCGCCACTAGACCTCTCCCCATGGCTCAACCGTCACACTATACTCCGGCCGGGTGGCTCAGCCGCTACCCGCCACCGTCAGCCACCATACACCACCACCAGCACCAAGATGGTCCTCTCCAGCTAAGGAGAGCCATCTCAGATCTACCAGCTGATCTAACTTGATCATCGGAGTCCGCTCCCGGGGCACAGTCCCTGGGGCGGCTCTAACGGCCTTGTCTGTTGTGACCTCGCAGATCTGTCTCCAGTGTAGAAACACATCCTCAGAGCAGGTGGTCGGAGCCGAAGTTGCATCAATATGCAATGGGGACATTGCATAAATTAAGTGTGGGGTAGGGGTTGGTTACATTTAGTCAAAATTTAGAATCTTAGATTAATTTTTAAAAATTTTTGCATAAAAATTGCTAGGGTTTAATTGAGAAAATTTTGGTAAAAGCAATTAGGGTTCATGCTACTATTATGTTTGATGATTCTATGAGGACCCAAATGTTTATTTGAGCCTATACACGTTATAATGCATTTGTGGCCCCCTTTATTCTAGTGAAATCATGGGACAAAAACACAATCTCGCTTAGTTTGAGGGACGCAACATGTTTAGCATCATGTACTTGAAATGTATCCAGAAGACTAGTACCTTTAATCAATAAGGGTTGAAGTTAAGCTCCCTTGCGTAAGCATGTAGGGATTGAGTGAAAAAAGTGAGATATTAAAAAAAAGAGAGAAATTACCAAAAAGTTGAAAGAGTTTTGGAGCCATAAAAGAATAAAATTAAAGATCAAAATTCTGAAGAATTTCAAAAAGTTGAAGATACCAAAAATCAAACAAAAAGGTGGTGAATTCAAGAAATCAAAGATCAAATGTTCAAGAAAGTGAAGAATTCAAAGAGCTCCATTGTGGTATCAAAATGTAATTTTTATAGATTATGTGTGCTTGGGTAGCTTAACCAAAAATACCTTGAGGTTAAGAGAGTTTTCTGCGAATAAATTCGGAGGGATGCATAAAATGAGCGTTGTTCGAAAGAATTGGGCGAATGTTTATGAGGATTGTAAGTATTTAGAATTGAGGGGGGTCCTTAGGAAAAATTTTAGACACAAAACTATGTTTTTACTTCTAGATTACGTTTTTGAGTTATTATTTGCTGTAATTATGAGCTAAAACTAGTAACTTCTGTTTAGGGTAGATTAGCTTGTTAATGTGGATTGATTTTATGGTGTGGATTATTTGATTTGGTGAAAACTGTTTTGCTAAGCTTGTAATCGATCCTTATGTGTTGACAATAACTGTTTTTCTGTTAATTATCAAGTCTATTAAGTTGCAGGAACATCCTCTTAATTACTTGCTTCATATGATTTATGTGAAAACAACATTATATACCTAGTATTAGTGAATATGAACCTAGGATTAATAGAAAACAGGTAAGTTAATGTGTAAGCTTGTGTGATGAACAACCATACAAGATGTTGATTAAATTAGTCATTTAATTAGCTATAAATACAAGTCCTACTTAACCCGAATCAAAATACTAGGAAACTCATTAGTTTAAATAATTGGCCACTGTTTAAATTAATTTGTCTTCTAAGGATTAGTAATAGTGAACATGAGCCTAATCACATTTATCGGTAGCCAATGACAAAATAATCCATTGCACTTGCCCTAAAATCAACCATAGAAACAAGTGAGTCGAACCTAAACAAAAGTCTCTTTTATTATTGAATCTAGTTATCTTCAATTTCCTTAGCTGTTAGTTGTTTTTGTTTAAGCATTAGTTAATTGTTAAGTTTCTAGTCTTGCAAAACTAGAGAAAACCCTTTCTATTTATTGTCTGTTTTAATTAGGTAATTCTAGTGTTTAATATAATTGTTACCGTTCCTGTGTTCAATACCCTGCTTACTTGAACTATATTGCTAAACGATAGGTACACTGCCTTTCGTGTGTTATTTGTGTTTGAAGTAGTAGGATTAAAAGTAGTACATTTTACACACATCATAATTCACATATAAACTTTCAACAGATGTTTAATACTTTTAATAAATACTTGTATTAAAATCATGTTCATGAAAGTAACTATGCACTCACCTGATTGAGGTGGAAGATCCATGAAAAATCTAGCTCATCGGCTAATACTTCAACTTAACCCTTTTAAAAAAACCTAAATACGAATATTACTATGCTTCAGTATTCATTCGTATTTATAAGCTTATAATTTATTTATGGATTCTTCAATAGTCCCAAGATGTACTTCAAGCTCTATCAAATAAGGAACAACTAATTAAGATCATGTCGGAGGTAGGATCTGTTTGGCGTGTGTGTGTGTATCTATATATATATATATATATATATATATATATATATATATATATATACTGTTTGGAAAATCCACTTTAAACACCTCTCTAGATCTAGCCTAGACATCATTCCCGTAAGCAGATCAGTCAGTATTATGACTTGGAATCACTGATAATTCGTATTTATAAATTCATAATAATGACTATGAATATAAATACATGTTACACTTAAAGTATAATAAGTGCAGCATGACTTAAAGAGTTTCTAGCGAAAATTCGGAAAGTTCGCAGGCAGAACATCGAATCCGAATACTTCATCTCGTTGAAATTTCCAACGTTGCAGCGCCTCGATAAATTGCTCAAAACTCAGAAGTCGGATTCTAGAGATTTGGGAGGGAGTTTTAGAGAAATATTGAGTGAAAATGGGCAAAGAAATGAAGAGAATTCGACTGTTATTTATAGGGGGTTTTCAAAGGGCGTGCCGCGCTTTGGGGCGTTGGCCCCATTCAGTTCTTGCCACATGTCAAGCACTCGTTGGTCCACTTTTCCGGGTCGGTGGAAGGGTTCGGCCTCAGCTTCGCCACATGGTGCACTCTAGTGCCGCCACGTTACCCTCAACATGTATTTTTCGTGATATTCAAAAAATCACAACTCTCCCATACGAGCTCAGTTTTCGACATTCTTTATATCCACGCATAGGTATTTCCGAGTACTACAACTTTCCTTTAGACTCAACAACTAATTTTGAATCTATTTTAAATTCATATTCTATGAATATTACACTAAAAAAGATCGTATGAAATTCATAACTTCTTCATACGAACTCCGTTCTCGATTATCTCTATATCGATGGATTTTTTTGTGAGATCTTCAACTCTCGTTTACATTGTTTTGGCTAACAGTCAACCAATTTTAATTTCAATTTATGTATCACACACTGTTGTACTGTGTCACTCCGAAACTTCGAAAAGTCATAACTTCCTAATACGAAGTCAGATTTGAGCGTTCTTGATATGCACGCATTTGGAATTACAGTTACTATGAATTTCATTTAGATCACTTAGACTAATAAGCAACATATCTCTGATTCATCTTTTATGACACACTTTGTCGTATAGAGTTGAACGCGAAACTTTGAAGAATCATAATTTCTTTATACTAAGACAGATTTGAGCGTTCTTTATACCCACGGAATTGTCATCTCGACTACTATAACATTTGTTAAAATTATTTTTCCTAAATAATATTTTATTTTTAATATTATTTTATCGCTCAACGGCGGAATTATAAATAAAATGATCTTTTACAAATATTATATTCCTTATAATATTCGTCTACACAAAGCGCATATTTATAACTATTTATATTCTTCGTAATACGTACGAAGAACAGTTACCATATTCAAGGATTTAATTAATTATTCGATAATACGAATGTTTATAATTTATAATTTTAAACGTATCTAGCCCGAATTCGCGGGAGTTACAATATATATATATATATATATATATATATATATATATATATATATATATATATATATATATAAAGAAAGAGAAAGAGAGAGAGAGAGAGAGAGAGAGAGAGAGAGAGAGAAGTAAGTTCAAATAAAAACAGTAAATAGTGTGAGAACGTAAAAATACTATGTTTATGTTATTATTCTGTAATGAATGTTGTATATGTGTATTGTTGAAGTAATTCTAAAATGAATATTAACGTTTGGTTATTCATATATTCATTAGAATGTTATAATCTCTCTCTCTCTCTCTCTCTATATATATATATATATATATATATATATATATATATATATATATATATATATATATATATAGAGAGAGAGAGAGAGAGAGAGAGATATAGATATATCAGTGTTGCAAAAATCGGTCTAGGCGGCCAATTAATCAGCGCCTAAATGCTTGGCAGCCTCCAACCGATTACGAATAAGGGTTAGAGGGTTCGGCTATTCGGCCGTGGTTAATATCGGTCAAAGTCTGTCCAAATCGAACTAACTCAGCCCAATTTGGGCTCCAAATCAGACCATGTCAGTCCAGCTAGCTCTTATGGACCCGCTGGCTTAAAGGAGCAAGCTAGCCCAAAGCATAAATGGGTTTGATTTTCAAAGGATCAGGCTCCCCTTTTATAGAATATGTTTTCCTTCATCTATTATCCCACCAACGATGTAGGAAACTTTTAACCCTTTTATAAAACATTTATCACTGCTGCCATCGTTGGCAGAGCACTGTCATCTCTTATCTCTTTGAATCACAACTAACAACCACACTCATCGTCGCTGCCTTTACTGAAACTGAGACCACCTCCTTCTTCAACCACACAACTCCCTGGACCACCCTCTACACCAACCTCCTTGTTCACCGGAAACACCCACTTCAGACCTTGTTCAACACAAACACCCACATAAACCACTAGAATAATCACGTTTGCCTAACCTAGCAACAACTGAGAACCATCACAATAACCTCCTTTCTACAGCCAATACCCACATTCAGTTTCATCTTGGTCTACCATCACGAACCCACCATTATAGTCAAACCTCCTCCTTATTGTTGGATTAGTGTCTAAGTCCATAACTATTTTGGTATGTACTTGACTCGATGGTGCATGGTCCTTTTGGGTTGCCTTCACCAAAGCAACTTGATAGGATGAATTATGGAGAGAAAGGATTAATTATGATTTATTAATATATTATGAGAATAATATATTAAAGGAGAAATCATATTGTTTAATTAATATTAGTCAAGAATTAATTGATAATTAATTTTGTGGCTAAAAGAGATTAATTAAACTTAAGGGACTGGAACTGTAATTATAAGATAATTGCATTTGGGCTATGGATCACCTTGGAATAATAGGTTGGACGAATTCTATGGGGAAACCCATTAGAAATCGCCCAAGGGATATTCTAAAGGGTCCATGGGCTGCTTAGGGCTTAAGCAGTCAGATTAGGGTTTCCTAGTTGAAAACCCTAATAGCCTACATGTATATATAGTACCCTTAAGCCCCAAAAACGTGGCTAAGAGTTCCACTAGGGTTTCCACACGTTTTGGGCAGCCTCCTCTTTCCTTATTCTTCATCCTCTTGCTCTTGGTGTTTGTGAGCCATTAGAGGAGTGACACTTGTGACTCTAAGCTTTCTAAAGCCATTACAAGGAGGATTTGAGATTGTTATTGCTACATAACAATTAAGGTATGATCTAAACCCTAATTCATATGTTAATATTGATTATCACATGCTAGATCTAGGGTTTATAGTCTTGGATGAATGCATGTACAATAGAGAAACCTAGATCCAAGCATTAGGGTTTGCATGAGCACATAGGATGTTCGTATGGCCTAAACCCATCAGTGGTATCAGAGCCTTGATTGGTTTATATTGTATTGATGCCTTGGTTATTTGTTCAAGCTTCAAAATCGATTTTTTGGCTCCCTGACTGATGAACTCGGCGAGTTCCAATGTGGACTCGGCGAGTTGCTCCAACTCGGCGAGTCCATAGAGGAACTCGGCGAGTTCGAGCGTCAGTAAGAGCAGATTTCGGGATTTCTTGCTATTTTGCTTGAGGATACTTGCCTTAATTGTTTTGGGTCTTTAATATTCGAATTTTATCTTATATTTGAGAATATCCTTGATTAAACAAAAGATAATTACCAATTGATTAGATAATAACTTCCTTATATGATTAAAGATTAATTATTTGTATTAATTGGGTAACTTATCTTGCAAGAAATTGAAATTAGGTCAAATTTAGATAATCATTAAATTAATTGTTTAATTTAAATTATTTTCTATTTGATCCTTGTGTTTTTGAAATGTTTCAAATACTTGCCCTCAAGTTTTGGAATTTAAATTTTGATTAAAAGGTTTGATTTGAAATATTTAAATTCTAAACCCTAATGTTTTGAAATGTTTCAAAACTTGCCCTCAAGTTTTGGAATTTAAAAGTTGATTAAAAGTTTAATTTAGAAATGTTAGATTCTAAAACCCTAGTATTGTTTTTGAAAAGTTCAAATCACACCCTTATGGTTTTATTAAATTAATTAAGTGTATAATTAAAAGAGAGTTAATAAATCCATAGTGATATGGTTTACATTTAATTAAATTAAAAGTATGTTTTATTAAATTAGACCACCTAGTATTTTAAAAGTGTAAAATACACCCTATACTATATATAACATTAAAAGTCTAGTATTATATATATGTATGAGTAAACAGTTAGTCTTACCGTTAGTAGGCCTCATTCACGAAGCTGGTCTATAAGGGGTGTTTAAGGAAATTGCCTATAAAATGGCGATTGAATGGGTATCCACTCTTACCCACCGCACTCTTGACTAGTGGAGGGTCGTTAGCCGAACGGGTAGGATAGGACAGAAACCTTCCATTATAAGTATAATGAAGTACAAAAGTAACTAAATGCTTTTACAAAATTCCCAATCTTAGTTACTTTAGGCAAAAGTGAATTGATGCAATTCCATGAAATTACACTTTGTGCCCTTGCGAAGACATTAGTGGAGCGTGTGTGGCTAACCGGCACACTAAATGGTACTAAGCAAAGGTAGCAAAGGGTGACTCATTGTTTGTCATAGTTCGGTGGAGCGTGTGTGGTTAACCGGCACATCGAATAGGTGACTGTAACATTGGGGGCACCATGTAAGTTTGCATGGTTATTCACACCCTATTTTGTGATCCTCGGCATCCCAGTCACAAATCGAGGGGCATATCGAGATTTAAACATGCCATTGAAATGTTCAATGAATCTCAAAAGATCTAGGAATTTTCAATAGATTTAAAACTTAAATTTCTTTTTCGTTTTTCATGGTGGAAATTAGTGAATCGTCGTTCACTTACCTTCAAATGTTCTGCAATTTGGGTTACGGCATCCCTCTCCCAAGTTGTAGAGTATTGTGTTGGGTCCTAGCCTTAATATCTCATTTGGGTGATTTATTAAGGACTCAATCAATCAACTAACTTGAATTTTTCTCCCGTTTTGTAGATGTCAAAGTATGACAACTATGGTCTTCCCAAATCCCGTGGAACAAGCTTTTCACATGAAGATGATATTCCACGATTCGATAGAGGAACACGAGATCATGCTTCACTTCCTCCACCTCCTCCTATTGTTCTCCCTAACCCACAAGTTCAAAAGGTTGAAAAGTTCAAACTCACTCAAGCCCTTTTGGCAAGTAAACATGAAGAAGGAAAGTCAGTGTGTGCACACGCCCTAGAGATGAAGTCGCACATTGATAAGTTAAGAATGTTGGGGTCTGTTGTCTGTGAGGAGCTGGCTGTTGACTGGGTTCTTCAGTCACTTCCTGACTCATATAGTGAGTTCGTAAGAGAGTATTATATGATGAACCACGACGTAACCCTCATCGATCTCACCTATATGCTTATTGCTGCTGAATCAGCAATGATTTGGCGCACTGGAAAAGCAAAGTTGATTGGTGGATCTGCCTTCCAGACCTCTATGGATATAGACAATGGCAACGAAAGGCATGCCATGATCGAAAAGTTTGATCATAAGAGAAAGGCAAAGTCAGAAGTAGTTCCGTGTGTTGTTCCAAAAGAGTCAATTTGCTTTTATTGCCAAGAGAAGGGGCATTGGAGACGAAGCTGCCCTATTTACCTAAGAGATCTAAGAGATGGGAGAGTCAAAACGTATGGCTCTACTTTAGGTAAAATCCATTAACTAACTCTTTTAAGTTCCTATTCTAGATTCTTAATACATAATGTGATAAGATTACATTTCGATGTCTTGTAGGATCGAAGAAAAGAAAGGAATCTTAAAGGAAGAAGTGAGCGGAATCTAATCGTGAAGAAATGGATTTCGATCGCATTACTTGAAGATTAGAATCTTAAGCTACTACTTGGAGTTAGAATAGATTGCTTAGGAATATTTAACAACATAGTTTTTCAGTTGAATTGCATTGTAAGGACAAATTTTTCCGCAATAATATAAATTTTGATTTTATATTATTTATTTATCCTTGCAATGGCGTGTATGAAAAATTGATGTAAGTTTCTATTATTAGCAATAATGGATTTGATTCTTAATTATGTTATTTGTGGAAAGGTCAAGAATTTACCAAATAGGGAAAGTTTCTCATCGCCCAAGTTTCAATTGGACAGAAACTTGGAATCATACAACTTGGTTGCATGATGAATGAGAAATTTCATATTTGGAAATTAGACTAATTCATTGACAAAGTGTCAAGTGAAGGACTAGGAGATCGAGTACACAAGGTTGTGTGTTGATCAAGTCCACCACAAGAGTAACAAAGATATTCGTCATGATTTATTAAGGTTAAGTAAATATGATTATACTTATGAGATTAAGTGTAATTCTCAATTGATTGAAAGAGTTTCAATAAATAGCAGAACGAATAAGAAGAATCAAGTAGGCAGAAAGATAAAAGTTTCTCTATTCTAAGAAGAAGGGAGAGTACCTTTTTATTATGTTTTATGATAGGTCTTAATGATTAAGAACCATATCTCAATTGATCCTCTAAGTGAGTCTTAGTGCAATTGTATGTCTGAGAAGAGGAATCAAGAATTGAAGAAATGGTTAAATTAAGAAGTCAATCATACTTCGTTCCAAAACCAAGTCTTAGAGTTAAGATTGTGAATTGAGTGACAAGTCTTAAGAAGGTTTATAACATTCATCAAATGTGAAATTTGAAAAGGTTTTCTTATTCTTGCACAATTGGAAAGTTGTGATGTCTTGGATAAGACAAAGACCAACTAGGGCCAATTTAGTGAAGTGTTTTGTCTTGATAAAAACTACACTAACTCTTGAATATTTGTTTGTCGAGAAATGTTATTGACAAAAGAATCTTATATGTCAAGGAGTCAGTGGGAGTCTTAATGGTCTTGAAAAGTTTCAAGAACTAATCGAGAATAAACCTTATCGATCATCACTAGCACACGACTTGAGGTTTACAACCTATCGTGTTGACATTATTTTGTTTCTGTGCCATTCCAATTAAGTTAATTATGCATGTGAGTTCTATGAGTTCTCATTTGAACGCATAAAAGGCAAGCACCTTGATCAATGAAAAGTACGTTGATATGAAAGGGTGAGCTGCTTAACTACTTGGAAGACATGGTGGGCACTCGTGTTACCATAAGGCAAGAAATCAAGATTGAGAAAGTTCAGTCCATATGAGTTTGGATTTGTCGCAAACTTTGGTTTTGACAAATTCGCATGGATAGGAATACATACACCATTAAAAACTAAGTGTCATAAGATTCCCTCCTTCATGAAAATGACTGTGAGGAAATGCTTTCACTAAGAGAGATTTTAAGAAGATAGTGATTGTGAAATTGTATTCTCGAATTCTATTATGGTTACGGCATCCCTTTCCATAATTCGATTGTGAGATTTGGCAATTAGTCTGGATTGTTTAGACACACATATGAGCTATCTAAGGCAAAGGTGTATAAGTTTAAGAAGCTTAGATAAAGGATTATCAAAGCATTAGGTATTAGAAATATGAACTTCAGAAATTCAATAAGTATTGTTTTCTGGAAGTTCAGTTGTTTTCTAAAACATGTCAAAGCTAGTGGGAGCATAAGTGTTATGCTTATATGATAATAATCATCATGATAGTGGGAGCATAAATGTTGTGCTTGTTTGATTATTAAGGCAAGTATTGCAAGTTAGCAATATTAATTATAGAAAACAAGAGTCATACTTTGCAAAGTCGTAAGGGTTGAATAGTTGTTTTGCTATAATTAAGGGAGAGAATATTGTACTTCGTTTCAAAATCTAAAGCTTAGATTGAGAAATTTTAATAAATTTAGTCAAAGGATACATAGTGTGTTCTTAAATTTCGATTATGATTACGGCATCCCTCTTCATAGTTCGAATTGTAAGAACGAGACACATAAAATATTATGGCAGAAGATGGATAAAGCATCATATCTTTATGTAAGACATTATGCATCGTGTTCCATACGCTTCGGGTATAGGATCGATTGCAAGTGCTATAATATTTGACCATTCTAAAATTTTCAAAATGTCTAGCGCATTTAGAGGGAAAAAGGACTAGAATCGGTTTTGACTAAAATAATTAAACAACTATCAAAGGACGATCCAAAGCTCGCTGAGGATTGGTCGCTTGTGAGTAGTTGGAAGTATGGTATTGGATGACATTATTATGAATAGATAAGATTCATTTACACTAGTGATTACATCTCATTTAATCTCTTAGTGTAATGTAGCTTCGTATCAACACATATGATACAAATAAACTGAGTGGGTCAGGTTGGGAAACCTGGTGAGTATATAGGGATTTCAATCCCACAATGTTATATCATATATATATATATATATATATATATATATATATATATATATATATATATATATATATATATATATATATATGTTTTAGAACTCGCAATATACATAATTTCACATCATATAAGCATTTTTACCCCACCCTGTCGATTCTCAAAACGACACGATCTATACTCTCGGATCTAAAATTAACCTCTTTACCTAATCCATACTCATGGATTAGGTATGTCCAATCCATGCTCTCGGATCAATAACTATGCCCATTCCATACTGTCGGACTAGGGACAATTGACTATGTCTAATCCATGCTCCCGGATTAATGACAAATAACTATGTCCTCTCCATACTCTCAGACTAAGGACAAATGACTATGGCATTTAAGCACTTCTGAAATCCAACAACCCTATGCGGCCCTTAAAACCAGATTCCCCGTACCGCAAGTAATTAAAAGATATTATAATAAAACTTTGTATAATATATTTTATAATATATATATTGTTTATAAGTTCATAATAACGATATTGAACTTAAACATAAGCTATACTTATAGTAGGGTAAGCATAACTCACTTACTAGGAGGTTTGGCTAGGAACTGAGCTCTGCGGGGGCAAAACTTCCGAGTCGAAAGCTCTTCTTCCCAGAGCCTTCTGGCGCTCCGGGGTTTGCCTCTAGCACTTGGAAGTTACTATGGATTGGGAGGGGTTTAGAGAGATGTTTGAGAGAGAAAGAAGGGTGAAGGTGTGAAGAATTGAGGCTTCCCCCACATCTATTTATAGGTTGGAGCTGCGCAGGTATGCTGGGCGTTCCCTCGTAGCTACGTTGTGCATACGAGGCTATGCTGCGTGTACGATGGGGCAGGTGTCAGTTCCGGATGCGAGGCCATGGGGAACAAGCAAGGGCCAGGATTTTGCCACGTCACCCTCCTCGTAACAGCATAGTCCCGACTTCTAAATTTTGTAACTTTCGCATACAAGCTCCGTTTTTGACGTTCTTTATATCCACGCGTAGGTGGTGACGTAATCTACAACTTTCGTTTAGACTCTGTCGGCTAATTTTGACTTTATTTTTAAAGTTATATTTTAATATGCCTGGACAGGTAAAGTCCGTTAAAAATTCATAACTTTGTCATCTGATGTCCGTTTTCATCTGTCTTTATATCGTTGAATTCTTATTAACGAGATCTTCAATTCTCGTTTAGATTGTATCGGCTAAAAATCGGTCGATCTAAAATTCGAATTCCGGGCTGTGCACTACTATGCTAACTCTTCGAAAAATCATAACTTCCTCATACGAAGTCAGATTTGGACGTTCTTTTTATGCACGCTCTCGGTTTAATGTCACACCCCCAAACCAAGGATGGCGGAAATGTCCGGGGGTGGAGGACTTCATGTATAGTATCATAACAACAATGGTAATAGTAATTCAAGCAAACACAACCAACATATATATAATTGAAAAAGTTACATCATTGTATGAATTACATGTTTACGAATCAATTACAATATGTTGACAAAATATGAAATAGTAGACGCCTTAGCGTCCCATCCTCAAAAGCACTTGGTTACCTGTTTAATGATTTCCTGAGAATACAAGTTGTTTGAAAAAGTGTCAACACAAAGGTTGGTGAGTTCATAAGCTTTTGTTTGGTATTATTAAAAGCCTTTCGTTTGTAAAAGTAGTATTTGTTTTAGAAAAATCCAATATTTTCCTTAAAATGTATATGTAGTCTTAAATCCAAAGACCGAAATGTATAAGTAACTTTTCTTACTTATAATAAATAATGTAAGTTTAAATCGACATAAACTCGTTTAATTTTAATGAAGTTCCCGTAAATTCCAATATTCATTAATACTTTATGTGAGTTTATTAAAGCCTTTTCTTGTAAAAGTAGTGTTCGTTCCAGAAAATCCAATATTTTCCTTAATGTGTAAATGTAGTCTTAAAACCCAAAGACCGAAATGTACAAGTAGTGTTCGTTCCTTATAGTAAAACAATGCAAGTTTAAATCGACATAAACTCGTTTGATTTTAGTGAAATCCCCGTAAATTCTATGTTTGTTAATACCACATGTGAGTTATTATAACCATGCTATGACCTAGTTGGCCTGAAACGACGTTCTTCAGGCGTCGGAAATGTTATGACATTTGTCACCCCAGACCTGTCGGTCTAGCTGTTGCATGCAGCTAAGGTGTGGGTTTGTCAGACCCAATATAGATCTATACACAAGTATCACGCTCTCCCTCGAGGAGACTCTGGTTATAATACAGGACTTATTTGTAAATTGAATCGAATGTCTCACAGAAGTCATTAACGAATTTACATGTAGTGTAATGAAAACTTGGTACCGTATGGCCGTACCTTGCTTAATGAAAATATCCTTTGTATAAATGTACCCTTTTTAAATGTATGTGTTATGTAATGTTTCATAAAGTCATTAACGGAATTACGTGTTATGAAAACTTGGTACCGTATGGCCGTACCTTGCTTAATGAAAATATCCTTTGTATAAATGTACCCTTTTTAAATGTATGTATTCTGTAATGTATCATAAACTATACCTATTATAGTTTATCAACCAAGGGTAGTACGTAGTAATGTATGCAAACTATATTCAAAATAGTTTATTAAATGTTTGAATGTATCGGTTGTACTTTGATTATAATCACTTGTTATTCTTTATATTTTATATGTCCAAATCCATTTGTAAACTGATGTGTGTCTAAATATTAAGATAAAATGTCATATATTGCAATAACATATAATCACATAAAAATATACACCTTGCTCAACATGTTACAAGGTGAAATGAAATTGACAGCAACTTTTTGTTGTATACAGTTTCTGTTACTGTTCTTAGAAAATTTATAGAAAAATCATCAAAGCTCTAAATCCAAATCCACAAATTCTGAGAGTTTGGAATATGAGTCTAGTTTGTTCGTAAATTTTATCATGATTTTTAGTGATCTCTAACAGAGGTGAAAATGTTCATAATCACAGACTAGTCCGGGTTTGCCTCTGAAATGATAGGCAGTTTTGTAAAAATCACCATAAATTGTAGAAAAATCATATGGAGATGTGCAAGTAGCCATTTTAAAGCTAAGAGTTTGAACTACTTGCACCTGGAACAGTTTTGAAAACTAAAATATTTAAGTTGACCAAAACAGTCCGTGATCGAAGTTCATCTTTTCTGATGTAATCTGATAGAAAAAGTTTAATTGTGTTCTTGATGATTTTACTTGTATTCCCCCCTTAAAACTTAAGAAAAACATGTAAATGTAGGGGTATGAACTCACCTTATGTGATTTCAGTAGATGAAAGTGAGATAGAGGAAGTGTTCAACCCAAGAACACTAAGAAGATGTCTTGATGATTCGAGAATCTAACACCGAATAAGATGGAATTTGTGTAAGATATCAATGATTTGAGTAGAATGGAGTTTAATAATTATGTGAATGATGAAGATACTTACTAATTGAAGAAAGAAATCCCTGGAGAAAGCCTTGAAGTTCTTGAAGTTGAGAGAAAAGATGAGAGAATTTTGGAGAGTGTTCTTGGTTGCTAAGTGTAGAATGAAAGGGCTTTTAAGGAGAATGAGGAGAGAGGACCAATCCTCCAGCTCTTAGAACGTGGGAAGAGCTGGAGATAGGGTGTAAAGGTCCCCCAAGGAGACAAGGAGTAGTGGGAAAGAGTGGCTGATCATAGAGTGAGGTGGTGGTGGTTTGCTTTTGCCATAAATTAAGGAAAAGCAAATATTCCCTCAATAATTAGTTCAACCACTAATTCTTTTAATATATTTTTATAAAAACCCTGGATATTTATATATTTTGGGGCCTTATTTTATAAAATAAAGTTTTGGGTGAAAATCCCACGTTAAAATAATGAAAAACGGAGTTAAAACGAAGTCGTAGTCGAAAAACCAGTAAAAAGGGGCCGTCTGCGAGACCTCTCGCATGGGCTGTCTGAGAGGCTTCTCATGCGAGGCTTCTGTCCTGAGAGGCTTCTCATGAGAGGCTTCGGTCCTGAGAGGCTTCTCATGAGAGGCTTCGGTCCTGAGAGGCTTCGGTCCTGAGAGGCTTCTCATGAGAGTTTTCGCTTCTAATAGGAGGGTTTTGGCTCCTTAAGGTTATTTTACCCGTTTTTACCCCGTTTCAAGTGGTTTTTGACCCGGTTAAGGGTCGGGATGGCCCGAATGATTACAAAAAGTTAAAGTAACTTTTGAGAGAGATTTGGGAGAGATTTGGGAGAGATTTCAAATAGAAAGAGATAGAGTGAAAACGATTTAGAGAGGTTTCGTTTGTGATTAATTTGAGTGTCCGGCTTCACAACGCAAGGTTCGTAAACCCCGTTAAACCGTGTTTTAGTGTCGTACACACTCCCGATGAGTGTGCAATAATTTTTTTATCGTTTTGGTTCAATGTTTACTTCATTTGAGACTTAGGAAATTCAACACACGAACTTTCCAAATAATGTTTCTCTCATTAAAATATTGCATTGTACAGTAATTACATAGTGTAAACCCTAATATACAAGGGTTAATTGAGTCGATTGGTTTTGACTTGTTGACTTTGTTTGACTTTGACTTGACTCAATTTTGATGGTTGTCACATTTAACGTATACTACAACTTTTGTTTAGATCTCTAAGGCTAAAAAGTATTTTATCGCAAACTCACTTTTTACAATTCCCGAGTCGTGCTGGTTTTGCCACAAAACTTCGACATGTCATAACTTCTTCGTTATAACTCGGATTTCAGCGTTCTTTATATGTATGGAATCCTTGTGACATATACTATAACTTAGTTAAGATTATTTATTCTAAATAATATTCTATCAAAAATTCATTTTTGACGCTTATTGTCTCTAAATTGACTAGCCCGAATCTGCGGGCGTTACAATTATCTCCCCCTTAGGATGATTACATCCCGGAATCATCAACGAAACAGGGCTTGTATAATGACTCCGTATGTTATATCTTCATCCTAGGTAATAACCGTAACTTCTATGTTCCTTCGAATGAGTATCTAACTCTTGGACTTATTAATTGCAGGCGGTGCTCAATCTTGCACCCGCTCTCTATCTCGCATTGGACTTTCAATCGTAACCTTCGAGTTACAAAACCAATCCTTATTGAAGACTCCTAATTCTTCTTAAACAGACTTAACTGAAGAGAAGTTCTTTACTTCGATTATCATGACAGACCGATGGGCCATGTTCTAATGACCTCATTTCGTATGATGCAACGCTTAGATTCAGGTCTTTTAGAGTCAAATTCCAGAATGGAAGTTTCCTTCCTTCATGTTATAATGTGATATAATCACATTCTAGCATTAAGCACTTCTAGCTACAAGCTCTTAATCTAACAACGATCGCGATACTTTTATTGATCGCTTCAATTATCTTTCACTTCAATCGTCTGGCTTAAGTCAGATGCTACATCGATCTTGGTTCTCTGAAGCACGTAACATACTCATCTTAGTTGGACTCGATTTGATATGACCACTAGGGTCAGAATAACAATCATCTTCTTAGTCATTACCGAAACAATGGTAACGACAGACATGAACAAAACAGAATCAATTACTAGTGCCTTGGTAACCTTGTGACTTTCCCTGATCCAAGTATGAGTCCTATGCTTCTGGTAGTATAGGCCTTTACTACCTTTCACACCTACTCATACTCGTTCCAAGTATTGTCTCGTAGTTTTCTAAGTTACCATACAAGAATTTCACATAGCAACTTAACACACCAGATAACAAAACCAAGGTTTATATTATTTCTTGAAACGATTACATAGAAGTTCAAGTTCACCCTACACTATGCCTCTTATATTAGTCTACACCACATGATACTATCTATATGGCTACTTCATACCCTAATATTCGGATATATAGATCCCCACTCCCGATAATTGGCACCTGCCTCATCAAGGATCATCGGGAATGCTCTTGCCTTTCTCTTCGATGGTACGTTTGGCTTTATAGCTCCTTCCATATTTGGTCAGTCTTGCTTGAAGTGTCCTTCTTGACCACAAGCTTCTCTATTGGCCATGCATTCATCGGTATAATGACAAGTTTTCCCGCATTTGAAGCAGGTCACCTCTTTATAGCATCTCCCAATGTGTTTCCTTCTACACTTGTCACACCCCTTTTCTTCATTATTATCCCCATACCTCTTGTTGTTGGGGTCAGACTTTGGGAACCTATTTTTCTTGTTGGGTCTTGAAGACCCATCAAACTTCATATTCTCGCCAACTTCAACCCTATTGACGGCTCTACTCTTGATCATCTCCTCAACAGACTTAGCATCCCAGATAGCCGCCTCAAGAATAGGTACCTGGTTGTACTGTTACAACATACTCCCATGGTATTCCCTTCGTATACTTATCGACTTTCGTTAGTTCGTCAGGGACGATGTGCAAAGCAAACTCCATCTTGTATGTGAAGGCATTGGTATACTTAACAATAGACATGTTTCCCTTCTTCAATGTCAGAAACTGGTTTTCTAGTTCCAGCATGTTTTAGGTTGAGCAGAACTTGCATTTAAAGTGGACCAAGAACTCTGCCCACGTCAGTTGTAGTGGCTCATTGGGACTTATGGTCTTCCCCAAGCTGTTCCACCAGCGAACAGCACCACGTCTAAACTGATGCACTGCATAAGTGGTTTGTAGCTTTCCCTTGCAACCACACGTTATGAAAGCTAGCTCCATTTCAGATATCCAGTCCATGACTCCGATTGGATCTTCTTTCCCAGTAAAATTTGATGGTATGCAAGTCGTGAAGTCTTTGTACTTGCATCCATTTCTTTCATTCCCTCCGTCTTGGTTATTTCTTCTAACCATTGGCGGTTCATCTCGGCCAACGGTTCTACTATAGTTTCCTTCTTCTGACTGACCCTCATTCAATTCAGGCTGTACAATAGGTACAGTAGGTTCATCCCTATTAAGCAATATTTTCCTCATCTCCTCTCTTTGTTCGGCTATCATAGCGTGAATCATTGCTTGGACTCCTGCCATCAAGATTGGATCGGGTGCAGCTGCTACCTCTGGTGCATGCTCAATCACAGGCCGCTGATTAGCATTAGCATTTCCATTAGCGTTTCCGAATCCGCTTCAAGTTCCCACCATGTCGATTTATACACCAAATCAGACGTTCGGTGTGTAGTGATGAGAATTTAGATATGGAAAGCTTTATTTATGATAAACGTATAAATCTCCTTATCACTCCGAAAAGTTACATGCCAGTTCTAATACCGTAATTAAACATTTAGAAATCTGAACACATAAAATTTCCAGATCCGGTCGCTAACAGGCGATAGATCCAATCAAATAATGGCATCATAAAGCATCACAAATCATTTAGCACATAAAAGCATTTTAGGCATCTTCCCTAATTAAACTAGTGTTTGTGTCTATTCAGGTGTACTTCCTAAAATATATTAGACACACTCCTCACGATCATCGCAGTTTAAGTCTAGAAATAAATCCTTATTCCTAGTTCGCTTAAACTAATGCTCTGATACCAACTGTGACATCCCCAAATTCACGGTCATTTAAAAAATTTTATTTATGCTTATTTGAAAATCAGAGTATTTATTTTAAAGAATAATATTGCGGAATTTGCTCATAGAAAACATGATAAATATTTTATCAAAGCATTTCCAAAGAAATGTATTTTGTTTATATTAAAACTTTGGGATGTCATCGTCAATACAAAAACATAAGCATAAACAGATATTACATTCATTTACACTGGTGATTTACATCTCATTTAATATCTCATTGTAATGTAGCTTCGTATCGACACCTGTGATACAAATAAACTGAGTGAGTTAGGTTGGGAAACCTGGTGAGTACATAAGGATTTCAATCCCACAATGTTATATCATATATATATATATATATATATATATATATATATATATATGTATGTATGTTTTAGAACTCACAGTATATATAATTTCACATCATATAAGCATTTTTACCCCACCCCGTGGATTCTCAAAACGACATGATCTATACTCTCGGATCTAAAATTAACCTCTTTACCTAATCCATACACCCGGATCAGATATGTCTAATCCATGCTCTCGGATCAATAACTATGCCCATTCCATACTGTCGGACTAGGGACAATTGACTATGTCTAATCCATGCTCCCGGATTAATGACAAATAACTATGTCCTCTCCATACTCTCGGACTAAGGACAAATGACTATGTCTAATTCATGCTCTAGGATCAATGACAAATCTAAAAGTTCGACCCTCCGTGTATATCTCACCCATACTCATAAGGAGATACTACTCAATATCCATCTCAATTAATTTAGGTTTGTTTTGTACCCTAAATCATCATATATTATCATATATGCTCTTAACACGTATTTCAGGCAATAACAAATATTTCACACACAAACATATATTTCATACTTTAATCAATACTTGTATTAAAATCATGTTCATGAAAGGGACTATGCACTCACTTGTTAAAGTGATGATTCCAAACTCAGGCAGCGCTTCGCTTCTGACAAGTCTATTTTCCTTCAACGAAACCTAGTATCATTACCGCTAGATTTTAGTCTAATATTTATTGCGACTATTTACGAGCGATATTGTTTTATAAGTGTTAAACAATACTTTTCAACCACTATGTACAGACTGAGGCCAGACATGAAACACCGGAGGAAAGAACCATTTTGGCATTTAAGCACTTCTGAAATCCAACAACCCTATACGACCCTTCAAACCAGATTCCTCGTACCGCGAGTAGTTAAAAGATATTATAATAACACTTTGTATATTATATTTTATAATATATTAAGTTCATAATAACGATATTGAACTTAAACATAAGCTATACTTAACGTACGGTAAACATAACTCACTTACTATGAAGTTTGGCTAGGAATCGGGCTCTGCGGGGGCAGAACTTCCGAGCCGAAAGCTCTTCTTCTCGGAGCCTTCTGGCGCTCCGGGGCTAGCCTCTAGAACTTGGAAGTTACTAGGGATTGGGAGGGGTTTAGAGAGATGTTTGAGAGAGAAAGAAGGGTGAAGGTGTGAAGAATTGAGGCTTCCCTCGCATCTATTTATAGTCCGGAGCTGCGCAGGTATGCTGGGCGTTCCCTCGCAGCTATGTTGCGCGTATGAGGCTACGCTGCATGTACGAGGGGGCAGGTGTCAGCTCCGGATGCGAGGCCGTGGGGAACAAGCAAGGATCAGGATTTTGCCACGTCACCCTCCTCGCAACAGCATAGTCCCGACTTCTAAATTCCGTAACTTTCGCATACAAGCTCCGTTTTCGACGTTCTTTATATCTACGCGTAGGTGGCGACGTAATCTACAACTTTCGTTTAGACTTTGTCGGCTAATTTTGACTTTATTTTTAAAGTTATATTTTAACATGACTAGACATGTAAAGTCCGTTAAAAATTCATAACTTTGTTATCCGATGTCCGTTTTCATCTGTCTTTATATCGTTGAGTTCTTATTAACGATATCTTCAATTCTCTTTTAGATTGTATCGGAAAAAAATCGGTCGATCTAAAATTTGAATTTCGGGCTGTGCACTGTTATGCTAAATCTTAGAAAAACTTCTTCATACGAAGTCAGATTTTGACGTTCTTTTTATGCATGCACTCGGTTTAACGTATACTACGACTTTCGTTTAAATCGCTAAGGCTAAAAAGTATTTTATCGCAAAATCACTTTTTATGATTCCCGATGTCGTGGTGGTTTTGGCGCAAAACTTCGACAGGACATAACTTCTTCGTTATAACCCGGATTTCAACGTTCTTTATATGTATAAAATCCTTGTGACATATACTATAGCTTAGTTAAGATTATTTATTGTAAATAATCTTCTATCAAAAAGTCATTTTGACGTTTATTGTCTCTAAATTAACTAACCCGAATCTGCGGGTGTTACAATATATATATATATATATATATATATATATATATATATATATATATATATATATATATATTTGAATCAGCAGTCATATTCACTACTGATTTGAACTTCTCATCACCAGTCCATGTGAATGCTGATTATGCTCATCAACAGTCCATATGATTGCTGACTGTGCATATCCGCAGTCTATACACCGCTGATTGTGCATAAATCCACATCTCCAAAAAACAAAAAAATAAAAATAAAAATAATCAATTTGTGTTTTTTTAGCCTAGATATGACTTACATTAGTTCTCAAAAGAATCTTTTCTCTCTCTCTCTCTCTCTCTCTCTCTCTCTATATATATATATATATATATATATATATATATATATATATATATATATATATATATATATATATATATATATATATATATATAGAGAGAGAGAGAGAGAGAGAGCTAGGTTCAAATGTTTTAGCAACTATTGTGTGCATGAATGCACCAATAGGAATTTAGGAAAAAATAAATAATTAAATAAATCATTTAAGGGTATTATAGTAATCTTTGCATATTTAATTATGGTAGATAATTAATATGTTTATTATTCCTTTAAATATGGGATGTCAAAGTCAAAATCTGTTGAAAAAACCCTAGCCGATTCTTTTTCTCTTTCTCTGAATTCATCTTCACGCTCAAAAAATCACCACCGACATCAAAATTGAACCACCATTCAAGTTGATTTTGTAATTCGCTGGTGAAGTCCAACTGCTGAATCGATGGTTTGAAGGTTGGTCTCTGCCACCAACGTAAGTTTATTTGATTTCTAATTCTTCTACTTCTTGATTACTTGCAATTCTTCCTCTGAATGCTACTGATTTACGATTCTTCACATGAATTTTCCATTTGATTTATTCACTGATTTCGATTCTTTGATTATCCAAATCAAAGTTTGATCAAAGTAACAAATCAAGTTACGGGCAGAGAGAAAAAATGGCGTTGAAAGTATATGTTGATCGACTCTCCTAGACATCTCGTTCTATTCTCCCCTTCTACAGGTAAATTACATTCTTCATTTACATTAGGTGTTTTCTTTTTCTGTTCCAACCTTTACTTTTTTCACATTTGGCAGCTTTATTGTACAAATGGCCTGAAAGAGAATTTGATTACTATGTTGCATGCCAGGTGTTTGTAGAAATGCCTCAAAGAGAATTTGATGTTCAAATTCTTGAAGAACACAAAAATAATTCTAACTTGGTTATTTGTGTTACTTGGTTCTAACATGTGGTATGCTTATTTGTTAATTGCCTGAAAGAGTATTTCTTTTATTTTCTTCATTAAACCTTTTGATATGTTTTTTTTTTGTTGTTGTTAACTCCTTATTTGTTAATTACCTGAGTAGCATCAATCTTTGCTATTGGAATTTGATTTTTTTTAATCAATTTAGGTTGATGATTTGATTAACGGTTTATAAGAGATTTCACAAATTTGAGACAGTTTAGAACTTAAATATTGTATGAATGAGAAAACTCTTCTCAAAAGCTTTTGTAATCACCTGATTAAATAATTAATATGTGGAAAATATCAAAATCTAACCGTCTAATATTTGCAAAATATTAAACTTAACATGTTCCACCATTCCAACAATTTTATAATCTTGCAAAATATTAAACTTAACAGCCCCCCCCCCCCCCCCCGGCCTAAGCAAGCTTCGTTTATGTCCAGATCTGTGCATTCTTGTGCACAATAGTTACTAAAAACAAAATAACCTAAGCCTATATATATATATATATATATATATATATATATATATATATATATATATATATATATATATATATAGAAAATACGCATATATTAATATTTAGAAAATTAAGTGATAAATCGAATACTTTAGTGTCCGGTGGGCTTAAGCGAGGAGTATATATATATATATATACTGCTCGCTTAAGCCCAGCGGACACTAAGTATTCGATTTATCACTTAATTTTCTAAATATTAATATATGTGTATTTTGAAAATTTACATATATGCACATATGGAATAAAATAGTTGTGGACAGTGTACATCATAAGTATATTAGTTGTGGACAGTGGACGTCATAAGTATAGCGTATAGCCTTTAGAAAATGTAAACCTCATTCACAACCGCCACATATAACAGCTGTTCTTAAATTTCAAAGATTTCATAAGATATATATGTCTCCTTAAAGTTTTCATATATTATTTAATAAAAATATCTTTCGCTTTTACCACTGGTAAGCTGAGGTGGCTTGTTTTACCGGTGGTAAACACCACGCCCCACCATTTTTTTTTGTCGATAGTAAATTTCATAGGTAATATATATATATATATATATATATATATATATATATATATATATTTCATAGTTGAAAATATAACCACAGCCAACTCATAGGTAAATTATGTCAAAAATAGTAAAATCTTACGTGACGCCTATATGTCACATTTTTACCATTGATAAAACCGCTACGCGTTACCACACCCTTTAGCCTTATAAATATAAGAAACGTTTCGAAAAAGACCATATTTTCTAGGGAAAATACCGGCAATAGTCAAAAAAGACCATACTGTAGCTCCGCGGAATGGATATTTAGAATTTTTTTTTTCACATCGTTTCTTTGGGGTTTATATTAATTCCACAACTAATTATTTTCAAGAAAAAGATTATGATAGTATGATAATCTTTGCTTGAAAATAGTTAGTTGGGGATTGAATATAAACCTCGAAGAATCGATGTGAAAAAAAAAATAAAAAAAACTGAAGATCCATTCCTCGGAGCTACCTCCGCGGAATGAGTTCATTCCTCGGAGGTAGCTCCGCGGAATGGATCTTGAGGTTTTTTTTTTTAAATACACTCATTTATTTACGATTTTGCCATTCCGCGGAGCTACAGTAGATTCCGCGGAGCTACCTCCGCGGAATCCATGTCTATATCCGAAAATTCAATTTTTTGTGTCTATGTTTTGAAAATACCCCCATTTTTTTACTATTGTCGGTATTTTCTCTATTTTCTATTTACACTTTACATTATCCGAGGCTATCTACAGATGATTAAAGATTTCCATTCTCCGAGGCTATCTACACATGATTAAAGATGTCACGACAAAGTATGTCTACTTTTTACTATTTTTGGCAGGATATATGATTATTGATATTATAAAGATTCTTAGGATACCTTTATTATCTAATGGTTAACTTATTTTATAAGTTTTTAATTTTTTTCACGACTATGTACTTATTAATTTTATTTAATAAAAGTTGTTTGTATATCAGTTCTTCAATATATAAGCCTTTTTGGAAACCTTTTTTAAACAATTAAGTTTTTTAATACCATGTCACATATGATTTGAATATATGACAATTCGATCTGTGAATGGTTAATTTTCAAGTGATATCATTAAGGTTGTAAATGAACCGGACAAACATGAACAAATGTTCGTTCGTTTAAGTTAGTCGAACAAACGATCGAATACGAACGGATAAACGAATGCATTTTTTTGTTCATGTTCGTTCATTTAACAAATTACATAGTTCATGTTCGTTTGTTTATTTTTATGAACATACTAAACGAACATAAACGAATGAAAATAAACAAGCACAATTGAACTTATATGAACATAAACGAACATATAATATTGTAATGTAATAAAAAACAATTGAGAATACGTGAACAAACGACTGAACATAAATGAACGAACGAAACCATTGTTCACTTTCGTTCGTTAAACTAAACAAACGGAAATTTGTGTTCATATTCGTTTATGTATTAAATAAATGAAATGGAACAAACTTATCGCCGAACAGATCACGAACGGTTCGTTGAATATGTTCGGTTCGTTTACGACCCTAGATATCACTAAGGCCCCGTTTGATAGTTTCTGTCCGGGAAAGTGCTGTTTGGGAAAGTGTTGTATGGGAAAGTTTTCTGAGTGGGAAAAAAACCATGTTGTTTGATTGTACATCTGATTGACTGTGTTGAATGATGAAAAATGATAATATTACCCTGCTTATGTTTTTTTTTTCAAGTTAATGTTATGTCATTATTCTTTCTAGCAATTTTAATTCTTTTTTATTATAACTCAACATGTGATTCATGACATGGTTTATGTTTGATAGTGGTGAGATTGATGAATTTTTTCAAAATATATTAGAATGATGGTAGTGTTGTAAAAAAAATAAGAACTAATCCAATAAAAATGAATTAAAAATTAACTAAAAGAAGTTAATAATCTAATAAAGTGATATTAATTAATATATAAATATTATATATTTGTAAATAATAATCCAATAAAAAAATTAATCCATTAAATATAAATAAAAAAAGATTTATTTAATAGAAATTAATAATCCAATAAAATAATATTAATTAAAACATAAATATTATATATTAAAAAATAATATTTATTAATATATAATAATTCAATAAAAAAGAAATTTAAAAAAATATTTAAAATAAATTAATAATGCAAGAAAAAAAGAGGCAGAGTTTGGGGCACAATTATCTTTCTAGTCTATTCGGTCAGAAAGATATGGTTTTGCAGCTTTTTGGGAAAGACATATCTTACCTGGAAAGACCAATTTTTCTGTGCATATCAAACAGTCTTTCCGGTCCATTCAGCCAGAAAGATCTGTTTGGACCTGGAAAGATGTCTATCAAACGGGGCCTAAGTCACTTGAAATTGGTTAACAAATTTATAATTATCATCATCTATTTAAAATATTCATAAAACTTACTTTTTTAATTTCTAATTTTAAGCACAAAATATTTTATACTCATGTTATTTTGATTTTTTATCAAGTTTTTATTTAAAAAATTAATAGACACATTATATTATAAGATTGTTAAGTGTTTTTTTGGTGGACAGTGTTGTTTATTTTTTTTGGAATCGCAGCGGGGTACCTCCAAATGATGGTCCCTCACAAATTAGTACCACTCATTTGAACTTTCAAGCGGGTTTTATAAACCGCTCTATCTTTGTCCATATATTTTTACATTGTGCTTGTTTATTTTTACCATATGTTGTTTTGTATGTTTTTTTAATTGAGTGAGTTGAAAATATAAGTTGTGGGTTGAAAAAAAATTAATGTAAACCTAATATGACAAGTAGATTGAATGGGTTGGAACAATCTAAATATCATAGCAATAAACATTTAGTATTTTAACGAATTAAATTATATAAACTAAAGTTTTTTTAAATGATGATAAACTAAAGTTTTTTTAAATGATGATAAACCTAACGTGTAACGAATTAAATTATATAAACTAAAGTTTTTTTAAATGATGATAAACTTTATAGCAATAAACATGGCAAAATCATATATAGTATTTTAATGAGTAACTAAAAGGTTTCCCCACGCGTTGCGCGGGACAGAAGGTGTCGGTTTTCTGTTATAGCATTATACTTTCGATGTACATTGCTATAATTAGGAAAACTTTTAGTTATTTCAAAAAATATTTCATGTTTACAAAATGCTGAAACGGTCTACTTTAAAACAACATCAGAAATGATCCCTCCCTAAAAATATGTAAATGACAACAATTTAAAAAAAAATGCATAATTAGGATTAGTTTTATCCATTTCAAAACTTAATTGTACTTGAATCAACAATATTTAAACCAATATGATGTATGGTGATTCCAACTCCGAAAGTAATAGTACAACAAAAAACATGTGTGCCCATTCTTGCAGTATAATTTTCTAAAATTTGAAATTCTTCTTGTTTCCATCTTATTAAAATAAGGGCGTGATCTTGGTTTCAAGTTGTGATCTGCAAAAGCCAAGTAACAAATTTGAATGGATCAATATCAACAAAGCTTAGAAAAATGGCGATTTTGTTGGTTGTTAAAGCAACGATGAGCATGAAAAGCTTAAAATTACTTCTAACAACCAAAGTCTATATTTGGTCAATGCACTTACATGTTTGGTGCATTTAAATTATAAGGATATTTTAGATCAATCTCATATACACAAACAATCACCAACAGTAAGATGCTTCACATATATAATACATATAAATGAATGTTTTTGGTGCATTTAAATCACCTACACTTGATGTACCTATCTTATAACAACCACCAACAGTCAATTTAAAAAAGCTTGATGATCGGCCGTTCCATGAAATTGTAAATCAAACATGTTAAAAATAGCACTATGTATTTTGTGTTACCTGGTATGTTGGTGTTCATGAAAAGGGAAAAAATTGTTATTTTTTTTTGTCATTTGGTATAGTGAAAGGGTAATGTACTTTCATTTTGATAACCATAAACGGTAGGAAGATGATTCACTAAGACAAAACATGGCAAAAAAAGCATGGGGTCATAATATTAGCATCGTTCTCTCCAAACATATGTTATCCATTTTATAAATATTGCTAAAGTTTATCATAGCAAACAGTTTAAAAGCATTTTATTTGTCTATTTTTTTTAATAAGCTTCAATAAACACAAAAGAGAAGGATCCAAGTAAAATTCAATATATTTATTTGTAACGACAATGGGTGAATAGGTAAGCTTAACACAAAAATGAAACATCCATGCATGAATATTAGAATGTTGGTGAGAGGTAAGAATGATTTTTAACATCTGAATGAATATTCTGCCTAAGCCAAAAGTGGCCTTCACAGTGATCATCAAAAATTACCCACTCTGGCCATGGGCACTCATGCAGTCAACACAAATGAGGGAGAGAAATACACCTCTGAGGTCACCCACGTGCAGTCAAACATGAAATATGATCATGTTGTAATTAATTGAAGATAAGTATTAGGCCTTGTATTTGATATGGCAGGAGATACATAGGGCCTACAAAAAAAAACAAAAAAAAATTGTTCAATGATATGAATGAATGATGATAAAAAAAGATCTCCTAAGTTTCAAATCCATGTGCTGAAATTCTCTTTAATTTAAATGTTATGTGTGTGTTCCTCATTAAATCTCTTCATTATTTGGGTATCCACGATGAAAAACATGACCTTTACACAAAATGAAACATTTGTTAGCCCGGAATATCCACTAAAGATCTGAATAAAATGGAATTTATAATGTTCTCATTTATTGCTTCAGTTTTCTTTGATTTAGTAATTGCATCTCCTTAACATACTCCAACAAAAATTATTAATTACATCTCATTTATTAAGAGTTTTTTAAACAAACATGTGCTTGTGGATCTGAAAAGATACTGCCAAGAAAGTTAACCGATAGCATATGTGTTTGCTGATGTGCTTCATGAAAAGCATATGTAACTTCATTACCTGAATATGCAAAAAAAAAAAAAAAGACTTGATAGAATCTTTAAAAGCCACTGCTCTAGAAATATGATGTTCCTGTGACAAAATCAAACAACTAATTACATCACATATTATATTATTACATGTAGGACAACCACTATGGTGATTTGAATGATTAATTCGTATATACAATTCCCTCTATTAATACAGAAAGAACAACTTAAAATTAGATGTTTAGGGCTCTATTGAACCTAATTAGAACTTTGGTGACTAAATGAGTAAATTTCAGATAATTTATTACCTATATATCTCATTAACCCTTAGAAATTTAATAGCATACCAAAAAATTATTTATAAGGATGAATACATGTGAAGCTGAATATGTAAACTTACACATATACTTTGGCGATCAAAAGACATGTAGTAACTTTCACAAATAGCTTTCACTCTATGCCTAAATTCAATAGCTTCTGCCCAACAAAAAGCTTCACCACCTAAAATAAAGGTTGCCAGTGGACCCCACTGCATCAGAAGAAAAGAGCATTGGCATTTACAAAATAAAAAAGAAGAAATCAATGATCAATAACATCAAGAAAAACAGCTAGACATCATAATAGTGGAACATGTATGAAAATAAACAAAAATTGAGATCTAATCTGTTTAAGATAAACTAAAAAACAAAACTACCCTAAGCAAGTCAAACTAATACACAATTACATAAAATCTCTGTTAGGAAAATATAACCCAAAAACTGTACGAAAGAACAAACCCTAAAATTGTTGACTGGGGCCTGTGTTTAACACAGTTTCCTTAAAACAAATTCGCCCTATATGGGTGTTTGTTTCCCAAGATACAACAACAAAAATCAATTCTTCTAGATTACCCGAACCCTCACTTGGCCTGGATTATACCTTGGTTGCAGCAAGAGAGAAAAGATGAAGCAGAAGCGTAAAAGCGGAAGAGAATTTCGTTTCATTCGGTGTGTCGAATCAGTCACATAGGCGTTGTATTTATACTACCCAATGTAACTGATGTAATTAAAACGAAATTGTAACTGTCACAATTAAATAAGACAATTAATCAAAAAATAAAAACCGAAAATCTATGATTAATAGCTCTTAATTCATTTTTGTAACTGTTAACCAAAAGAAAATAATTGCAAAAAGGTCCTTGAACTTTTCTGGTCAACCGGTGGTGCATTCGTGCCCACAGGACACGAGCTCGCACACAAGTTCAGTGACCCGAAACCAAAAGGAAACTATTAATCTGTTTTGGACGTGTGATATATCGAAACGAAGATATCACAGAGGAGAACAAGAATATATAATCAATAGTTCGTTTTGATTATAATTAGAGTCCAAAATTTGTGCTCAAAAATAGAGAAAATCCATTTTTTGGAAATTAATAAAATTAATTTTCCAACAATCTCAACGTATTATATGTTCCACTAATACGAATTATCTAAGTGCACCTAAATATTGACAAACACCAGCACTTCATAATCTATAAAACAAAAGAAAATTATAACTATGTTAGTTAAAACCAAAACAAACAGAGGATATATGTACTGAACTTTAAACTACAATGTTTTATTAAAAAGCGCCACATCAGCAGCACCAGTTTCAGATCGCTTATGCGTTAAAAACCCAGTGAAAATACACATGTCCAACAGAGAGGTCCAATATTAGCTGTAAGGTCAAAGAAAACACATGTAATATTAAGTAATAAAAGTTAGAACACCAAAATATAATGTAAAGAATTAATTAATTAATTAATCAAAGAAATGAGAATCTTGAATTATCCATTTTTATTAAAAGTGATTATCTGATTTAAGTTTTAAGTAACATAATTCCGTTTTATCATTATCTGATTCTTTTTAAGAGTCAGATAAAAAAAAGTTTGTAATTAAGTTTTATTCTAACTAAGATCATAAAAAACTAAAAAAGTTTCATTGCAAAGCAAAACTACTGGAGGTGCCTGTGATAAGTGGAGATTAGAGATCACTCCAAGGATCCAACCAGAGTTGTTTCTTTAATTGTATATGGTGACTCTGATCATTGATTTCATTGATCTTTGTATGCTAAATGTAATTGTAATGTAGCTTCAATTTCTAGTGGTCTGGATAAATAAGATATTCCTGAATTTCATTTCTATATAGATACATAGTATACGATTAAAATTTAACATATGTTTAAAGGCAAGTGCTTAAAACTTTGAAATTTGAATATTAAAGGTCCAGGAAGTCTAATAGAATGTGACAGTGAAATTGTTTCCCTAATCTTCAATGGGGTTGAAACCTGAAAGTATGTGCCATGTTTCTAACTACTGAAGCCGCCTTGGATTTGGATTCGTCTCTAATGACATCATTTATTGGACGATTCTAACATTTTAAAAGTATATAGATTGTTGTAAGTGGAAGAAATCAAGGTAAAATGCTAATAATGTTATATAAACAACTAGGTTATAACCCGTGGAATCCACGGGTGACAAAGTAATATAACATATAGACTATAACAATACTAAGTTTTAATCGTAGATTTGCAAACATTTATTTTTATACAAAGTTTGATATGTTAAACTTAACTGTTTAAAGTAATATGATAACGTTGTGCAATGAAATAGACAATTAAATAAGTTGATCATGTATTAGCGGTAACTTGGACCGATCGGCTAAAAAACTCATTAACTTGATGTTTTGTACTGGTTTTTTCTAGCACTTGGTAGTGACTTTTAGTTTATTCATTTGAATGTTAAAAAAATTGACTAAATGGTATCGTAAATATATAACCATAGTTAATAGATTACAAAATCACTCTTAAATTTTATAATAAGTTTAGCAATGTTTGAAAACGTTTGTAAGGAGACCATAAATCATCACAAAACTAACCATAAATCATCTTAGTATTCGATATAGTTTCTATCAATTTGGTAGTTTTTCAAGGTAATTTTCAATATTATAGTTTCAAAATATTTTCTATTTACATGTCATATATAAATGCTAGTAGTTTTAGGTTTTTTGCTAAGTTTAGTTAGTAAAAAAAATGACCCTACATGTCATTGCTACATACCTACGAAAAAATTTATGAAATTCCCGACAAATACATAAATTGACTGGACAGAGCATTGACAGTCACATCATTAATTTGGGTTTTATGTTATAATTAATCTCAATTTCAATATCAGATAAATTTGCAAGGGCTTTTCTTTAGAAGAGTAATTCTATGACATAAACATAATAAAATTGTAACAATCATCTAGATTTTTCCAACGACAACAAAAATTTAAGAATATGTAAAAAAAAACTCCAGCTAAAAAACTGGAAGGAGTGCAAGGTACAAAAGCAAGAAAATGCAAACATGTTTAATATTACACAATAACAGGAAAAAGGCATCAGCGTCTAACATCCAGAAATAGTGACAACACTACTTGATTCGGGGGAAAATAGATGACCATATGTGAAACGAAACCGCCATAGTGACACAATATTGAAGCCATCATCTGGATGACATCCTTTTTTTTGTTCAGCATATTATTTTTCTGTAAACTTTCATCCAATATTTTTCACTCAGCAAAGTAATCGGTTGAACTGAAACATATATAAAAAAATATCACTATGTATGCAAGAAAAAAATTACAAATTATTGTGAAGAACTTCATTGTCGAGTGGCTCTAACAGCAAGGTCTATTCGTTTAGTTGTTTAGGAAAATTTGACGTTGATTACATCTTGTGTAAGACTTATATCTGCCAAATTGTGGCAACAAATTAAATACACAAGACAAAAAAATTAATGTGCAATATCAAGTAAAAATTAGACACATTGGTCACTTTCAATATGGGTAAAGTTGTAAACTGAATTTTGTCCACTTATGGTAGATTGGTGGCTGTAACCATGCATCTAAACACAAAACAGTAATAGGAAATTTGCATTTTATCTTTATTTTTAAATAATCAAAAGTTCTCCAATATAAAAATATAATCTTTACCATTCAAATTACCTATAGATAGCTAAATATGATTAGATAAAAAGAAATAAATGCAAATAGAGAACCTTTTAAATGTCAAAAATGTAATTACGTGGTATATAATCTCATAAAATGCATTACTTCTTTGTCGTTTGTTTTAGAAAAAAGCAAGACAAGAGACAACCCAAGAATCCCTTCATTCTGATAACTCGAAAATGTCTCTTAGGAATTGAACCTGCACAACCAAGTAAAAAAATGAAACTAAAAAAATCGAACATATTAGAACTGGAAGATACCAAATCGACTATAGCTTCTTCCCACCAATGTAATAGACAATGTTTGCCTCTAATCTAGAAGAACGATAAAGAAGGAAAGGTTTTTTGTTTGTATGAAACTGAAATATGAAACCAAAATAGACTCCAACACTTTCACAAAACTTTCCGATTTCGTTTCAATTGAGCTTCAGTTGAGGCTTTGGATTTAGAAGTCATGGCAGAAGAAATTGGGCAGATTGCAGAAGAGGCAATGCAGTAAGATTAAACCCTAGGGGATTTTGGTATTTTAAACTTTGAATTAGTATCATCGGTTATTTGGTTTCCACACAATAGAAGACGAAATTTGGGCGATAGTGGCGTGATTTGTGGATGGTAAAGAAGAAAACGATAGAAGGGATTTAATGCCTTGTGAGTTTAATTACGATTCTCAAATTAGGATGAGATTTTTGTTTCAAAATTTGAACGGCTTATCTAAATAAGTGGATTTTAATTTAATTTTTTAATTTTAATTAATATGGGCTGTAAGATTAAGATGCTTTAGAAGTGTGCCACTTGGCGATCCTAAAAAATGGACAAGTGGCATTTTTAGGATTCATTTATTAGGAGAGAAGATTTCAAGCAAAAAGAGTAACCTTTTATCTTTGTTATGGTAAAGTGGAAAAAAAAAAGTTAAAAACAGAACCATATAAAGTAACCCTTGGAACATTCTTCACTAAAACTAATGATACACTTATTTTATACATTTTCTGGACATAAAACCACAAAAACACAAACATAATAATACATTACTAATTTATATATATATAATTCACAAAAAACAACGTGCCATGACTTTTGTAAAGAACAGAAAACAAAGATCCATCATCCATCTTAATTTATATAATATAATGCTACAATATAATGCTACAAGACCATGAAATTTGAATATAATAATATGTCACTTTCGTAATCAATTCAATAAATGGACATCAATAAGTAAAACAAAAGACAAAATTGCAAAAATGGTCCCTGTGGTTTGTTAATTTCTTTGGGTAAGGTCCAAAAAAAAAGTTTATTATCAAAAAGGTCCTTATTTGGTAGTTTAGCTGTAGTTTTGGTCCTTATTTCGTTAACTTTAACATTTGGTGGTTAAATTATTTTAAAAAGACAATTTTACCCTCAGGGACCATTTTTGCAGTTATCTCTTTTTACCAAATTACAAGGACCATTTCTGCAATTCTTCTTTTTAAATTTATTAAATTATTATATATTAATTCTTCTTTCTTTTTAATTTTATTGAACTATTATACATTAACTTTTTTTTTAATTTTTTTTATTGTATTAATTTTTTTATCTGATTATTATATATTAGTTTTTATTTTTAATATATAATATTTATATATTAATAAATACTATATTATTATATTATTAATTTCTTTTAACTATTTTTTAAAATTTTTTTATTGGATTATTTTTTTTTTATAATTATTAGATTTTTTTCTTAGGTTATTACATTTAATTTATTATATTCTATATATAACAAATAATATTTTAGTGGATCATTAGTTTTTTTTAAATGTATAATATTAATTATTTTTAATTTTTTGGTTCTACCACAAAGTCTTCGGAATACGCAAAAGCACTACATCCCATTGTCAAAAATCGTCAGGACCACCGCTAATCACCTTCATCGGAGTTCCGACGGAAACACTACCAACCTGTTTCACCCAACGCCGCTATCCAGTAGCCACATGCGACAACCTCTTCACAATCCATCAGAATCCTTTATATTTTCCACTAAGCCGATCGTTTTCCACTAGAACCATCACTATCTGAACCACCAAGAAGTCCAACCTAAACACCCCTATCAGTTCCTCCATTTGTTGCCTTTTACCAGCTTACGCCACAAAATCATACTACATGGTCAGTTCTTCCATTCGTTGCCTTCCACAAACCATGCGCAACCCTATAAAATCGAAGCTTCAAGTCGGTCGTTTTCTGTTACAATCAATACTATGTTAAGGAGGTCCGATCCAAACATCGTTGGTCAGTTCCTCCATTCGTTGCTTTTCTACCACCTTGCGCCGCCACATCATCTTGTCGGAAATCGTCGATCGTTGCCTACAATCCGTCATTCTCAACTAAAACTACAATAATTGACTACCCACACTGTCGCCAATGGTGACAATGTTAGATATAGGGTTTTCAAACCACCAGATCCACCACTAGATCTTTGCAAGTAGTGCAGGCTTGAAGCTTCGATGTTATAAGGTTGTGAATGGGTTGTGGAAGGCAACGAATGGAGGAACTAACCTGGTAGTATGATTTTGTGGCGTAATCTGGTAAAAGGAAACAAATGGAGGAAATGACAGGGGTGTTTGGGTTGGACTTCTTGGTGGTTCAAATAGTGATGGTTCTAGTGGAAAACGATCGGCTTAGTGGCAAATATAAAAGATTCTGACGGATTGTGAAGAGGTTGTCGCAGGGTGGCTAATGGATAGCGGTGTTGGGTGAAACAGGTTGGTATTGTTTCTGTTGGACCTCCGATGAAGGTGATTAGCGGTGGTCCCGATAATTTTCGACAATGTGATGCGGTGCTTTTGCGTATTTCAAAGACTTTGTGGTAGAAGCAATAAATTAAAAAGAATTAATATTATACATTTAAAAAAAATTAACGGTTCACTAAAATATTATTTATTATATATAGAATATAATAAATTAAATGTAATATTACAATAAAAAAATCTAATAAATATATTTTTTTAAAATAATCCAATAATTTTTTTTAAAAAATAGATAAAAGAAATTAATAATATAATAATATAATATTTATTAATATATAAATATTATATATTAAAAATAAAATTAACTGATGTGTAATAATCAGATAAAAAATTAATCTAATAAAAATAAAATTAAAAAAAGAATTAATGTATAATAGTTCAATAAAATTAAAAAGAAAGAATGATTAATATATAATAATTCAATAAATTTAACAAACGAATTGCAGAAATGGTCTTTGTAATTTGGTAAAAAGAGATAACTGCAAAAATGGTCCTTGAGGATAAAATTGTCATTTTAAAAAAGTTAACAACCAATTGTTAAAGTTAACGAAATATGGACTAAAACCACAGCTAAACTACCAAATAAGGACCTTTTTTGCTAATAAATTTTTTTTTGGACCTTACCCAAAGAAATTTGCAAACCACAGGGACCATTTTTGCAATTTTGTCAAAACAAAATAAAGCAATAGACGTGAATTAGATGGTGATGGCTGTGTTGTGTGATGGTGACGTTGGTAGGGTAATAGGAGATGTGTTGGTGTTGGAGTGTAGGTATAAGGTGGTTATGGGGGTGGTAATTGTTGAGTCGACTAGAAAGGGAAAAGCAAAGGGTAGGATAGGATGACGCGGGTGGGGTTGGTGGAGTAAGTATTTTTATTTATTATTTTTTTTCTTTTAAATATAAAATTAGTCAAAAGGATATGTAAAATAAATAAAAAATGGTATAAAATACTTTTTATATTCATGAGGGACCAACCACGATAGAAATTGAAACCATATGAACATTCAGTGAGACCGAATAAAATTGAAGATTGAACTTGATATTTCTGGAAACCACAAGACTATTTATGATGATTACTCTAACTATATCTATATTAATTGGTGACTAGGGCTGTAAACGAACTGAACGTTCGACGAGCTGTTCGTGAACCGCTTGACGGGAAGTTCGTTTATTCAATAAATGAACGAACATGAACACAAATTCTCGTTTGTTTAGCTAAAGGAACAAACATGAACAATGATCTCGTTCGTTTAATTATGTTCGTAAACGTTCGTTTATGTTGTTCGTTTACGTTCATTTATGTTCGTTCATTTAAATTCATTTTATATTCATATATGTTCAATTGTGTTTGATTGCATTACTATCTTATATGTTCGTTTAAGTTCATATATGTTTATTTATATATGTATGTTTATGTTCGTGAGTTTATGTTCGTTTAACATTTTCACGAACATGAACAATGTAATTTTTTAAACGAACACATGTGAACAAGAAAACCCGTTCGATTATTTGTTCGTGTTCGTTCATTTGTTCTACTAACTTAAACGAATGAACATGAGCACAACCCTAGTTCGTGTTTGTTCGGTTCGTATACACACTCTATTGGTGACATTGCTTGGCAAGTTTGGTCCTTTTTATTTTTTATTTTTTATTATTTTTTTCTTTTATCCTATTTTTACTTGGCAATTTCACCCGATGCTTTTTTTTGGTCCTAATCTCTACTTGGCAATTTCAGGGTTTTTTTTTTTTGTTTTATTCTTTTTTATTTTTTTTTATCTCATACACTTTTAACTTTTTAATATGTCATTTACACCTTCTTAATTTTCTAAACTTTCGTGTTTATCATCGTAGTATATAGAATCTGTTTTTTCTTAATAATTTTCCTTCGTTAACTTATAAAAAACTTTTTAAGTGCTTTTTTTTATGCATATGTCGGTATAAATTTAAGATGGTCACCATTTCGACGTAAATTTAGAACTTTCAATCTTTTATTGTCTTAGCTTTTTTTAATATGTCATTTACACCCCCTTAATTTTCTAAACTTTCGTGTTTATCCTCGTAGTATATAAAATCTGTTTTTTCTTAATAATTTTCCTTCGTTAACTTATAAAAAACTTTTTAAGTGCTTTTTTTATGCATATGTTGGTATAAATTCAAGATGGTCACCATTTCGACGTAAATTTAGAACTTTCAATCTTTTATTGTCTTAGCTTTTTTTATGCACGTGTTAGTATAAATTCGAGTTTATCTAAGTTTTTTTTTTTTTAAGTTTACATGCTTATTTTTATGTACGCTTCGTCTGTATGAGACGGATCACATATTATACGTTTTTTTATTATTTGAACTTCCGTTCGTTAACTTAAAAAACCAATCTTACTTGCTTATTTTTATGTACGCATCGGGATAAATTCGACTTTCTTTACGTTTCAATGTAAAAAATTTATTTATTTTTGTTCGTTTTCATCCCCTCGACGTTCGAAACTTTCGTATTTACCCCATATACTGACATTTTTCTCAGTAGTATCGGCGTTGTATATTTATCAACGAACGAATGCAATAATATCTAACTTTTATCATTAAAATCGTCAAATTTCAGTTTAGGAAATGTATTTGCGCCGCCACAAAACGCAGCGGGCAAAATACTAGTTAAAATTTAATAACTAAAACAATAAAACTTACAAATAATATTTAATTATCATCTTCATCGCGTCCGAATAAATCTAAAATATGTACAACTAAATTTGCTTGAAGTCAATGATTATGTAGTTTTGTATTTCATTGAATATATTGTTTGAAATTGTTGAAAACGCCATGTGGTAATTGTTGGATCTTTCACTTTCTAGACTAATTTTCATTTTTCATTGCGAACATCATGGCATTTTTTCGTTTGTATTATTCATAATTTCTTTGAGTAAAAATTTGTCGATTCCTATAAGTAGTTTGCTATTGCTTCATGATTTGGATCCATAATTTCTTTCAGTAACATTTCTAGTTATACACAAAAGAAATGATTGAGATAATGAAAAAAAAATTGTTGTAAGATATTAATTTATACAAGCTAAAAATAAAAAATAAACAAAGTTTTAAGGAGAATTATCAGAAAAGTCCCAATATTTTCGAAAAAGTTATATTTTAGTCCCAAATTTTATATTTTGAACATAAAAGTCTCGATTATTTGATTTTACACGATAATATGTCATTTCTGTTAAAAGAAAAAAAGTGGATTTTTTTGTTAAATTGAGCCAAAATGAAATAATCAGGACATTTTATGTTCAAAAAATAAAATTTAGTGCTAAAATGTAGTTTCTAAGTTTATAAAAATTTCATAGATGGTCCTCTGGTCTCCCGAAATCTGAGATATAGTTTCGAAGTTTATAAAACTTCATAAATGGTCCCTAAAAAGACTTATTTATCATTTTTAATATATATTTTTTATTTTTTTATTTAAACTTAATTTAAAAAATAAATAAATAAAAAATCAACTCTCTCTCTCTCTCTCTCTCTATATATATATATATATATATATATATATATATATATATATATGAGAGAGAGAAACAAACAACAATTCATTCCTATAGAAAAAAGAAACAGTAATAGTGAGGGAAAAGATGAACGATTTATACCTTAGTGTTTCGAGTTTCTTCAAGTGCCCAATATCAATGATGTAATGAGATCCCCTGTCAGCCTCTACACCGACATCACCTACGATCGGACTAACATTAAAAAATGGCTTGAATCTGGCCACAACACCTGCCCGACCACCATGCAAGTCCTCAATTCCACGGACGTCGTCCCAACAACAATGAAGTTGAAGTCGTTAAATTACCGCTTTGGATCTGATTCTATTTACAAAGAAGTCAAAGAACGATTAAAGAAAACCAACTCGGATGATGCTTTATTTTCATCGTTCAATTTTGTTCTTTAGAAAGTCAACTTAGATCCATAAATTAGTGTTGCTAGGGTTTTGGAATCACTCGCCATATTCGATTACGATTCTGGAAGAGTAATCACCGAACAAAAAGGCTTATTAAACGAGCTTTATCGTCTTACCAACACGTTAACAAATCAGACAACAATTGAAGCCAAATTAACCGTTATCATTGCGATTTCCACATCCAAGCCGGCCAAAAAGGATCTCCTTCGATAGGGGATTGTGAGAACCATCAGACGGATCCTGATTGGTTCTGAAAATACAGTTACAGTGATAGAAAAAGCAACGTTTGGATGTCGTCGCCGATCACAGTTTTTCACAGTTTTCCAGCGTGAATTGAATCAAATTGTTATTTTGAGAGAGAGAGAGAGAGAGATGCCTAAGGTGGAGTTTTTATTTATTTTCTTTTAAAAAAAAATAGATGTAGATAAAGAAAATTAAAAATATATTATAATTGGTATATAATTTATGTGGATGAGAAACTATTTGTTTATTTTTTAAAAGTGATTGAAATCAGTTAGACCATCTATGGATTTTTAAACTTCAGGATTATATACTAGATTTTGGAAAAACCACATGGGATTATTTGAGGTTTTGTCAAAAACATATGTCGGCACCGACGGATATATTAACCACAAATTTTATATAGTATTAATTTTGGAAGGTCTAAGGAATAGTTAAGTTCTGCCAATTCAATATCGGCCCCATATAGTTTGAGGGGTCGCAATTTTAGTTCCTCATCTGCTCCACCTCCCACTCCCACTGCTTCCAATGAGTACAACAGATGATCCACCGAGATGATCTAAACCAGAAAACAGCAAAATCACATCGACCAAATTTGTGCTTCCTTCTCTGATCCGTCCTTCCCACTGTCACTCACTGCCGATTTAGGGTTCGCCCACCTCCACCGTCATATCGATATCCCTTATGTTGCTCCCAATAACTCAATGGCGAGTTTCAAGCTGCAAAAAACTCATCCTATAGCGTCCGACTTCAATTCCATCACCTACGACTACAAAAAGAAACGAGACAGATCAGTAGAGACTCATAAAAATGTTTTTTGTAGAGGTATGGGATGTTTATGTTGAGCTATGAGATATATCACACCAAAGAAACTCCGCCTCCTTTGCATCTGCGTTCCTTCTTTTTTTTTTTTTTTTTCTCTCAGAAACAAAATCGACCTCGTTAGATCAGACTGCTTCTTAGGTTGTTCTTTCTTTAATAATCAAGAAATGCAATATTTCTTAGGTTGGTTTATTGGTAATTTTGTATTAGTCATGAGTATGGACAAGTGTTGGAAGTAATTACTCTTTCATCCTTAGTTTATTACGTGCTTGGGGTTTATGAGTTGTTATACTCCCAAATTTTATTAAGATCTGATAGGCACTAAGAACTCATCTTCTAATGCATTGTTGCAGAAGAGAAAACAGATGTTGAAAAAAAAAAGTAGTGAAAAGATCATGGAAGGTAAGGCAATGAATTTATGGTATTTCTAAAAATCTTGATTATTGTTTATATCCAATTGAAAACATACAAATCCTTAATGTTATATATTATTGATCTTTAAATATGATTAGAAGAAACTCTGAAAGTAAAGTCAATTGAAAAATCTCCATGTTTTGCTGCTGCTTAAAGGTCTGATATCCGAACTCTGTATTTGTATCACAGATGCAGAAACTATTAATAAGATTGACCAGATAATACAAGTATTTGAAGCTTCAGTTTTCGAAAGGGTAAAGAAGTTAAGAACGATCGTTCGAACTATATAGGAACAATAATCAATTTTACCTTAAAGTTTTTTATATATGATGCCATTTTGTTATGCTTTATGCAAATTATCTATGAATAATTTCTCTATTACTTTTACCATTGATGAAATTTAGTATCAGAGATCTTGATTTTTCGTCTTTCATGAATGTATGATGTAAATTTCTTTTATTATTGTTCTATTATCAGGATACCGTGCACATTGATTGTTTTCCACATTAGGGTTACGTTTTTTATAGTTATCTGATTAAATTCTAAATCTTTTTTGTACAATCTTAACTTCAAAAAACAATTTAAAAACATTGGAGGTAATGGCTGACCAAGTCAAATCAGTTTTTTTTTTTTTTTTTAATTTTTTTTTTATGTGTAGGAGAGTTGATGGAATTATAGAAAGGTCTTTCTCACCCCCTCTCTCGGCTATGTACTTGTCATCGATTGTTCTTTCATTCATTTATTCTAAAATCTTATTTTTGTATATTAGGCTTACATGTACTGAGTTATGCTCCTGGGTATTATTTTAAAGAAATTATTTTGGCTGTGTATGAGCTTTTTAAATGATTGTTTGGTCTCATTTCATAAAATGAAATGAATTATTTACATAAATGTTTTTGGAATTAATAAAATTCACTTTTGCACATATGGACTTCATTAAGACAGATAGTGACAGTTTTTTCCATCTTAATTTTCTGCAGATGCATTTTGGTGGATGAAAATGACAACGTTCTTACCAAATGACAACGTTCTCTTTTGTGAATTAGCGGATTTACTTTTTATAAATGTTCTTTTGAAAACAAAACATTAAAAATGCAGGAAATAGTAATGTACTTTTACTTTTTTGAGTACATTGAAAATCTATTTTATATCATTGTACACACATTGACTTTCATAAATAAAAAATCGTTTTTTTTCCCTTCGTACATTATAAATACGTCATCTACAATTTGACTTCTATGAGATCAATAAGCAAACAAGTAAGTTTTTTAATAAAATGCCTTAAGGGGCATTTTGACGCTTTGTTTGGATCATAGGGAGTAGTTTGGTTATAATGAAAGTACCTTCAAAGAAAAAACCAATAGCAAGCTTTACAGCTTTCATGATAATAACCAATTTTTTCTTTTTACATCACCATTTCAATAGGAGGTTGAACCTGCTCAAGCTGAAGCCACGTCTCCTCTATATTATCATTCTCAAATGCGTCAATGGGACATGAATATACCGGCTATAACAAAGTTATCTATTTCAACAAACAAAACATTAGGAATGGTATTAAGTGAAATCCCAATATGTTTTCTGTATTTTATGGTGTTTTTGTGTTTACCATCGACAGTTTATAACACACACTCATGATTAACATATATTGTTGTAGTTGGACAAAAATACCTCTGCAAGTGACTCACCTACTTCGCTATTTATGTGTATGTGCATGTATGTATGTGATTTTTGTGTATGACAATTGTTGGAGCATTAGAAAAAGGAAATTAATGTAAATTTTGTTGAATTTATATGCTATGGAAGTTGATTTGTGTTTAAGTGGATTGTATAAAGATTTTATAGTTACCTGGTGTACTTTGATCATAGGGTATACTAATAGATTAACTGATGGATTTTGAAAATCAGATTTTGTATATGTAAAATCGGGTATTTTAAAAAAACACATTAATATTTGATGTAAACCATATCTCTTTTCCCTACAATATATTGTTGGATTTGCATTTACCAGAGCCATCAAACATCAACAAAATTTTTTTTACCTACCAGTTTAAATCAAAGAAAAGTATTAATCATTTTCTCTCTCTCTCTCTCTTTTTTTTTTTTTTTTAAATTAATTTTTTTAAATTATTAGTATGTAATATTGGTCTATTTTGATCAAATCGACCGGATCTTTAATGGTGTAATTTACGGTATAATTTATATGATAGTTTTATATGTAATTTTCTTATAAAGTTGAGTAAAAATGTTTATATGATTAGGGTATAAAATGAAAAATTGAAATCAAAAGTGTATATATAATGTAATTTATTTATAAAATAAAAGATTGTCAAAAGAAAACTAGAACTGAATTCAAGCTTAAGAACTTTTTCATGTTTTATTCGCCCATTTATTTCTATTAGAGTTCTGACTGCCTACTATAAATAGCTATAATCATATTATAATCTATTAATTTCATCTTGTTTATCTGTACCAAACATAACCTTATAGTATGATCATAGTTACCTATAGTAGACAGTGGACGGAGTAGAGAGAATTGGATGGCGGTTCTATCATTACTTGTTCTTTTGGCCTCATTTGCGGGTTACATAACTCATTTAATGTCTACCTCTCTCTAGATTCTCTCTCTACTCTCATACTTTAGGTACTTTTTCTTCATGCATAAATATTTATGCTATATGATGTTTTGTATATTTTTAATTGAGTGGGTTGAGTGAGTTGGAAAAGATACTGTTGTTGTGGGTTGGGATGGAAGAAAAATAAGAAAGAAAAACTGATGTGGAGCTGATGTGATAGTGGGTTGGATGAGTTCTACTCCAACCACCTTAGGAAATTATTTTACATCTTAATAGTTAAATTAAGAGGTAAACCATTTAGCGTTATTGGGTGTTTGGCATTAAAAGAAAACCTCTGACCGATTCAACAAAATCTGAACGATTCAACAATACCTTTGTCCCTACTTGTGGTTTCAACTTTTAAGACTTTTTCCCCCATTTTCTCTTCGTAAGGCTATATAGAGTGATATAGCTTGTTATGGGTAACGTGACTTGGCAAGGCCAAGTCATGTGTGAGTTGCATATGTACACCACCCCTAAGCTCCATAAGTGTGAGGTCTCGTGAGCGCAACTACAAAAGGTTACAAGGGAAAGAGAAGGTCCAATGGTCAAATGACCATTTTTTTCTAGCCATTTGGAACAAAAAAATACATTTTTTAAACCATCTAAATTCAACCTATAAATACCAATGAATCTCTACACTACAATACACAATTCTTTCAATTCTCTCTCTCTCTCTCTCTCTCTCTCTCTCTTTCTCTCTCTACAACAACCATCAAATGAATCAAACACCTCTAACAATCCAAACAATCCAAACACCCTACACATACCCCCACTTCATCCACCGGCACATTCACACTCAACATAACACCTTGTCAATACCTAAATTTCAAATCACCGCGAGGAGGTTTCATGAATATTCTCCTTCCAACAAACGGTTAATATCATTATAAATCATCAAACTATGTGTATTTATTACAATAGATCCCTAATCACTTTTTATGTAAACTTGTCGTAACATGTTACTTGGACCGTTTTACTTGGTTTTGAAGGTTAACAATAAAACTTAACATCTTATAGGTAGATTTTCGTTAAATTAATGCCACATGGTGTTGATATAATTCCTACATGGATATCATATTTTATTAAAATTGAAAGTTAGGCTTTATATATTAAATATATGGCCACACTCTCTTAGTTAATCCAATACACAACCACATGTGGTTGTCGAGACCAACAAATAAATACCCTAAATATTGCACATTAAAATAACATATAATGGTAAATGGATCGAATCCATGAGGATTGGTTCAATTTGTAACCCAATGAAAATCTCTTTGTTCAAATGCTTGTGAAATGATAATAAACGTAAAAATTGGGTTTTTAGTCGTTTGGTTACTTTAAAGAAAGTAAAGTTATACTAAGACCTAGAAATTGCAAGTAAACAAGTAAAGAGTTTGATTCAAATCAATGAGAGAAAGATGGTTGACGGTGGAATTTCATCACTTGAACATTTGGTTAAATAATCATTAGAATCTCAAGGTGTAGTACTTGTGTTCAAAATCTAACTTGTGACTGAAGATTCCTATGTCTACCTACTTCATCTATATCAAAATTGCATTGCTTCACCACCCAAAATGCAAGATGCTCTAACTTAACAGGGAGATGACACAACTTTTTGAATACCAATCAAAATAGAGCCATGCCTATCGGGGACTTGTAAGTGGTTCGGTAAGTCCACAATGCATCATCAAACCTCAAACTCCAATTCTTTCTTATTGGGTTAACCGTTTTCTCTAGAATGGACTTGACTTCCCAATTCGAAACTTCCGCTTGATCGTTCGTTTGGGTTGTTAGACGGTACAGACACGGTGGGTCACATTATACTTATTCAAAAAAAGCCTCCATCATTTTGTTACAAAAATGCATTCCCCGATCACTAATAAGATCCCTAGGCACACCAAATCTCACAAAAACATTAGATTTCAAAAACTCGATAACCGTTTTGGCGTCGTCCGATCTTGTGGATTTGGCTTTAACCCACTTAGAAACATAGTCAACCACGAGTAAGATGTAGACGTTGCCAAATGAGATGGGAAATGGTCCCATAAAATCAATCCCCCATATGTAAAAAACATCACAAACGAGGACCGGATTTTGTGGCATTTGGTTTTTTTGAGAAATATTCTCCATCCTTTGGCACTGAAGTGTCCCATACAAGCAAGTTCATGACAAAATTATAAAATGGATTGATGCTCTTGTTGGGGTACACATTTCCTAATGATTTGATCGGGATAATGTTTCCACAAATATGGCTCATCCCACACATAGTATTTTGAATCACTTTTTAATTTGTCTTTCTGAGCACGTGTGAATGTGTCGGGACACCTTATGACCAAAAAGTTAACGATATCAACATACCAAGGAATAGACTGAGTTAGGGAAAAGAGATGCTCATCCGGAAAGTCGTTATGCAATAGGTGAGGAGTTTCATTTGATATGATCCGACTTAGATGGTATGTAACAAGATTTTCACATCCGCTCTTATCCCGAATCTCCAAATCAAATTCTTGTAGTAGTAGGATCCACTAGATGAGTCTTGGTTTCGCATCTTTCTTCGTCATCAAGTACTTGAGAGCCACATGATCCGAATACACAATGACTTTGGTACCAAGGAGGTATTGTCTAAACGTATTTTTATAACGTTTTTGTGGGTGTCTTAAATAAATAAAATATCACTGCTCAAATGCACTAAAGAATAGCACATGGAAGCGGGGTCGAATCCACAGGGACACTGCTCACTGCTCAAATGCACTGCAATAGTTGGAGCAACCTCTGCTCTATATCGGGCTTCTAACCATCCCCAAGACATAGTCTCCAATCCCGAAAGTGCAATAGAACGCACAATTAACCCGTGTCGTCTGATACGAGAGATCCACGACGATCTCAAAATCCTGACAGTCCTTCCGCTATCTGGATCACCACCGGAGCCGGGACCAAACCCTGGTCCTCCCTTATGTGTGCTCATCCTCATCTGGCAAAGCAACTATCCCCACTATCAAACATAACCAAGAATTCCCCTTCCTATCAGCTTCTTAGATTCTCCAAGACTCTCACTGATTCGAGTATGGATCTTGTGCTTTCAGTAGTACGGGCCCATACTACCTTCCACACCTACCCATACTTTCCTCAGCAATCCTCCCGAATCCTCTAAGTCACCTATCCCACTGATGCACCAAATATCCGCCAAACAGCAGCACAATATCCACCGAAGCACCTACTAGGCTCCCAACCTCACTGAACCGCCCCAACTAACTCACTGGAGCATATCCTAGGCTTTCCTATGTTCCCAACCTCGCCCTGCCATCAGCTGCTGAGGAACTCCCTATGATGCCAACCATCCACCTCCTGGATATCGTCATATCCACTTAGTAGCTGACTCCCATCACTCAAGAGTTCCACAAAGCACAAAGCAAGCAGCATTCGTGCAGTAGCACTCCAATCCAAAGAACTATCATAGAACATTCCGCCCACATGTTGCGACTCGCGCTGTCCACATCCATTCATCCTTACTGTCGGCTGCCTTATGCATGCAAATTATACACAGAACAAGATCTAATAGACTATCGAATAATAGACTCTACCCTAGGACCACAACCAAACAAGGAACATGAAATAAGGCCAAATCAATTATTCTAAGGCTATAAGATCCTAACCGTATACAATTTTAAAAGCATACACATAGCAGGTACAAATACCAATTATCATTCTCATTCCAGCATGGCATCCAATATTCTCGCGGTTACAAGCATCACATATCAGGCCAACCTATTGCTGACTACTCAGCACTAGCATGCAATTCTACCAACTCATACACATACACATGCATCTCCCCTAGCCCTAACTAGCATGCGATTCACAGATTCATAATCAAATCATAACAGACAACATATGTGGGTATTCTGGGAAACTTACTTGAGCCCGGCTGATTACATGCACCACACCCTTTCTTGTCTTATAAATTCTTTACTTAAAACATTTTTCTTTTGAAAACTTTACAGATCCTCAGTTTGAGTTCAGGCACACCCGAAAGTACGTCTGAATCCATCACTTAAAACATCTTGAAGCAGAATCACACCCACACGAACTCACGGCCACCTCCCATGGTGGCTGGTGGTGACGAGATAAGGCAGCGATGGCAGGAAGTAGAAAGAAATGGCGGCAGGAGGCAGAGAAGGTGCGACAGAAACGGCGGTCTTCAATGGAGTGAAAGCAGCGGCGGTGTCTCACGAGTACAACGTCCTTGCGACGTTCTTCATCGTCGTCGGCAGACTCACCGACGGTTTTTCCGACTCCAACAATGGTGGCGACGATCGGAGGTGAAGAAGGGGGTGGCGGCCGGTGGGAGACATAAGGGTGGAGGGATGCGGCTGCAAATGGTCGATTAGGGTTAGGGTTTGTTCACTAAATACTCGACGCCCTTAAGCATTTTACCATAATGTCACAGTTAGTCCCTCCCTTCACATTTTCTTTCAAAGTCAGCCCATATTTTACCCTTTTAACCTCATCCATGGAAATCCCTTACAAATTAAGTCCCATATTTTACTAAGTGGCCCCTCCCTCTACAATTATCTTCAGATGAGGTCCATAATTAACTCTTTAGCCCCTGTTTTCATAAATCCTTTCATATTAGGTCTAATACTTACCAAACATCCCCATGTCTTCTAAAATCTTTACAAAATAAATCTCGAATTTATACTTTGACCCCCGAATAATCCAATTTACGGCATTTGGCTTCCCAAACCAACACCTTGCTATATACTTATTAATTTCAGGGCTACGATTCATTAATTAATTTCGTCTATTTATTTATGAAATAAACGGGGTGTTACAACTCTCCCCCACTTAAATTAGATTTCGTCCTCGAAATCATTCCTTACCCTTCCTTACACACCCTACCACTCTAGTAACATGGTCACCATCATGGGCACACCCTAGCCTTCCCAGGGTAGCCGTGACCAATCTTCGCAAAGCCCTAAAATCCGTAGATGAACGAATTCCTCGCAATAAGATAACATCTACTCGGTCTGAAATTTGTTGTCTCGAGATGGTATGAATCCCTGACAGACCACTCATACTGAATCATTATCGAACTGATTCCACAAGAACCAACCTAGCGAGAATACTTCCTACCCGTAATACCTTGAGGCTTCCTAACGAGCAAAATCATCGGTCAACTGCGGCTACCGAATAACAAGCAATTCCACATACGGACCCCAAATCATTGAAGTCGCTCCAACTCCTCTTGCTGCCACATAGCTGCTTCCCTGCAGAACAACCGGGACCACCCTGGTCCCAAATTGTCTGCCAACTGTCCGAACCACCGGACACCTACCCGATCATTGAGCCATAAACACACGTATAGCAGTTCCACATGATCCCTGAAGGGTACCTCGTCTGACAATAATTACCCTACCTATACAGCCACTCATGGCTCCTTCCATCCATTTGATCCATCCAATCATGATAGGCTAACAACCTGTCGCCACTGAATCCAACGCGAAAGGTGGATGCTACCAGTATAACTATAGTCTTACGTCATATCCGATCTCCTTCGACTTGCCGTTCCCTGATCCCAATTATGTTGTGACCTTCTCACAACCTTGCGAATTGGCCTACACTGGCCTAAGTTATCCGAATGAATCCGTGAATGCCACGGCTACCCTGCAGTCTTTCGACACTTTCCACAGTATCTGACCGCTTGTGAATGCTACGGAACCCCCGTAGTCTTACAACACTTCCCACACCATCTGACTGCTAGTGAATGCTACGGAAACCCCCGTAGTCTTACAACACTCTCGTCCTAACACAATCACAACCCAATGCCTTACCCCTAATCTATCAATTCGATTCACATACAGAGTCAATCACCCACTCGACCGAACACCCGAAATGAACTCAATTCATAATTGGAGTCTCGACCCGCTTTCCCAAATTCTGTTATCAAGACCCCAAAAAGACGCGGTTCACACGCTGGGGACTTTTACTGAACTCCAAACTCGCACAACCCTCAAACCAAATAGCCACTTGGGCCGCCTTTTTCCCTTGATGAGGACGAGAAGCCCATCCCAGTCTCATACTTGTCCCTGTCCTGAATACCTACGTGATTCTCCCCCACTTAGATTCGACCAAGTCTTCGCAATACATGAGATTTGAAGGATTCCCGATCCTTCTTACTCTTTAATAACCAACTGCTGACAACCTGTTTCTTGTCCGTGCGAGTGTTCTATTACGGGCCCAATTCCTAAGGACCACGCAACTCCTAAAGATCAGACAAACACTTCCTGAATCCCAACGAGACCAATAATCTCAGATGCCTTGAAATGATGCCCCACCTATATCTTGAGGTTCGAATAACTGATGTCCAGGCCAAGGCCTCAACAGTAAACCACTTCCCCTGGCGCTTCCAAAAGCGGACTCGAGCATAATGGCCGAGTCACCAATCCTGTCATCCCTACCTATTACTGCTCCTTTGATCAGTAACGAGGGATTTTTTGAGATCAATTCACATTGGACATATCATATAGAATCTTTCATTGTTATGATACTATTATAGTGTATGCATACAAGATGTATTGGGGCCCCACCTATATCTTGAGGTTCGAATAACCGATGTCCAGGCCAAGGCCTCAACAGTAAACCACTTCCCCTGGCGCTTCCAAAAGCCGACTCGAGCATAATGGCTGAGTCACCAATCCTGTGTGTAGGCCTTCCGCATCATGTCCCTGAACCGATCTCGACCCTAGACCCAGATAACATTGAGCGCTCCAAACCAGCAAAGAGGGAAACAAATTTTCACTAACCACCTCGTAACTCACGGTATGCAAATGGCATATGACCAATGTTTGAATGTATAGACCAAACACAAACAAGGCAACACACCCAGAGATACACTTACTAAAACCCTCGAAACGAAAACTCCCTCGTGCAATTTCCTGCAAGTACCGCACTAAACCCGGCCCTGCTGGCCTCTCACAACTGACTCGAACCCTTGGGTCCCTTTCCAGGACCCTCCAATGTATGTACCTGATCTGATCCCCTCTTCCCAATGTGCTCCAAATCAATCCCTGCTCTCGAGCTCTAGAAATCATATCATTCAGGGTCTCGCACCCTGGCACACTCACCGGCTGAATCGTCAACGGCTGTACTGTAATAGTTGGAGCAAACTCTGCTCTATACCGGGCTACTAACCATCCCCAAGACATAGTCTCCAATCCCAAAAGTGCAATAGAACGCACAATCAACCCATGCCTTCCGATACGAGAGATCCACGGCGATCTTAAAATCCTGACAGTCCTTCCACTATCTGGATCACCACCGGAGCCGGGACCAAACCCTGGTCCTCCCTCATGTGTGCTCATCCTCATCTGGCAAAGCAGCTATCCCCACTATCAAACATAACCAAGAATTCCCCTTCCTATCAGCTTCTTAGATTCTCCAAGACTCTCACTGATTCGAGTATGGATCTTGTGCTTTCAGTAGTACGGGCCCATACTACCTTCCACACCTACCCATACTTTCCTCAGCAATCCTCCCGAATCCTCTAAGTCACCTATCCCACTGATGCACCAAATATCCGCCAAACAGCAACACAATATCCACCGAAGCACCTACTACGCTCCCAACCTCATTGAACCGCCCAACTAACTCACTGGAGCATATCCTAGCCTTTGCTATGTTCCCAACCTCGCCTGCCATCAGCTGCTGAGGAACTCCCCATGATGCCAGCCATCCACCTCTTGGATATCATCATATCCACTTAGTAGCTGAATCCCATCACTCAAGAGTTCCACAAAGCACAAAGCAAGCAGCATTCGTGCAGTAGCACTCCGATCCAAAGAACTATCATAGAACATTCCGCCCACATGTCGTGACTCGCGCTGTCCACATCCATTCATCCTTACTGTCGGCTGCCTTATGCATGAAAATTATACACAGAACAAGATCTAATAGACTATCGAATAATAGACTCTACCCTAGGACCACAACCAAACAAGGAACAGGAAATAAGGCCAAATCAATTATTCTAAGGCTATAAGATCCTAACCGTATACAATTTTAAAAGCATACACATAGCAGGTACAAATACCAATTATCATTCTCATTCCAGCATGGCATCCAATATTCTCGCGGTTACAAGCATCACATATCAGGCCAACCTATTGCTGACTACTCAGCACTAGCATGCAAGTCTACCAACTCATACACATACACATGCATCTCCCCTAGCCCTAACTAGCATGCGATTCACAGATTCATAATCAAATCATAACAGACAACATATGTGGGTATTCTGGGAAACTTACTTGAGCCCGGCTGATTACATGCACCACACCCTTTCTTGTCTTATAAATTCTTTACTTAAAACATTTTTCTTTTGAAAACTTTACAGATCCTCAGTTTGAGTTCAGGCACACCCGAAAGTACGTCTGAATCCATCACTTAAAACATCTTGAAGCAGAATCACACCCACACGAACTCACGGCCACCTCCCATGGTGGCTGGTGGTGACGAGACAAGGCAGCGATGGCAGGAAGTAGAAAGAAATGGCGGCAGGAAGCAGAGAAGGTGCGACAAAAACGACGGTCTTCAATGGAGTGAAAGCCGCGGCGGTGTCTCACGAGTACAACGTCCTTGCGACGTTCTTCATCGTCGTCGGCGGACTCACCGACGGTTTTTCCGACTCCAATAATGGTGGCGACGATCGGAGGTGAAGAAGGGGGTGGCGGCCGGTGGGAGACATAAGGGTGGAGGGATGCGGCTGCAAATGGTCGATTAGGGTTAGGGTTTGTTCACTAAATACCCGACGCCCTTAAGCATTTTACCATAATGTCACAATTAGTCCCTCCCTTCACATTTTCTTTCAAATTCAACCCATATTTTACCCTTTTAACCTCATCCATGGAAATCCCTTACAAATTAAGTGCCATATTTTATGAAGTGGCCCCTCCCTCTACAATTGTTTTCAAATGAGGTCCATAATTAACTCTTTAGTCCCTGTTTTCATAAATCCTTTCATATTAGGTCTAATACTTACCAAACATCCCCCTGTCTTCTAAAATCTTTACAAAATAAATATCGAATTTATACTTTGACCCCCGAATAATACAACTTATGACATTTGGCTTCCCAAACCAACACCTTGCTATATAATTATTAATTTCAGGGCTACGATTCATTCATTAATTTCATCTATTTATTTTAAATAAACGGGGTGTTACTCCTAATCATGAAATCAATGCTAACTTGGTTATTTAAGAAACATTCTTTCTAAGCTGGTACTGAAAACTACTAAAAAGCTCTAGTAAGTTCTCTTTTACCTATATAATTAACCAAAACAAGCTCTTCAGTTAATCCTAACTTTTTACTAATTTAATTAAACAAACTCTTAATCAAATCAGAAGAGCAGCATTATGATTCGGGTAAATTCCCAACAATATTCAATATTTCTCACAAGCTCTGAAGCGTAAAAATATGAAATTTCAGTTTATATCAGAATTAAATCCCAACACGGAACCAATCTTATACTTGTTACTTATTTCCAGTTTTTCAAAACAATTACGGATTTCAACAACTAATAAACTAGAATGATTTAATCCTAAATTAGGTGATCAGGCTAAAAAGAACTAAAATCAAACATTCATTAAGATCAAAACTGAAATTACTAGATAGAATCACAAATCAAAAACCAAATCTAATGATTGATTACATGAAAAGTACTAATCTCTGCAGAACTGAAATCTATGATTTAGCCAGACATGGATAAAATCTGATCAAAACTAATGAAAAGAAAGATTAAACTACTAAATCTTACTAAACTAAATTATTGAGATGATCCACAACCTTCAGATCTTCAGAAAGTGATGAAAAAGTGCAGAAAATCGCCTTCAAAAGCTGTTTTCGTCGTCTGTGAACGTCTAGGGTTTTAACTGATCAGATAGGGAGCCTTTATATACGAGCCAACAACAAAAAACATGATTTTTCAAAAAATGTGATCGTGCTTTTGAAAAAATGCGATCGCATTTTTCCTTCGAAGTCCCGAAAATTTCCGTTTTTCACGTTTAATGAAGTACGATGCTATTTTGGACACTTTTCTCAAAAACACGATCGTGGTTTGCAAAAACACGATCTTATTTTGTCTTCGAGGTCCCACAACTCGATTTTTTGGCCTGGAAAAGTTGCGAAGGTAAAGCACGATCATATAGGGAAAAAACACGACCGCATTTTTCCTAAAACACGCGTTTCAGACGCGAATTCTTCAGCTTTAGTAAACCCAATCCAGGTTCTAGCTTCCTCAAGTGTTTTAGCACCATTAAGCTCCAAATATGCATCCAAGCTGCTTCCAAGGTACCGCTCCACTCGAAATATCTGAAAATGACACAAAACATAAGCACTACGAGAATTCTGACGAAATACATGAGCTGGACATTATTTAAACTAATACACACACAAATGCATAAAATATGATGCAAAATGGTAATAAAAGCTACCATAAAATCTGCATAAAATGGAAACTATCAAATCTCCTCAAGCTTAAACCTTACTTGCCCTCAAGTAATAAAAAGATTAAACATTATAAACAAAATGGAAAAAACGTAGATGACCTAAAAAGAACTTAGAATAAAAACCAAAATAAAATAAAATAAAGGAAACTAAAAATTTAAACTTCAAAAACTAGAATTAATTCTCTTTTTTTTTCATATGATCAGACTTCATATCGATGAAGCTCCAATAGAATCACTTACTAGACGACAATCACAATACCTTCCATCTTTCACAGACTCCAAAATTTAGGAAAAAACTCGACGGTATGAACCAATAAACAAACTATAACTTTTATTTGAACTTTATACCTTAATTAACCTTGCTTACAAAAATAACATATTTTAGAGTTTCATTTCCTTTCTACTTGTAGCTCAAAAACCAAACTTAAACCCTCCTTAAGGACCTCGTCATGACCAAATCAAATTTTGCCGAAGCAGTCAACCCTCCCGTAGGGGCCAGAGCTCTATGCTTTCATTTTTTTTTTTCTGAGAGCGTCATTTACCATATCAAACAGTTCGTCAGTTGCGCCAGATTTGTCTTTGAGGCGGCTCTTAATTTGATTGAACTTGAATCTTTTTGTATCTTTTGCCTTCAGTTTTACTCTTGAATCATCTTTGTTGTTTTTTTTAATTTTCAGTTGGGTACCGGATTTGATAGTTTGTACCCTTTCGAGCTCGGACATGACAGTTTTGCTCATTTCTTCATTTTTTTTGTTGGCTATGTGAATACGATATAGATCTCTCAGTTACCGTGAAAGGTAACGTGTGTCAGCAAATAAGGCCATGTTCTGTGGGTTCCAGACTAGTCCAACAATGTTCTTTCTTAGAATTATCAAGATTAGTTCTAAAATTCTTTTATTTTTGCTTACGCAATGTTTCGATATACAATTCATTTTATTTTTTACAGTTGGCGTCTCGGTGTTGTTTCACAACCCCTAGTTATGAGAACTATTATTGAACTTACCACTATTGAGCCGGTCTGTAACATCCCAAGTTCGGAAGCAAGAAGTTGGAGGGTGCTAAGTGTAAATAAAGGAAGCTACTCGACGAGTAGGTATGCTACTCGTCGAGTCGGAGCGGGATTGATCGCGGGTTAAGTGGCCAACTCGCCGAGTCGGCGGCTTGGACTCGACGAGTTGGTGCTGGAATGAGAAAACCCTAATCCCGAGGGTTGCACCCTATTTAAAGGACTTTATGTCCTTCTCCCAGCCTCCTAATCCCCCAGAGAGTTCCAGAAAACCCTAACTTCGTGTGAGACTTCATTGTTGAGGAGATTGGAGCTTGGAAGAGGAATTTGGTGGAAGGAGCTTGAGAAATTAGAGGCTAGCATCAAGGGGCTTGTGTAGATCTGGGATCTACATCAGTTTGGGCACATCTCAGAGGTAAGGAGCCATTATCTTAAGCTATTTCCTTTTTGGGTTCATCTTTGGTGGTTGATTTGGAGTTCCTTAGCTTGTTTGATACCTATTTCGGGTTTTGGGTTTAGATCTGAGGTTGCTACTCCAGATCTAAGCTTGTAATGGTCCTTAATGCCATAAAGCTCATGTCTAAGAGTTATTGGTGAAGCCCTTTTGTCATAAACCCTAGCCCTAGAGTGTTTTGGGCTTATATCTCCTTGGTTTCACGTAAAGTTTGCAACTTTATGTGAGGGTTAGGCTGTAGATGAGTGGATCTATGGATTGGAGCCCCTGCATGGCTCGAAAAGCCTCTGTATGGATTGAGAACATAAGAGACTCGACGAGTCACATGGGTGTACTCGACGAGTTGTATGAACATGTGCATGGACTCGACGAGTTGGAAGAACAACTCGGCGAGTCTGTTGAAGATTGCCTGGGACTCGGCGAGTCTGTTCTTGGACTCGGCGAGTCTGGTCGCGGAACCCAAACCTCTTCTGGTTAAGCCTCGAATCGGTGAGTCGAGGGACGACTCTGTGAGTTGAGCAGGATGGGACTCGGAGATCGTTGGACTCGACGAGTCTTGGGGCGACTCGGCGAGTTGAGTCGTGTTATGGAAGTTTCTGAGTATAGGAACTCGACGAGTCGACGGGTCGACTCGACGAGTAGAATCAACCAGGAAGGTTGACTTTGACTGAGGACTTTGACTTTGACTGAGGACTTTGACTTTGACCAAGAGTTGACCAGTTTGACTTCCAAGGGTATTTTGGTAATTTTGGTATTTATGGAATTGATTCTTTGGTAGTGTTCTGTGGTGAAGTTCGTGTCGGTGGTCGGAGCAGCTTGGTCTTATCTCTTCAGTCGGCAATTGCAGGTGAGTTATCCTCACTATATCGACAGGGTCTACGACACCAAGGCCGACCCTTTATCGGATGGGAAATTCGGGTATTATTTGTTATTGCTCTGCTAGATCTGCATCCTGGTATTTAGGATGGTGTTATGTTAGTGACCTGGTAAAGGTCGGTACCCGGTATATAGAGTAATGTTATGCTAGTGACCGGTTAGGTCGGAATCCTGTTTAGGATGTTGATATGCTATGTGATCTGTTAGACTGGTTGTCTGGTTAAGGATTTGTTATGAGATTGATTGTTTATGTGCACATGGTTGTTTGACGGGGGTTGGGTTGAGGCGGGTCCTGCTTTGTGCTGTAGGCCAACATACCCAGGGCGGACCGGATATTCCGAAGGCCCAGCGAGCGGTCCGGATAGGCTGAAGGCCCCAAGAGGGCGGACCAGACGTGCCGAGGCTCGGAGAGTGGACCAGGCCGACTGAAGGCCCGGTGTGGGCGGACTAATCATACTATAGACTCAGAGAGTGGACCAGGTGGATTGAAGGCCCGGTGCGGGCGGACCAATCACACTGTAGACTCGATGTACATGGCTAGACTCGGAGGGTGGACCAGGTGGACTGAAGGCCCGATGTGGGCGGACCAGTCACACAGTAGACCCGATGTGCATGGCTGTTCTATTTGTGATATGTTATGAGTATGTTTATGTGTGGTTGGTATTTTGGGGGTAACTCACTAAGCTTTCGGGCTTACAGTTTCAGTGTATTGTTTCAGGTACTTCAGGAGACCGTGGCAAGGCGAAGGTGTGATCGTACCGCTCCTCATGTTTTATGTTTTATGTGATATGGTTCTGGGATACTCTGATAACTGTATTTTGAAAACAAACTATGTAATGACTTATTGGATTAAACTGTTTTTAAAAGTTTAAATTGGCTCAATTTTTATGGGTGTTACAAGTTGGTATCAGAGCCTTGGTTTGAGTGAATTGGAGGAACATTCGTGTGAATCCAGTCTCAAATCAAGGAGGGATTTTCAAAATGGTTTTCAAAAGGTTTTCAAAATAAGTAAGGGAGGATGCAGAGGGTACGATCAGCCAGAGCCAGTAAGTAGACCCCAAAATACCATACAAGTTATTTGATTATGTGATATGTTAGAACAGCATGCTAGTACTAGGCTAGGGATCTTCAGGAATTGCATGATAGAATTTCCTGATTTGTGATGCTTGCTAGCCTAGGGTTTTCTTGATATGAGATATTCAGTATTCCCCTAGGGGTGAGGATTGAGTGCTTGCTATGAATGTTTGTGCTTAGGGCGTTGTGGTGATACTTGAGACAAATACGGGTAGGTGTGGAAGGTAGTATGGGCCCGTACTACTGAAAGCACATGACCCATACGCGTGTCAAGGAAGTCACAACCCCTAGGTTGTTGGTTAGAGGTTAGTTCTCGGAGGTTATGCGAAGTATCTGAGGATCTTGTTGGTGTATTGCAGTATGGTGGTTACGAGGCGTGTTGTGACTGGATCCGGATCAGGATTAGGTCAGGGTGATCAGGGGGCCCCAGTGGCACCTGAGATTATTGGTCAGGAGGGGCCAATATTGACAGAGGATCGGGCCAGGGAGATCATCCGCGAGGAGGTGGTCGAGATTGTCCGGGGTCAGATTCCGGAGTTGTTTGGGACTATTAAGTCCACTATGAGGGAGTACTTCGATGATCGTTATGCAGCTCTTACTGAGACGGCTGTCGCGGCAGCTACAACGACTGTAGCAGTGGCAGGGGGAGTAGCCAGTCGGGGCTTTCGGTATCGGGATTTCGACAATACGAAGCCCCCTACTGTCGACGGAGTTCAGGATCCGATCGTTGCTATGAGATGGTTGTCAGACTTGGAGGGTTGTTTCTTCACGTGTTCATGCCCTGCGGATCAGAGGGTGAGGTGTGCTCTGAACCTTTTGAGGCTCAGGGCGAAGGATTGGTGGAGTTTGACTACGAGATCTTATTCTGATGCGCAGCGGGCTGCGATTACTTGGGATCAGTTGCGGGAGATGTTCAGCACTCGTTATGTTCCACAGGTTGAGAGAGAGAGGTTGGCTCAGGAGTTCCTGGAGCTGAAGCAGAATTCAGAGTCGGTGACGGAGATCACCAGGATGTTCACTGAGAGGGCGATGTTTTGCCCGGAGTTTGCTTCAGAGCAGGCTCAGATGTCCCGATATCTGAGTATGCTCAAGAGGGACATCAGGCAGTTTGTGTCCACACAGAGATGTGATACCTTGTTAGAGTTGCAGGAGGCCACCAGGCAGTGGGAGTTAGAGATGGAGTTGCAGTTGCGAGAGCAGAGGTAGGCCCCGGTGCAGTCGCAGCTGGCGCCGAAACGGTTCAAAACCGTTGACTCCAGGATTGGGGGTCAGAGCAGCCACACTTGTGAGAAGTGTGGGAGGGGTCATACCAGAGTTTGTAGGTCCGGTGGTGCGTGCCGCAAGTGCGGGAGAGAGGGGCATTATGCGAGGGATTGCCGTCATTCAGCCCCAGTACAGGATATGAGGATTTGTTATCACTGCCATCAGGTTGGACACTTGAGGGCCAACTGCCAACAGTTTGCTGTTGGATCGGTGCAGGCTCCAGCATCGGCCACTTTGAGGATTACTGGCGGGGGTCAGGGTGGAGCGGAGCCTCCGAGGGCTCAGGGACGCGCATTCCAGCTTACAACAGAGGAGGTCAGGGCAGAGCCAGATGCAGCTGCGGGTATGTTTCCATCTTGTTATCTTGTTATTTGTGTGGTATTGTAAATCTGTCTACATTGTTCCGCATGTTTCGTAGTATGATTGAGGATCTTAGTAGTTAGGAGTTGTAGTTGGTTAGCATCCAAGAGGATAGATGATCGGAAGGTAGGATATATGATATCTTTGCTGGGTATGGCACATGCGATGTGAGAAGTGTTCGGCTGAGATTCTGCTTCCTTGGAGTTCGGGTGTGCGATGGCGGAAGGGTTATTCGGTGAAGGTTACTCACTCCTGAGGGAGTCAATTCATGGATAAGAGGGAATATATGGAGTAAGGGCGATCGAGCTATGCCGGTTTTGGGCATCGGTGGTTAGTAGTCGGTGCACTAAGTGGGGGAGAATTGGAAAATTCTCCGGTGAAACAGCATGCATCCAAGGATGGTTAGCTGTTTGGATTTCAGCAGTGTTTTGCTGAGGATGTGGATCGGTGAGAGCAAGTGATAGACAAGTGGGGCGGAGCACAGACCATGGTTTTCAGAAAAGGTGGCTGATTATTGTAAGGCCTTGGGTTAGGCCGGGAATTGAGTATATGGAATGGAGCTGGAGTTCGGAACCCCAAGAGGGCTAGAACAGTATGCACGGGAGAGATTCCCAGGAAGAATGGTTCAGGATGGTGTACAACAGTTTTGAGCGGTTCGGATAGACTGAAGGCCAGAAGGCGTACCAGTCAGACCGAAGGCTCGGGGAACGGTCCAGACAGGCTGAAGGCCCAGGAGGGCGGTCCAGACATGCTGAAGGTTCTGAGAGTGGTCCAGATAGGCTGAAGGCCTGGAAAGGCGGTCCAGTCATGCTGAAGACTGTGACAACCTGAAATTTCTATTATGTACAACAATTCACTTCAATAGAAGTCAGAACTGTTTCTGCTAACTTTTGAGCTGTGTAGAGTCAGTTTGAGTGTTCTAAAGCCTAGTACTTCAGGAAATAACTGGAGAGATGATGCCCTAGGGTTTATTGTGCAACAATAAAGTACCAAAACTCCAAGAGTTTGGAGTTTACGGCCTAAACATGGTGTTTACGGCCGTAAACCCCAAGGGGTATAAAAGTGACACTTAGTCATTTTTAACACTTTTCACCACTTTCAAGAACTAGAAGTCAAATCCTCTCAAGTATCATCCGATTTTCCTTCTTGATCTTCAACTTTGTAAGTGTTTCTTGCCCTAATTAGTTGATATCTTACTTAATCTAGTGATCTTACATGATTCCATCCGTGAAATCATTCCATTTGTGTAGATCTTCAAGTGTTCTTAGTTTCACCAAGAACACCAAGAACACACACTAGTGTTCTTGGACTTCTAACACCTTTTCAAGCTTCTACATAGTAAGTACTCTTACCCTAGTGTGTTATAAGACTTGTTACACTTCTAAATCATCTAGAAAACACAAGGAAACACAAGATCAAAGGTGTTTTATGGTCCAAGATGTTCTTGGACCGTAAACCCTAATGAAGGGGCCAAAGTGTGCCCTAGTACCTTACCAAGCCTTGGATACTAGCCTAGATCCATCCTTGATGTGCTTAGGACCTTAAACATCAAAAATACCATAAACCATATGGGTTTACGGCCGTAAACACATGGAGAAATGGTCCATGGGCCGTAAAATCCATAAAGGGGTGAAATGTTGCCCTAATCACTTCCAAAGGCTTAGACTTGAAGTAGGAATGCTTCTTATGACTTTTAAAGCTTCAAAACACAAAATGGTAAAAGTACCATGAGTTTACGGCCGTAAACTCATGGGTTTACGACCGTAAACTCCAAAGGAGTTGGTCACGAAACCGTAAACTCCAGAAGAGTTTACCCTTAGACCCTAAACTCAAATGCAAGGCCCTACAACCCTTAGATGCAATCCTTAGTACTTATAACACTTGAATCAAGGTGTTTTTCATGTCCTAGAGTGTCTTTACTTGATTAATTAGTTGTTAAATGACTAATTGGATACATATATGTGTTATTATATGTTAACTAGGATCCTTGTGTGTGTTCAAGTCTTCACTTGACACTTAGCATCCTATACCATCTGTTCATCCAAACCACTCACTACAGGTGAGTTCATACCCCTTAATCAACCTTTTAAATGATTTTAAATGCTTTTATGGGGGGGGGGGATACAAGTTGATCTATTATAGTTATTATATTAATCATGTGATTAATAACTACCAAACAAGTGGATTTCTTACTTTTCAAACTGTGTTATCAAACAAACTACTTTTCAAACTGTTTTACAAGCTCTTTTACATGTCAAATACTTTTATCAAACTCTTTTACATGTCAATTACTTTTAGTAAACTCTTTTACATGTCAATTACTTTTAGTAAACTCCTTTACATGTCAATTACTTTTATTTAAACTCTTTTACACTTATATTTTGTTAAATGTATATCTTTATAGATATAGTTATATAAGTAAGGATTGAAAGGACTTAGGACTGATAACTCACCTTACCTCCTGTTCCTCGTTTGGTTGTGGACTTAGGGTATCGGTTATTTGTCCGAAGGTCGTTTGAATCCTAGTTATATATTATGTATATGTATATAGATATAAAAGTTCCTTCTTTCGATTCAATACCTTTGGGTAGCAAAGGTATACAAACATGTTCATACCTGCAAATCCTATTACGAGTAAGCTATAATAGGTATAGTTTAGGAAGTTACTAATACTATTACTAGAACACTGAAACATACAATGAGTCAGTTCATACATGAGTCAATACAGCTAGTACATACTATACATTTTACAAGAAAACATACATGCTAGACAGAGAGAGAACAAACAATACCACACAGAGAGAACATACATACATACTAGACAGAGAGAGAACACACAATACAGCTAGTACATTCAATACATATACAAGAATACTATTACAGTTATGTGAGCCACATAATGGGGCATGTCATCACCTGTCATGGCCCGTTTTGTATCCAGAATCTCCTTAAATGGAGAACGTTGAGTTTGTGTATAGATCTATACTGGATTGACTATCCTACACCTTGCTGCTCGCTACAGTGGGACTTGCAAGTCTACGGGTGCCAAACGTCATTTCTTCCGACATCTTACATTGTCGCGTTCTATAGTCGGTAGCAGGGTACAGGCCGATCACATGGTACTTTAAATAACAATTGGTTTAAGGTAGTTAGTACAGCAGTAGTTACTTAATACAGCACTACAGTACTATTTCATTTTCCCATTGCATTCACTTTGTGATCTTCACACAATATACAGTAATGTAAAAACTATATTTTTGGATAATGATAGTCAGATTTGGGAAAATACATACTCTTACAAGAGACACACACACGACCACTAGATGTCTTGGTAGAAGGCTACTTTTAGTAGGAAACATAGGGTTTTCTAGGAGAGTTCAAAACATCTTACAAAACATCTTACAAAACATCTTACAAACACTTTCATACAAATACAGACACTAATATACTTATGATCTCACCAGCTTTAAAGCTGATACTCTCTTTCAAATAACTTGTATCCTCAGGTCGCCAGTAGACAGGTACCGATGCCAGGTTTTGAGAAGATGGAGCTCGTTCAAGACTCATCTTTTATTTTGATTCATATTTTGGTGTCTATTTAACTTGAAAGAACACACTTGTATTAAAATTATATTATTAATGCAATGGATGATGTTGTTGCTTGTTTACTACTTTGCATTGTTGTGATACTGTACACGACGTCCTCCACCCCCGAACGATTCTGCCGTTCCGGTTTTGGGGTGTGACAGATTGGTATCAGAGCATTGTTTATAGTGAATTGAGTATATCAACCCATAAAAGATATACAGACTATAAATACAATGGGATTAAAATACTCTGACCAAGAGTTTATACTTTTAAATAATAAAATATTTAACTAAGTATACATGCCTGCATTCATACTAAAATCAGTGTCACTAGGACATAACAAAAGTATTACGATTGTTGGGCAGCACAAGTAGACTTAGAGATATATAGTCAAATCTGGGAAGATATAGCCTGATCAACTATATTATCCGAGGAGTGACTAGCATGTGCCTAAGTGTGGTTGTGAGGTTGCAACAAGTCTAAAAACTTACCAACAATACCACAATGAAAACAATAGAACAGAACATAAACTTAAAATACTATAGGGGTATTTTGTGTTACTATAAACTACTTATGTGCTAGATTCTTATATCCCTTTTCTCGCGTAGATAACATGGCTGGATTCCATCCCGACGGCAACTTGTACTTCCCTAACCAAGGTAATGGAGGAGGGTTTGAAGCTGATCCAGAAAATGACCACCCAATCCCTATGGATGGTCACCAGGCTGAAGGCTTTGCAGATGGTTCTGACTCCGAGCCTGAAGTTGAGAACCTACCACCGATGGCTCCTGTCCCAAATCCTAACCCTCGTCCGGCTTTTCAAGGCCCGACGCCTCCATGGGTGGAAAGCTTGGAAACATGGAGCCAAGATCAGAATCAGCCCATACCATTCAACGAAGACCAAAGCTTTTATGACCTGAGCGAAGGAGGCTCAACAGACAGAGTCTTGCCAATCCTGGTCCGCAGAGTGGCTAGAAATGAGATCCAAGGCAGGACAGCCCTCCATCGAATCACGGAAGTTGACACCAATGCGAGAATGCATACTATCTGCACCATTCGTCTGGAAGATGCTCGTGAGAGGTCTAGGGGAGACCATGAGACCCTGCAGCAAGAGCTAGTTGAAACTCAAGCTGAAGTCATAGAGCTCCGAGTACGCCAAAGGGTGTACGAAAGGCACCTAATTGATATGGAGCGTCAGCTGGCTGAACTGAGGGTTCACCCAAGGGATAACCGTCACCAGTAGGAGATATTCTACTTTTCTTTCCTTGGTTGAAAGAATAGTCTTCCTATCTATGCTCTATGTACCACTTTTCTAAGTAACTAACTTTGTACTGTAAGTACTTTCTAGTTAGGCCAGTATGCCGTCAAAACTTTTGCTACTTCGGATATGATGTAAAACCTACTCCAAGGTCATTTTTCCCAAACGTATTACATCTTAAATATCAATGATATTGAAAGTCGGCAAATTTTTGTGCCAATCATTGTTCAAATACTTCCGTTTTGTTATCATTAGAATCCTATCTAAACACTCTCTTCGTCAAATTATTGAGCTGTGGTGAATTAGCTCAATGATTTCTTTCAAATTCTTGTCAAACGTTGGATCTGGTTATCCACCAACCAATAATAGTCTAGTGCGAAATAGCAATTGTCTAGTAAACATTCTACGAACTTACTTCAACTCTTTTCCAGTTCTACATCATAGGGATGTAGGTCAAACCATCGAGAACAGTTTAGCAAAACAAAAACTTTACGATTACATGATTGAGTAGAATACATCTAGGACCGACCATAATCACTCACAAACTCCTTTTCTTGTCAAATAGCAGAATCATGTCATCACCAAGAGGTAATCCGCGGAACGACACAACCCCGATCCTTCATATCGACGCCGCTACATTCCAAGCCGCGGTAACAGCTACCGTGGAAGCTGTCCTTGCAAACCTCAGCGCTAACAACGCAAGCAAGGCTGGCAAGGGGGTTGTCGTTTCCGATCGTTGTATCGATCCGGGAAGCCAACAAATGATAACAGTCACAGACTTGCAAAGCCGAAAAACCGAGAACAGGAAACGAAAGCGTCAAGCCCAAAAGGAGCGCAAGCGATCCCAAAGACTTGCCATGAAACAGCAACAAGTGGCAACCCCTGCCATCCCAGCACCGATCAGACCATACGAAGGAAAACTTCCGAAGTGTGACAAGTGTAGCTTTCATCATAATGGGACTTGCAATGAAATGCAATGCTGCAATTGCCACAAAATAGGGCACCATGCTCGTAGCTGTGGAGCACCGGCACGACCCATCGCTCAAGTCCCTGACATCGGAGACAACCAGGCTTACTATGGGTGCGGTGAAATTGGGCACCTTAAGAAGAATTGTTCGAAAAGGAGGAACAACGAAAGCAACCGTGTCCACATAACTCCGACCTGACACTTCACTTCCACCACTGATGCTGGTACAAGCCAGATATGTCATTTATGTGGTGAGATAGGACATCTCAAGAAGGATTGTCCAATAACGAAGAACTCTGGCGCAGACGGGAAGATACTAAGGATCACAGCCGCAGGAGAGACTACTCCGAACCCATGTTGAAATACTAGGGCGTTTCGTAAAAGTAGACTTATAAACTATTAAACAATAGTGCAACTCGGGTCTTATCTTTTTGCGAGACCCCGTCAGTCAAGGGACTCTCGTGCTGCGTGTACATGCTTTTTGTAGTATCCCTGTTCGCAGCAGTAGTCTTACAGATAAAACTAAAGTACTTAAACTCTGTAAAAATTGCACCGTTATGTTTTGTAACACCTTTATGATCTAGTCTAACGCCCTTTTATTCCGATTAGTCCGACATTATCGTTTAACTTGAGTAAATTCGATCCTCACAATGCCAGTTTCATGCGTAAATTCTTTTCTCCGAAATCGCCTTTCTAGCGAAGCCGTCATTTCAGAACTCCGAGGTACTCATGCAGAGAGTACCTTATGTCTCGTATCCTTCCCGAAGACACTTCAGCAAAACTCCCCGGAGTACCACTCGTACAGTACGTCAAGTTCAACCCGAAGATCCATAAGGTTGATCTATCGCTGGAGAAGGTATACGCAAGGGTGATATATAATCAAGGTTCTAAAGGCTTAGAATTGATGATTCCGCTTTAACTTCTTTTCCTTGTTTGGATGTGAGCTTAAGGAAGAATCATTTATTCGACTGCCTTTTCAGTCTTAATTATATACGACTCGTATACACGAAGCTGTGATTGATGAACCAAATATGACTTCTGATATGAACTTTAGGACGGAGACTGTCCAAGACTACGAGTGATCGTACTGCCATGCGGATAAACTTAGAATCCAATCAGATGCTTTTCCCACCAATCGAGACAATAGATTCAAATAGAACAGAAAAATCCATTTCCTCCGCAACGTCAAGTTGAGTTCAAAATCGACTTAGTTCCAGGGGCTACTTCAGTAGTCAAATCGCCCTATCGTCTAGCACCTGCAGAGATGCAAGGACTGTCTTGTAAACTTAACGAACTGCTCAGCAAGTACTTCATAACCAAGTTGCCCAAGACAACGGGTGGACTTCATACCATATGGGTCATCGTCGACAGATTGACCAAGTCCGCACACTTCCTGCCCATCAAAGAAACAGACAAGATGGAGAAGCTTACAAGAACTTACATACGGGAGATTGTACGACTGCACGGTGTTCCCATATCCATTATCTCGGACAGAGATAGTAGATTCACTTCGAGGTTCTGGCAGTCGCTACAAAGTTCCCTAGGAACTAGGCTGGACATGAGTACAGCCTACCATCCACAGACCGACGGACAAAGTGAGAGGACTATCCAAACCTTGGAAGATATGTTGCGAGCCTGTGTGATCGACTTTGGGAAAGCATGGGATATTCATTTACCCCTTGTTGGATTTTCCTACAACAACAGTTATCACACGAGCATAGAGGCTGCTCCATTCGAGGCCCTCTACGGCCGAAAGTGCAGATCCCCTCTGTGCTGGGATGAGGTGGGTTATACCCAGTTAGCTAAAGGACGAGTTCCTGAGAGCACTCTCACGGGTCCGGAAATCATTCGGGAAACGACAGAGAAGATCGTTCAGATTCGTGAACGATTGAAAGCCTCTAGAGACCGACAGAAAAGCTACACAGATAAACGAAGGAAACCATTGGAATTCCAGGTGAGCGACCGTGTTCTATTGAAGGTCTCACCCTGGAAGGGCTTAATACGCTTTAGAAAGCGTGGAAAGCTAAATCCAAGATACTAAGGGCCTTTCGAGATTCTCACTAGAATCGGCCCTGTAGCTTACAAACTTAACTTACCGCGCGAACTCAGTAACGTACATTCTACGTTCCACGTCTCGAACTTGAAAAAGTGTCTGTCCGATGAGACTCTTGTAATTCCACTCGACGAGATCGAGATCAACGAGAGCCTCAACTTCGTGGAAGAACCAGTAGAGATCATGGACCGGGAGGTCAAGCAAACGAAACAAAGCCGTATCCTGATAGTGAAGGTTCGCTGGAACGCCAAGCGAGGACCTGAATTCACTTGGGAGCGAGAGGATCAGATGAAACTGAAATATCCTCGTCTTTTTGCTTAGTTATTTGTAACTACTTATTTGCTTGAACCCTAATTTCGGGACGAAATTCCTTCTACCGGGGGGATGATGTGACAACCCGAAATTTCTATTATGTACAACAATTCACTTCAATAGAAGTCAGAACTGTTTCTGCTAACTTTTGAGCTGTGTAGAGTCAGTTTGAGTGTTCTAAAGCCTAGTACTTCAGGAAATAACTGGAGAGATGATGCCCTAGGGTTTATTGTGCAACAATAAAGTACCAAAACTCCAAGAGTTTGGAGTTTACGGCCTAAACATGGTGTTTACGGCCGTAAACCCCAAGGGGTATAAAAGTGACACTTAGTCATTTTTAACACTTTTCACCACTTTCAAGAACTAGAAGTCAAATCCTCTCAAGTATCATCCGATTTTCCTTCTTGATCTTCAACTTTGTAAGTGTTTCTTGCCCTAATTAGTTGATATCTTACTTAATCTAGTGATCTTACATGATTCCATCCGTGAAATCATTCCATTTGTGTAGATCTTCAAGTGTTCTTAGTTTCACCAAGAACACCAAGAACACACACTAGTGTTCTTGGACTTCTAACACCTTTTCAAGCTTCTACATAGTAAGTACTCTTACCCTAGTGTGTTATAAGACTTGTTACACTTCTAAATCATCTAGAAAACACAAGGAAACACAAGATCAAAGGTGTTTTTGTTGGATTAGGTGTCTAAGCCCATAACTATAATTGGTATGTACTTGAATTGACAGCAGCACAGTCCTTTTGGGTTGCCCTCAACCTAGCAACTGGACAAGGAAATTATGAAAGGAGAGATATTAATTTATAAGATTAATAAATTAATATATATATATATATATATATAAATGATTTATTAATATGTTAATGGATTAATATATTAATTAGAAATCATTATGTTTAATTAATTGTTAGCCAGAAATTAATCAGAATTGATTTTGGGGTTAAAAAAATTAATTATAAGGTGCATGGACTAGTTTGCAATTATCTAATAGTTGAGTGGAAGGCTCTAGAACCCCCTTGGAAGAGGGTGGACGAAATCTTTAGGGGAAACCCTAATAATTTCGTCCATAGGGGCTTGGATAAGGCCCTTGGGTTTGCTTAGGCCCTAAGCAAAGGATAACTAGGGTTTCCTTTAAACCCTAGATCCCTCAGCTATATAAGGAGCCTCCTGGTTCATGTTTTTGGTCACTCTTTCTTTTGAAGAAACCCTAAGGCCGAGATTTTGCATACTCCCTCTCCTCTCTCTCTCTTCTACTTTCCTTCTTGCTAGTTTGGGTGTGACTCCATTAGAGGCATTACACTTGTGGTGCTAAAGCTTCCAAGAAGATCAAGATCAAGATCAAGGGAATATCAATTGTTTGCTATAACAATTGAAAGGTATGTAAACCCTAAACCCTAGTTTACTATTTTCGATAATAGCCTCTCTCCTCTAGGGTTCTTGTATTGAGATTCAAAGTTGTATGTTCAATAGTTAAAACATAGATCCAAAGTAGGTTGCATGTGAACTTAGGAATTGTTTTTCTAGTTTATTTGTTTTACCTAAAACCCTTCAGTGGTATCAGAGCCATTGTTGTTTTAAATTGAATTGCTACAATTGTTGAATTGCAAATTAGGGTTTATAGCTATTAAACCCTAAAGGCCAAATTTTCGATTTCTAGGGTTTTGGATCAAAGGGTTTTTTTCGAAAACCCTAGCCTCCAAAGAACCCTAATCGAAATTAGGGTTAGGGTTTTGAAAACCCTAGCCTCCTCCCTTGTAAATTTCGAAATTTGCTTAGAAGTTTTAGGGTTTCTTGTGTTGGATAATTGTTGCTTAATTAGATTAATTGGATAATTATCCTTACCCTATTTTTCGAAATTTAGAGGGATAAGGATTAGGATTAAATTAATGGATTAATTTAATTAGATAATCCTTACAAGATTTAATAATTTGATTAATAGTTAATTAAAAGATAAATATTAAATCTAGTTAATTGGTTTATTTAAATTTAAATTTAATAGCTTAAATTTCGAAATTTATATAAACCCTTGAAGTTTTAAAATGTTTTAAAACACACCCTATATATGTATTATGATTAAAAGTTTAATATTATATATGTATAAGAATATGGTCAGTCAAATCGCTAGTATGCCTCATTCACGAAGCTAATCTATAAGGGGGGTATAAGGAAACTGCCTATAAAATGGTAGTTGAATGGGTGTCCACTCTCACCCACCGCTTCCTTGATTAGTGGAGGGTCGTTAGCAGAACGGATTTGATAGGACAACTACTTCTCATTAAAAGTATAATGATATTAAAGAAAGTACTAGAACATTATTTTCAAAATCCCAACTCTAGTTACTTTAGGAAAAATGTGAAAAGTATGCTAATCCATGAAATTGCACATTATGCTTTATTGGTCGTTAGTGGAGCGTGTGTGGTTAACCAGCACACTAAAAGGCACTAATAAAGAGTAGCAATGGGTATCTCATAATTGTCATTTTGATGGAGCGTGTGTGGTTTACCAGCACATCAATAGTTAATGATAAAGGCAATGAGGTTACCAAGCACATTTGCATGGTTATTCACATCTTGTTTGTGATCCTCGGCATCCCAGTCACAAATAGAAGAGCATAATCTGAGAATAAAACATGCCATTGAATAGTTTCAATGTATCTCAAAAGAATTAGGAATTTCACTTCGTTTGTTTCGTCTAATGGTGGAATTGGTGAATCGTCATTCACCTACCTTTATGAAATTTGCACTTGGATCTCGGCATCCCATTTCTAAGTTGTGAATCTTCATAGTTGGATCCTAACCTTGATATTCTATCTTTGGGTTATTATATTGAGGTATCTTGAAATCTAACTAAAACTTTCTTTCTTTTCAGATGTCTACTCCTGGAAACACTTCTGCTTCATCCTCCTCCAACTAGAACTTCTCTTTGCTCAATATCTGCTCCAAAGTCGTTATGGATGGCTCAAACTATAACGATTGGATGCGCAACATCAAGATGGCTCTTCGTTTCGAGAACAAAGAATATGTTCTTGAAAAGGAGCTCAAAGAGCTTGATGAGAATGAAGCTACTCCTGAAGATCTTGCTGCCTACAAGAAACATTACGATGATGCTACCAAAGTGGCATGCATCATGGTGGCAACTATGTCCCCAGAACTGCAGAGGTACTATGAGGACTACTGGCCTTTCGAGATGAACAAGGACCTTATGGAAAAGTACCATAAGCGAGCTCGTCAAGAAAAGTTCGAAGTAGTCAAGTCACTCATGGCTTGCAAGATGAAGGATGGGGAGTCGGTAGTGTCACATGTGCAAAGAATGCAACGCTACATAGAGCGTTTGGTCAAGCTCAATATTCACTTTGATGAGGAATTGGCCATTGACATGGTCTTGAACTCACTTCCTGAATGTTATGGTCAGTTTATTCTAACTTACCATTTGAACAATACTGAGCAGACCTTGGCCCAATTGCACAACTTGTTGCAGACAGCTGAGGCAGGGATGAAAGGTAAAAGTATACCCTCCACACCTGCTAGTGCCCCTGTTTTGGCTATTGGACAGGGAAAGGGGAAAAAGAGGAAAGGTCCTCCCAAGCAAAACTGGAAGAGCAAGGCTCAAGCTGGGTCATCTAGTAATGGCCCAAAGGCTAAGCCCAATGGTTCCACTCCCCATGTTTCTGATCCAAAAGAGGCAGTTTGCTTTTACTGCAACCAAAAGGGGCATTGGAAGAGATCTTGCCCACAGTATCTGCAAGATATCAAGGATGGCAAAGTGAAGCCATCTTCGGCAGGTATTTACACTATTTCTGCTAATAACTCATTATCTTCTCGTTCATGGGTCCTTGATACAGGATGTGGTTTTCATATCTGTTCTGATTTGCAGGGTCTAAAGGAAGGTGAGGAGATAGAGCGAGGAAGGATAAACCTGATCATGGGAAACAGAAAGTCTTCACCAGTAACCAAGATCGGAGTTTATCAGCTTCTGCTTAGTAATGATGTTAGATTAGATTTAATAAATTGTTGCTATTCGTCTGAGATGACGAGAAACATTATTTCATTTCATGCATTGTTCAGACAAGGTTTTACATATTCTTTTAATGATTTGAATGGTTCAATTTCTGTTTATAAGAATGGTGTTTTTATGTTTGAAGCTTTGCCTTGTAATGGTGTGTATGAAACAGTGACTTGTGTTGATAGCCTAGGAAATAGTGTACTTAATATTGACTTGTCTAATAGTGTAGACAAGGCATGCTTGTGGCATTGTCGTCTTGGACACATTAACAAGAAACGCATAGCCCAACTCCAAAAGGATGGAGTGTTGGAATCATTTGACCTAAAGTCAGATGATATGTGTGAGTCTTGTCTTTTGGGAAAGATGACAAAATCACCATTCACAGGGTCTTGTGAAAGAGGTGAAGGTCTATTGGATCTCATACACACGGATGTGTGTGGACCCTTCAGATCAACTACAAGAGATGCTAATCGATTCTATGTGACCTTCACTGACGATTATAGCAGATATGGATATATCTACTTGATCAAGCATAAGTCAGAAACTTTTGAAAAGTTCAAAGAGTTTAAGCATGAAGTCGAAAATCAATTGGGCAGAAAGATAAAGATACTTAGATCCGATAGAGGCGGGGAGTATCTTAGTATCGAGTTTAACGACTATCTGAAAGAATGTGGGATAGTCTCACAATTGACTCCTCCTAGGACACCACAGTTAAATGGTGTAGCTGAGAGGCGCAATCGAACCTTGTTAGACATGGTTCGTTCTATGATGAGTCGGGCTTCGCTTCCTATTCACTTCTGGGGGTATGCCTTAGAGACAGCCGCCCACATCCTCAATCTTGTCCCTACAGAGAAGGTTGCCAAAACACCTCACGAAATGTGGACAGGGAAAGTTCCCTCGTTAGCACATATTAAAGTCTGGGGTTGTGAAGCTTTCGTAAGACGAGAGACTCACGATAAGCTAGCAGCTAGAAGTGAGAAATGTGTTTTCATTGGTTACCCAAAGCAGTCTTTTGGATATTTGTTCTACAGGCCTAGTGAGAACGTGGTCTTTGTAGCACGAAGAGGAGTCTTTCTTGAAAGAGAGCTCATATTCAAAGAGGACAGTGGGAGCACTATTGACCTTGAAGAAATTCAAGAGTCAGCCAATGAAGGAACCTTAGATGACACTAGCACTCAACCAGAGGAAACAGTTCCTATTGAACCAATTGATAACTCATTACCTCTTAGAAGATCCACTAGGGTGAGTGTGCCACCTGAGTTGTATGGTTTTCATATTACTTCAGATGGTGACACATTCATAAGTGACAGAACACTGGTAAACTTAGATGAACCAGTCACTTATAAGGAAGCAATGGCAGGCCCAGAGGCTTCCAAGTGGAAAGAGGCAATGGACAGCGAGATTAAGTCCATGTATGACAACCAAGTTTGGAATTTGGTTGATAGTGCACCAGGTCGCAAGACAGTTGGGTGCAAATGGATCTTCAAGAAGAAGACAGACATGGATGGGAATGTGCATACATTCAAGGCTCGACTGGTTGCAAAAGGTTTTACTCAAACCCCAGGGGTTGACTATGATGAGACTTTTTCGCCAGTGGCTAAGATTAAATCTATTAGGATATTGCTCGCCATAGCTGCCTTTCATGATTATGAAATCTGGCAGATGGATGTCAAAACTGCTTTCCTTAATGGGAAGTTGGCTGAAGATGTTTACATGAGTCAGCCAGAGGGTTTTGTTGATGCAAAGTTTCCCAATAGAGTGTGCAAGCTTGAGAAATCCATTTATGGATTGAAACAAGCATCTCGCAGTTGGAATCTTTGCTTCCATGAGAAAGTCAAAGAGTTTGGTTTCTCTAGAAGTGAAGATGAGTTTTGTGTGTATATCAAGGCTAGTGGGAGTATAGTAACTTTTCTGGTGTTATATGTCGATGACATATTACTCATTGGTAACGACGTTCCAACCTTGAAAGAGGTTAAGTCTTGGCTTGGAAAGTGTTTTGCAATGAAAGACCTTGGAGAAGCTGCCTATATTCTTGGGATTAGAATATTGAGAGATAGAAAGAAGAGACTAATTGGACTTAGTCAGAGCACATACTTGGATAAGGTACTAAAGAGGTTTAGTATGGAAAATTCCAAGAAGGGAGAGCTACCTATCCAGAGCAATACCAAATTGAGTAAGACTCAATGCCCGAGTACAGATGTTGAAATAGATGACATGAGTCGTGTACCTTATGCTTCCGCTGTCGGATCGATCATGTACGCTATGACATGTACTCGCCCTGATGTGGCATTTGCTTTGAGCATGGTCAGTCGCTATCAGGGAAACCCAGGTAGAGCTCATTGGATAGCAGTTAAGAATATACTCAAGTATTTGCGAAGGACAAAGGACTGGGTCCTTGTGCTTGGTGGCAGTGATACTTTGAGAGTAGATGGTTACAGTGATGCCAGCTTTCAGACGGATAGAGATAACTTCCGTTCTCAGTCAGGCTGGGTGTTTTTACTGAATGGAGGAGCAGTTACTTGGAAGAGTTCCAAGCAAAATACGGTGGCTGATTCTACTTGTGAATCAGAGTACATAGCAGCGAGTGAAGCGTCGAAAGAAGCAGCTTGGTTGAGGAACTTCATCGGAGATCTCGGAGTTGTTCCAACCATCCAGGAGCCTATGGAACTCTTCTGCGATAATGAAGGAGCGGTTGCCTTGACAAAGGAACCGAGAGATCATGGTAAGACCAGACATATCGACAGAAAGTACCATTTCATTAGACATAGAGTTGAAGAAGGCCATCTTATAGTAAAGAGGGTGTCATCTGAAGATAACCCAGCAGATCCCCTCACAAAGGGTCTGAGTAGGGCTAAGCATATTCAGCATGCTCGGAGCATAGGACTGAAAGATGATATTAGTTTTAGTAGTTAGATTAGTTTTTGAAACTTGTAACAAAGTAAATGTAATTGACTTTTGGTGATTAAATAATAAAGTATTATTTATAAGTTTGGCTACTACCTTTTGTCAATTGTTTATTACTGTGTTTCATATTTTGCATGTTTTACTTCCTGAATAATGAGATTATTCAAACTCCACAGTCGCTCGTACTCTTGGAAGTAAGTAGTGAATTAAGACTGTCATGAATTGGATTGCAGATTGTCTAAGGATAGACATGGCAATAGAATTGCTGCAATGTTCATCAGTACTCAGAAATTGAGATTTGAGTATTGGATAAACCCACGCTCAGAGTATTACTTCATGGAATTCATCACGAGTAATACTGAGACGATAATATCTTATAATCTTGAAACGAAGATATATGAGTTGTAATTTACAAGTCGGTTGTGCATTGGTGATACGAAAACGCATCAGTAACTTGGTGTTATAAAACGTATTGTCATGCATAATTTGATGAGTAAAAGATACAAGCATATGAGTCAACGTTTATTCGTTCCTTTTGCCCTAACAGGAAAAGCGATATCTGTGGGCCCCTCGATGATTTGGTGTTGACTTATGTGCTGGGCCCAGCCAGGACTAAATTGATGTGTTCGATTAGAAGTCCTACATCATCACAAATCAGGAATCGGGAAACATAGATTCTGGACAAACAGATTGATTACATTCCATGTCTTTTGTCTGGGGATATCAAGCAGAACGAAGGGTTATATGATCACTTATCTTAGGACACGTAACTGACTGGGTCAGAGTTCGGCAGCAGCTTTTGGAAGCTACAATTTGCTGGTCAAATTTAGAAGGCATACTAGCAATTATAGTTACAGACTTATCCAAGTGGGAGACTGTTGGATTAGGTGTCTAAGCCCATAACTATAATTGGTATGTACTTGAATTGACAGCAGCACAGTCCTTTTGGGTTGCCCTCAACCTAGCAACTGGACAAGGAAATTATGAAAGGAGAGATATTAATTTATAAGATTAATAAATTAATATATATATATATATATATATATATATATATATATAAATGATTTATTAATATGTTAATGGATTAATATATTAATTAGAAATCATTATGTTTAATTAATTGTTAGCCAGAAATTAATCAGAATTGATTTTGGGGTTAAAAGAATTAATTATAAGGTGCAGGGACTAGTTTGCAATTATCTAATAGTTGAGTGGAAGGCTCTAGAACCCCCTTGGAAGAGGGTGGACGAAATCTTTAGGGGAAACCCTAATAATTTCGTCCATAGGGGCTTGGATAAGGCCCTTGGGTTTGCTTAGGCCCTAAGCAAAGGATAACTAGGGTTTCCCTTAAACCCTAGATCCCTCAGCTATATAAGGAGCCTCCTGGTTCATGTTTTTGGTCACTCTTTCTTTTGAAGAAACCCTAAGGCCGAGATTTTGCATACTCCCTCTCCTCTCTCTCTCTTCTACTTTCCTTCTTGCTAGTTTGGGTGTGACTCCATTAGAGGCATTACACTTGTGGTGCTAAAGCTTCCAAGAAGATCAAGATCAAGATCAAGGGAATATCAATTGTTTGCTATAACAATTGAAAGGTATGTAAACCCTAAACCCTAGTTTACTATTTTCGATAATAGCCTCTCTCCTCTAGGGTTCTTGTATTGAGATTCAAAGTTGTATGTTCAATAGTTAAAACATAGATCCAAAGTAGGTTGCATGTGAACTTAGGAATTGTTTTTCTAGTTTATTTGTTTTACCTAAAACCCTTCAGTTTTATGGTCCAAGATGTTCTTGGACCGTAAACCCTAATGAAGGGGCCAAAGTGTGCCCTAGTACCTTACCAAGCCTTGGATACTAGCCTAGATCCATCCTTGATGTGCTTAGGACCTTAAACATCAAAAAGACCATAAACCATATGGGTTTACGGCCGTAAACACATGGAGAAATGGTCCATGGGCCGTAAAATCCATAAAGGGGTGAAATGTTGCCCTAATCACTTCCAAAGGCTTAGACTTGAAGTAGGAATGCTTCTTATGACTTTTAAAGCTTCAAAACACAAAATGGTAAAAGTACCATGAGTTTACGGCCGTAAACTCATGGGTTTACGACCGTAAACTCCAAAGGAGTTGGTCACGAAACCGTAAACTCCAGAAGAGTTTACCCTTAGACCCTAAACTCAAATGCAAGGCCCTACAACCCTTAGATGCAATCCTTAGTACTTATAACACTTGAATCAAGGTGTTTTTCATGTCCTAGAGTGTCTTTACTTGATTAATTAGTTGTTAAATGACTAATTGGATACATATATGTGTTATTATATGTTAATTAGGATCCTTGTGTGTGTTCAAGTCTTCACTTGACACTTAGCATCCTATACCATCCGTTCATCCAAACCACTCACTACAGGTGAGTTTATACCCCTTAATCAACCTTTTAAATGATTTTAAATGCTTTTATGGGGGGGGGGATACAAGTTGATCTATTATAGTTATTATATTAATCATGTGATTAATAACTACCAAACAAGTGGATTTCTTACTTTTCAAACTGTGTTATCAAACAAACTACTTTTCAAACTGTTTTACAAGCTCTTTTACATGTCAAATACTTTTATCAAACTCTTTTACATGTCAATTACTTTTAGTAAACTCTTTTACATGTCAATTACTTTTAGTAAACTCTTTTACATGTCAATTACTTTTATTTAAACTCTTTTACACTTATATTCTATTAAATGTATATCTTTATAGATATAGTTATATAAGTAGGATTGAAAGGACTTAGGACTGATAACTTACCTTACCTCCTGTTCCTCGTTTGGTTGTGGACTTAGGGTATCGGTTATTTGTCCGAAGGTCGTTTGAATCCTAGTTATATATTATGTATATGTATATAGATATAAAAGTTCCTTCTTTCGATTCAATACCTTTGGGTAGCAAAGGTATACAAACATGTTCATACATGCAAATCCTATTACTGGTAAGCTATAATAGGTATAGTTTAGGAAGTTACTAATACTATTACTAGAACACTGAAACATACAATGAGTCAGTTCATACATGAGTCAATACAGCTAGTACATACTATACATTTTACAAGAACACATACATGCTAGACAGAGAGAGAACAAACAATACCACATAGAGAGAACATACATACATACTAGACAGAGAGAGAACACACAATACAGCTAGTACATTCAATACATATACAAGAATACTATTACAGTTATGTGAGCCACGTAACGGGGCATGGCATCACCTATCATGGCCCGTTTTGTATCCAGAATCTCCTTAAATGGAGAGCGTTGAGTTTGTGTATAGATCTATACTGGATTGACTATCCTACACCTTGCTGCTCGCTACAGTGGGACTTGCAAGTCTACGGGTGCCAAACGTCATTTCTTCCGACATCTTACATTGTCGCGTTCTATAGTCGGTAGCAGGGTACAGGCCGATCACATGGTACTTTAAATAACAAATTGGTTTAAGGTAGTTAGTACAGCAGTAGTTACTTAATACAACACTACAGTACTATTTCATTTTCCCATTGCATTCACTTTGTGATCTTCACACAATATACAGTAATGTAAAAACTGTATTTTTGGATAATGATAGTCAGATTTGGGAAAATACATACTCTTACAAGAGACACACACACGACCACTAGATGTCTTGGTAGAAGGCTACTTTTAGTAGGAAACATAGGGTTTTCTAGGAGAGTTCAAAACATCTTACAAAACATCTTACAAACACTTTCATACAAATACAGACACTAATATACTTATGATCTCACCAGCTTTAAAGCTGATACTCTCTTTCAAAATAACTTGTATCCTCAGGTCGCCAGTAGACAGGTACCGATGCCAGGTTTTGAGAAGATGGAGCTCGTTCAAGATTCATCTTTTATTTTGATTCATATTTTGGTGTCTATTTAACTTGACAGAACACACTTGTATTAAAATTATATTATTAATGCAATGGATGATGTTGTTGCTTGTTTACTACTTTGCATTGTTGTGATACTGTACATGACGTCCTCCACCCCCGAACGATTCCGCCGTTCCGGTTTTGGGGTGTGACAAAGACTTTGTATGTGTTAGTAGATCTGTATGCGGAGAATGAGTGGCTGTGTCGCCATGCAATAGTAATCGATATGGTCTGGCCCCAAGTATTGGTCATAATGATGAAGTTGGTTGGAGGCCGTGCGTGGGCCTTGTTAGTTATATGATCGGAATCGGAGTATATGGGAGTTCGAGAATAGCAGTTGCACTACATGGATAGTGTAGAAGGGAGTTTAGCTCAGTGGCACTTATAGGAGCGGTAAGGGTTGTTGAGTAGACTTCCCGGAAAGGGAAGGTATGTAGCTCCGGAAGGAGTTTGGGTCCTCTAAAAGGAAGGCAGTGGAATAAATGGATGATCGAAAGTGCTTGGTAGTGAGCACTGGGGTTGTACCAGGTATATGGAAGCACATACGGGTTGGATGCCCGTTGAGGTTGTGGCAATGTTGGATGATGCGCAGACATGTTTTCAGTCTCCTTGGAAGAGGAGGAGGAAAGTGGTTCCAGATTGGAGAATGGGACAGCAGGTTAACAGACTCGGGAGTAGTCTGGACTCGTGCTAAGGATTGTATAAGGATATTATAGTTGGAGGTCAAGGACCTAGAGATCGTGATAGGGAGGTGTGAGTGGGTTGCACTCCGTTGTGTCGAACCGAAGGGTTCGAGGGTGACGCAAGGACAAGGTCCTTAGTTACGAGTATGGTTGAAGGCTTGAGTTATGTATGTGGAGGTATTCCAATATGGGGTATTTCATCATGAGGATTCGTTCCAGGTTGCAATTTATCAGGGTTATCGCCAATCTTGGGCGAAGGAAGATGGATTAGTGTCTTGGCGGAGCTCAGTGGGTGTTGTGGTATCCAGTTTTTGCAGGTTGCGAATGAATGCGTAAGACGGAAGTGAGGTAGTGTCTTCAGGTGACACTTAGTTGATGACTGTTGTCATCAGAGAAAAGAAGCCGGTGGCCGGCTTGGAGCAATTGATCAGGACCTTGCAAGGGAAGAGATGGATTTTAGAGACTCGATAACTGTGATTAAAGGAATCTGGGTCGGTTTGAGATCAATGGGTGCATTGTGGGAGAATCATCCCGAAGTTTGTGTTGCCGCAGGCTTCGAGGATGAAGCCTCATTTAAGTGGGGGAGAATTGTAACATCCCAAGTTTGGAAGCAAGAAGTTGGAGGGTGCAAATTGTAAATAAAGGAGACTACTCGACGAGTAGGTATGCTACTCGTCGAGTCGGAGCGGGATTGATCGCGGGTTAAGTGGCCAACTTACCGAGTCGGCGGCTTCGACTCGACGAGTTGGTGCTGGAATGAGAAAACCCTAATCCCGAGGGTTGCACCCTATTTAAAGGACTTTATGTCCTTGTCCCAGCCTCCTAATCCCCCAGAGAGTTCCAGAAAACCCTAATTTCGTGTGAGACTTCATTGTTGAGGAGATTGGAGCTTGGAAGAGGAATTTGGTGGAAGGAGCTTGAGAAATTAGAGGCTAGCATCAAGGGGCTTGTGTAGATCTGGGATCTACATCAGTTTGGGCACATCTCAGAGGTAAGGAGCCATTATCTTAAGCTATTTCCTTTTTGGGTTCATCTTTGGTGGTTGATTTGGAGTTCCTTAGCTTGTTTGAGACCTATTTCGGGTTTGGAGTTTAGATCTGAGGTTGCTACTCCAGATCTAAGCTTGTGATGGTCCTTAATGCCATAAAGCTCCTGTCTAAGAGTTATTGGTGAAGCCCCTTTGTCATAAACCCTATCCCTAGAGTGTTTTGGGCTTATATCTCCTTGGTTTCACGTAAAGTTTGCAACTTTATGTGAGGGTTAGGCTGTAGAAGAGTGGATCTATGGATTGGAGCCCCTGAATTGCTCGAAAAGCCTTTGTATGGATTGAGAACTGAAGAGACTCAGCGAGTCACATGGGAGTACTCGACGAGTTGTATGAACATGTGCATGGACTCGGCGAGTTGGAAGAACAACTCGGCGAGTCTGTTGAAGATTGCCTGGGACTCGGCGAGTCTGGTCGCGGAACCTAAACCTCTTCTGGTTAAGCCTCGAATTGGTGAGTCGAGGGACGACTCTGTGAGTTGAGCAGGATGGGACTCGGAGATCGTTGGACTCGACGAGTCTTGGGGCGACTCGGCGAGTTGAGTCGTGTTATGGAAGTTTCTGAGTATAGGAACTCGACGAGTCGACGGGTCGACTCGGCGAGTAGAATCAACCAGGAAGGTTGACTTTGACTGAGGACTTTGACTTTGACCAAGAGTTGACCAGTTTGACTTCCAAGGGTATTTTGGTAATTTTGGTATTTATGGAATTGATTCTTTAGTAGTGTTCTGTGGTGAAGTTCGTGTCGGTGGTCGGAGCAGCTTGGTCTTATCTCTTCAGTCGGCAATTGCAGGTGAGTTATCCTCACTATATCGACAGGGTCTACGGCACCAAGGCCGGCCCTTTATCGGATGGGAAATCCGGGTATTGTTTGTTATTGCTTTGCTAGATCTGCATCCTGGTATTTAGGATGGTGTTATGTTAGTGACCTGGTTAAGGTCGGTACCCGGTATATAGGGTAATGTTATGCTAGTGACCGGTTAGGTCGGAATCCTGGTTAGGATGTTGATATGCTATGTGATCTGTTAGACTGTTTGTCTGGTTAAGGATTTGTTATGAGATTGATTGTTTATGTGCACATGGTTGTTTGACGGGGGTTGGGTTGAGGCGGGTCCTGCTTTGTGCTGTAGGCCAACATACCCAGGGCGGATCGGATATTCCGAAGGCCCAGCGAGCGGTCCGGATAGGCTGAAGGCCCCAAGAGGGCGGACCAGACGTGCCGAGGCTCGGAGAGTGGACCAGGCCGACTGAAGGCCCGGTGTGGGCGGACCAGTCATACTGTAGACTCAGAGAGTGGACCAGGTGGATTGAAGGCCCTGTGCGGGCGGAGCAATCACACTGTAGACTCGATGTACATGGCTAGACTCGGAGGGTGGACCATGTGGACTGAAGGCCCGGTGCGGGCGGACCAGTCACATAGTAGACCCGATGTGCATGGCTGTTCTATTTGTGATATGTTATGAGTATGTTTATGTGTGGTTGGTATTTTGGGGGTAACTCACTAAGCTTTCGGGCTTACAGTTTCAGTGTATTGTTTCAGGTACTTCAGGAGACCGTGGCAAGGCGAAGGTGTGATCGTACCGCTCCTCATGTTTTATGTTTTATGTGATATGGTTCTGGGATACTCTGATAACTGTATTTTGAAAACAAACTATGTAATGACTTAATGGATTAAACTGTTTTTAAAAGTTTAAATTGGCTCAATTTTTATGGGTGTTACACGGTCACTTCAGACTTTCATTTTCCATCTTACAGAGCTATCGAATGCAAAGAATGTCATAATATCATGTAACGTTTCTATTTTTTTATATATGTAGAAAATAAACACTAAATTAACTAAAAATAAAATCTTTTTGGTTTTTTTTATAAATGCAGAAAAATAGAAAATAAAAATATTTTTGGACTTTTTTCACAATTTTTTATGCAAATGCAATGTAGAAAATAAAATGCAGAAACGAAAAACGAAAATTTTAACTGAAAAACTGAAAATTTTAAAATTTCTAATAAAAATACAAAACTTTACTACTAAACCCCTCCTCAAGTTTAAAATGAAGCATTGTCCTCAGTGCTTAGAGAGGAATGAAAAACTCAATAAAACATATAAAAACAAAAGGTTGCATCTAGGAAAGAATGTACCTGATATGTTATCACCTTTGACTTGACCGTTGAGGTTGTAGCTAGCAACTGCAGGTGGTGGTGTCAACCCGTATAGATTTATACATAACTCTCTCTCTCTCTCTCTCTCTCTCTCTCTCTCTCTCTCACTTAAGATTTAACGGTTATAAGCAAGGGGTCTGCTAAGTAATTCACTTAGTGTGATGAAAATGTCTCATGTAAACCATTGAGCGAGTAGTTCTAAACGATTGTAGCCTTAACTTTAAAGGTCAAGTTACCAGGCCAAAGTTTTATGTGTATAACTATTATATATATTTTATAATCAACGTGCATAACTACTGCATAAGTTATGAGAGTAGAGTAACGACAATGTATAACTATTATCCCTAGTTATGAGATCATAGTAACGAGAGTGCATAACCAATATTTAAGTTATGTGAGCAGAGTAACGACAGAGTAATTTATCAATTTATATATAAGCGACAGTTTAATGTGATAAATAAAATTTTAAGCATGTATTCTCCCCCGAAAACTTTAAAAGGTTTTAAAATGGGCCAGTGAACTCACTCTCCGTGCTTTAAAAATCGTGTAACGCTCAGATCTTGAGGTACTTTATATTCTTTTTTTTTTGGCATTTTCGGTTTCCACAGCATGGTGGAGGCACCACCACGACGTGCGAGGCAAGTTGGAACGTGTGTTTCATTTATGCCGCCACATCATGGTCGTATATGGCCACGGCGTGCCAGCTGGCTGATGGAAAATCGTATTTTTCCTGGTTTGCTACCTATTTAAAGGAATGAGGAGGGTAGGATTTGCTCACCCCCAGCCTCCATCATCCTCCTAAAGATCTGAAGAAACCTGAATCTCTTTCCTCCATTGTTAAAACCATTATTAGTGTTCTTGGAAGTTCTTGAAGGAAGAACGAAGAAGAAGTGAGCTAAGATTCAGCAAGCAAACCTCCATTCTCCACGCTAGCACTCTTCTGGACCTTTGTAAGTGTCTAAGACTCGATTTTTATCAAGTTAGGGGTCTAGATCTTGAGTTTTGTCCCTTAATCTTCATGTTCTTGTTAGTTGGAGTGATGAGATCTCATAAAGTTTGCAACTTTATGAATCTTTAGAACATTTGGTATGATTGTCGGTTTGCATCTGAAGTATAGTTGAGTTTTTGAGCCATGCATGATATTTTTTTTCAAAAACCCTTATTTTGACTCATTATGGCTTCAAGACATGCATTGGACATGCATGTCTATAAAGCCCCAACTTTTATGCTAGTTTTGGTGTTTGAAACCCTTCTAGAATTAATGAGCTAAATACTTTTTAGAATAAGTGCTTAATGGATGAATCCATGTCTTGTTTAGCCTTTTTGGAACCTATGGATTGAGATTTTGACCTTTTGGGTGGTCTTAATGGATAAAGTTGGAAACTTTATCCTTCTAGACCCTATTTCGGACCAGATCCGAGCTTTCGAAGAAAACAACTTAACCCATTAAGCTATTGGAAACCCAGCGCCCACGACATGGCCTTAGGTCGCCACGGCATGGAGACTAGGTAAAACCTGACTGTCTCGATGTATGAGGGCCACGACGTGGCCATGGATGGCCACGACGTGGTGGTTGACTAAATTCAACGTTGACCGTTGACTTTGACCATTGACCTTTAACTTGAGTTGACTTTTGTTCAAACACCTAGTTTTGGAAGAGGAGATAAGGGCTTATCTGGTATGTGAAATCCCCAATTTCACGGCCAGAAAAGACCGATTTGTTTATGCTTTATTTAAAAATCAGAGTATCTTTTTAAGAATAATGTTGCGGAATTTGTTCCCAAAAATATGATAAGTAAATTATCAAAGCATTTCCGAAGAAATGTGTTTTCATTATATTAAAAACATTGGGATGTCATTGTCAATACAGTACATAAGCATAAACAGAAATAGTACAGGCCTTACAACATCTATTATTCTAATGGCCTATAATCCATTGATCTCTCATCAGATCATCACTCCTATGCTCTATTGTCACTACCTGTAATACAAGAAACTGAGTGGGTCAGGCTTGGGAGCCTGCTGAGCACATAGGGTTTTCAACCCACAATAATTAAGTTTATTAATTTCATCAAATCAATCAACCCGATTACCCGTTCCCATTATCCTCACTTTCTGTCCCTAAAGCATCTAAATTAAGGGACCTAGCCTAAGGATTTTCATCGCGATGGACAGCACTGCTTAGGGGAGTCCTTAGCAATATATGTCAAAAAGGCAACCATGAGGGGGATGGAGTACACCTGGTGAACACGTAGTACAAAAACACCTACAGGTTGTGAGCCTGCAAACATTCCACTAGACTATCTATAGTAGCCCGTGGTCGTCATCTATACTCCACTAGATGACTGAATCACCTTAAACACTGACACCTCTCATCATTTATTTCATCATCTATATCATCTACCCATCTTTACCCATCATAATTATAGGTATAAAATACATATACAGTTTAAATCGAATAAAACATGTATATTTTGTTCATCCAGCATAGATATGAAGAACACAGATAATATGCACACATAGCACATAATTTATATTACATACTTCATATCTATGTGTAAGATGAAAGTAACTATGCACTCACTTGTTAAAGTGATGGCTCCAAACTCAGGCAGCACTTCGCTTCTAACAATTTTATTTTCCTTCGACGAAACCTAGTATCATTATCACTAGATTTTAGTCTAATATGTATTGCGACTAATTATTAGTCTAGATTTATCGCTAACTCAAGGTCTATGTCATGATCTATCAAGTAAGGATCAGCCAGGCAGGACGGTTGGGAGGTAGGACCATTTCGGCATATAACTTTTCTGAAATCCAACAACCAAGCCCAATGTGACCATTCTAGACACCTCTCCTGTAAGTAGATCAATCAGTATAACGACTTTGAATCACTGATAAATCTTGTTTATGGGTTTATAATAATGATAATGAACTTAAACATAATTTATACTTAAAGTAGGGTAAACATAACTCACTTATAAGGGGGTTTGAGCTAGGAGTCGGGCTCTGCAGGGGCAGAACTTCTGAGCCGAGAGCTCTTCTTCTCGGAGCCTTCTGGCGCTCCGGGATTCGCCTCTAACACTTGGGAAGTGATAGGGAATGGGAGGGGTTAAGGAGGGTATTTGAGAGAGAAAGAATGGTTTTGGTGTGAAGAAAATGGAAGATTTGCGCCTCTATTTATAGGTTGGGAAAATGGATTACGATGGGCGTAATATCAACGTATGATGGGTGTACTCGGTATGCGGGGCATACCAAGCCTGGTACGTTGGGCGTACGGGACACGTGTCACGATCCGGTGGAAAGGCGTGGGGAGGAAGCAACGGTCCTGATTCAGCCACGTGTCACCTCCGAAGTTAATTAAGAAAATTAATTATTTTCTAAAATCCGTAACTTTCGCATACGAGCTCCGTTTTTGATGTTATTTATATCCATGCGTAGGTAGCAGCGTGATCTACAACTTTTGTTTAGACTCCGTCGGCTAATTTTGACTTTTTTTTTAAGTTATATTTTAACAGGCTTAGACAGATAAAGTCCGTTAAAAATTCATAACTTTGTCATCCGACGTCCGTTTTCGTCTGTCTTTATATCGTCGAGCTCCTATTAACGAGATCTTCGATTCCCGTTTAGATTGTGTCGGCTAAAAATTGATCGATCTAAATTTTGATTTCTGGGCTGCATACTGCTATTCCAAATCTTAGAAAAATCATAACTTACTCTAACGAAGTCAGATTTGGACGTTCTCTATACGCACGCTCTCGGTTTGACGTATACTACGACTTTTGTTTAGATCGCTAAGGCTAAAAAGTATTTTATCGCAAACTCACTTTTTACGACAGACATCGTCGTGCTGGTTTTGTCGCAAAACTTCGTCGGATCATAACTTCTTCGTTATAAATCGGATTTCAGTGTTTCTTATATCCCCGAAATCCTTGTTACAACAACTACAAATTTTTGTAAGGATATTTGGTGAAATATTCAAATAATTCTTCTTCATTACTTCAAAATAGGTTACAATTGTTGACCCTAACTATTACATCATTATAATAATGCTTAGCCTAGAAAAACGGGAGTTACAATTCTCTCCTCCTAAGGATGCATCCGTCCCGGAATCATGCATCAGCAAACAGATGTGGATAGCGACTCATCATGTCACTCTCTACTTCCCAGGTGAGGTTCGGCCCATTCGAATGTTTCTATCGCACAAGCACTAGTTCGACCATCTTACGTCGCAACTTCTTTGTCTTACGGTCAACAATTGCTTCAGGCTCTTCGATTAACCTCTTATTTTCATCCATCCTTAACTTAGAAAGTGGAATTATATCGGGAACTTCTCCCGTAAACTTCCTCAAATAACACACATGGAAAGTGTTATGAATACCATGTAGTTCTTCTAGCAATTCCAGCTTGTAAGCTTGGTTCCCAATCCTCTGAAGAACCTTGAATGGTCCAATAAACCTTGGAATCAACTTTCCTATCTTTCCAAATCTTATAAGTCCCTTCCACAGTGAGACTTTAAGCAATACCAATGTCCAACTTCAAATGTCATTGGTCGTCGCTTCTTGTCAGCATAGCTCTTTTGGCGACCCTGAGCTGCCAACATCCTTTCTCTAATCACTTTTATCTTTTTAGCAGTCCGATGGTCTATTTCGGGGCCCATAAACTGCTTTTCTCCGGCCTCAAGCCAACAAGACGGTGTACGACACTTATGTCCGTACAAGGCTTGATAAGGTTCCATCTTAATGCTTGAATGGTAACTATTGTTGTAGGAAAAATCTACCAGGGGTAAATGCTCATCCCGGTTACCTTGAAATTCTGGGGTACATGCTCTCAACATATCCTCCAATGTTTGAATTGTTCTTTCGCTCTGACCATCAGTTTGCGGATGGTAGGCTGTACTTAAACACAACTTTGCACCCATTTCCTCTTGTATACTCTTCCAAAATCTTGATGTGAAATGACTGTCATGATCCGATACGATTGTTAAGGGAACACCGTGAAGTCTTACTATCTCCTTCACGTAATCATTTTCAAGCTTATCCATAGACCATCTCTCATTGGCTGCTATGAAGTGTTCACTTTTTGTGAAACGATCCACGACTACCCAAATCATGTCGTGACCGTTCTTCGTTCAGGGTAGTTTAGTCACAAAATCCATGGTGATGTCTTATCATTTACCCATGGGTACAGGTAAAGGTTCTAAACTCCCATACGGTTTCTGATGTTGTGATTTAACTCTCGCACATGTTACACAATCTGCCACATACTTTGCAACATCGAGCTTCATTGTCGGCCACCAGTAGTAAGGTTTCAGATGCCTATACATTTTAGTGATGCCGGGATGAATCGGGTACATGGTCTTGTGAGCTTCTTCCATTAGAAGATCTCTTATTCCTCCCATATTAGGCACCTAAATCCTATCTTGGAATACCTTCAATTCTTGACTATTTGTACCGAATACCAACGTTTTTCCTAAACGTTCTTCTTTTTGGTTATTTTTCTCCAAAGCTTCTTCCTGAGCTTTCTTAATGCTTTCCACAATTGTTGAGAAAACTTCTATTCTTAACGCTCTTGGCCTCTTTCTTTCCAGGTTTACCTTTCGACTTAGAGCATCAGGTACAACATTTGCTTTACCAGGGTGGTAAAGTATCTCTCAGTCGTAATCCTTGAGTAACTCTAGCCAGCGCCGTTACCTCATATTCAATTCCTTTTGATCAAATAGATACTGAAGACTTTTATGATCAGTGAAGAGTTTGCACTTTGTGCCATAAAGATGATGCGTCCATATCTTTAATGCAAATACTACCGCTGCCAACTCCAGATCATGAGTAGGGTAGTTCTTCTCGTGCTCTTTCAATTTTTGAGATGCATATGCTATCACCTTATCTCTCTGGGTCAGAACACAACCTAACCTAACTCCAGATGCATCGCTATAGACTGCGAAGTCTTCAACTCCGTCAGGTAAAGAAAGAATCGGTGCTTCACACAACTTCTTCTTTAGCTTCTCGAATGCTTCTTCATGTTTCTCACTACATGTATATGTAGCTCCTTTATGGGTCAAAGTTGTTAACTGTTGTCCAACAACTCCTGAAGTTGCATCATAAGCTCCTTCATCTCTATCGGTGCTAATCGGTATGGTGCTTTCGCTATTGGTGTCGATCCTAGAAACAAGTCTATTCGAAACTCTACTTGTCTATCAGGGGGCAATCCAGGAAGATCTTCGGGAAAGACTTCCGGATAGTCACACACCACTAGTATTCTTTGTATCTCTTTCTTCTCCTTTTTTGAATCAATCACAAATGCCAAGTATGATGTGCATCCTTTTGACAAACATTTTCTGGCTTTCATCAGGGAAATGATTCCATAATTCACTCTACGTTTGTCCCCGTACACCATAAACGACTCTTTTCCAGGTGGGTTTACTCTCACCATTTTCTTCCTGTATAGTATCCCGACATTGTTCGCACTAATCCATCCATTCCCCAGACGATATCGAAACCGTTCAACTCATTGGGCAACAACTCCTCGTAGAATTTATTCCTGTTCAAGTCAATGACAATGTTATTAATGCAATCGCTAACATGTATGAATTTGCCACTAGCAACTTCTACAACTAGAGCACTATCAAGTTTATCTACAGGCAATGCTAGTCTTCCACCAAATTTATGCCATATAAAGGAGTAATTTGCTCCAGAATCAAAAAATACGTTGGCGGGCAATCCATTTACAAGAATGGTACCTGAAGCGACATCTGTTGCATCCTTTGCTACTTCCAGGGTCATCTGGAATGCTCTTACCTTTGGCCTCGGCGGGACATTAAGCCTTGATGCCTCTTTCTTCTTCGGGCAGTCCTTTGAGATATGCCCTTCTTCGTTACATCCATAACACACCCTCTTGTTAGATGTACACTCATTGGCGTAATGCCCAGTTTTTCCACATTTGTAACAAGTCACCTCCCCGTCACATTTTTCAAAGTGCTTCTTTTTGCACTTCTCACACCATCTTGCTTCATCCCCTCCTCCTCCAAATTTTTTGGAACCAGACTTCGAAAATTTTCTTTTCTTTTTGGACCTTGAAGATCCATCAAACTTCCTTTTCTCTCCTATCTCAACTCTCTCCAGACCCTTCTCCCTTATCTGGGTCTCAACATTATTAGTTGCCCAGATGGCGACTTTCAAGGTGGTTGCTTGTTTGACCATCGGTCCAAAGTCTGTTGGTAATCCAATGGAAAACTTGTTGACCTTAGAGAGTTCAGTTGGAACTAAATAAGGAACGAGCTTCATTTTATCCGTAAAACTTGCAGCATACGCGGTGACGCTCATTTTTCCCTTCTTTAGGTTCTGAAACTCATTGTTGATCTCCAATAGATCCTGCTCAGAGCAGTACTGCAATTTTAGTTGCACCAAAAAGTATTCCCAATACATCTTGCTAGCTTCTCCCTTGGGCATGGTATCAGCTAGTAGCTTTCATCAACTTAGTACCCCTGACTTTAACAGTGTAACCGCAAGAGCGGTCTTTTGTTGGTTTCCGCAGTCACAACTTTCAAACATCATCTCCATCTCGGAGATCAAATCCATGACTTCCACCGGTGTTGGGCTTCCAGAAAGACTCGGTGGTTTGGATGCCATGAAATCCTTGTACTTGCACCCACGTCCATCATTTCCTCCATTGGGGTGGTTTCTTCTAACCATTCGTGGCTCAGCTTGACTGGCAGTCTGACAATAGTTTCCTTCATTTGATTGTTCAATGTTCAGCTCAGGTTGTACGATGGGTATAGTAGGTTCATCCCATTTTATCCTGCAATATTTGTCTCATCTCCTCTCTTTGTTCGGCCATCATAGCCCGAATCATTGCTTGGACTCCTGACATTGTGATTGGTTCAAGTGCAGCTGCTACTTATAGAGCACACTCAGTCACAGGTCGTTGATTAGCATTAGCATTTCCATTAGCGTTTCCGAATCCGCTTCGGGTTCTCGCCATGTCGATATATACACCAAAGTAGGCGAATTTAGATCTTTATTTACGATAGACGTTTAATCCTCCTTGTTTCTCCGAAAAGTTACATGTCAGTTCTAATATCGTAGTCGAACGTTTAGAAATCTGAACACATAAAGTTTCCAGATCCGGTCGACAATAGACCATAGATCCGATCAAATAATAACATAAAAGCAACTTAGGCATCGTTCCTAAAATAAGCTAGTGCTTGTGTCTATTTAGGTATATTTCCTAAATATAGCAGAAACCATCACACAATCATCAATAAGCATTCTAAGTTTAAGTCTAGAAATCCTACAAATTACTAGTTCGCATAAACTAATGCTCTGATACCAACTGTGAAATCCCCAATCTCACGGACAGAAAAGACCGATTTGTTTATGCTTTATTTAAAAATTAGAGTATACTTTTTAAGAATAATGTTGTGCAATTTGTTCCAAAAAATATGATAAGTAAATTATCAAAGCATTTCCGAAGAAATGTGTTTTCATTATATTAAAAACGTTTGGGTTGTCATTGTCAATACAATACATAAGCATAAACAGAAAGAGTACAGGCCTTACAACAACTATTATTCTAATGGCCTATAATCCATTGATCTCTCATCAGATCATCACTCCTGTGCTCTATTGCCACTACCTGTAATACAAGAAATTGAGTGGGTCAGGATTAGGAGCCTGGTGAGCACATAGGGTTTTGTTCCACTCCTAATTATGGAGTGCAATAGCCCAATTCTGCAACTATCAATGATTTGCAAAACAACCCCTCCATTTTTAATCAGTTCCTTTAATCCCAAAATTAATATCAAATTAATTTCTGATTAATCACTAATTAATCATATGATTTCCAAATAATATATTAATAAAATCATTTGAGTACCAATTTATTATTTCACATAATAAATTCTACTCTCTTTCCACTAGTCATCCTGTCAAGTTGCATGAGTGAAGGCAACCCAAAAGAACCATGCTACATATCAAATCAAGTACTTACCAATTATAGTTATGGGCTTAGACACCTAATCCAACAGTCTCCCACTTGGACAAGTCTAATAACTATTATTGCAAGTATGACTTCCAAATTTGACTAGCAATCGTAGCTTTCGAAAGCCGATGTCGAACTCTGATCTTATCAGTAACGCGTCCTTTAGATAAGTGATCAAATATCCCACCGTTCTACAAGATATCGTATGGACATGAGAAATGGATTATAATCATTCTCTCTGTCCAAGGTTTGTTTCCCGATTTCCGATTTATGACGACTGACTAATTGAACAAATCAAATCAGTCCAGGCTTGGCTTGGCCAAGTGCTTAGGGTGTCATTACTAAATCATCGAGGGGCCTATAGATATCGCTTTTATCCCATTTAGGGTAAAAAGGAACGGATAAACTTCGACTCATACACTTGTACAATTTACTCATCAAATCACACACAACACTACGTTTTATAACATCAAGTTACTGATGCGTTTACGTATTATCAATGCACAACCGATTTGTAAATAACAACTCATATGTCTCCGTTTTAAGAATATAAGATATTATCGTCTCACAATCACTCGTGATAAAATCCATGAAGTGATTCAAATGAGCGTGGGTTTAATCAAATACTCAAATTCTTATTTCAGGAGTACTCATGATCATTGCAGTAAACATTTGCTATGTCGAAGCACTTAGACAATCTACATTCGGATTCATGATAGTCTTAATTCACTACTTACTTCCAAAAGTATGATGGGCTGTGGATGTTTGAATAACCTAGTCATCCGGGAAGTAAAACATGCGAAGTGAAACACAAGAACAACCTAATCCAATATGGTCTCAAAACTTTTGAATATAAATAAAACACTTATTATTTAATCACCATATTAATTAGACCTTGTTCATTGTATAATGTTTCGAACAATCAACTAAATACTTGAATTAAAACATCAATCATGTCATGCACAAGACACGCACACTATGTTTATCTATGGTCCTTCCTTTGTGAAATAGATCAAGTGAACGCATTTCCAATGATGCTCATTTCACAATTCCAAATCCTTATCACAAGTGTAAGAATATCAAATCCTTGCCACTACCAGAATCTGTTAGAGTTTGAACTTACATGCAATGATCCTCTTGTAATGTCAAAGCACCAAAGTCAAAGAGACTTTTCCAATGATACTACAAAGCATTCCATTGGAGATTGGTAACAAAAAAATTCCATGGAAATGAAGTCTCACATTCAAAGTACATTCCTTTGAACACCCTTCTTGCATAAAAGTTTCTAACTTACATATAGATTCTTAATATCCAACTCCCATAATGGAAACATTTCCATATTTCCATATGACTATCAATTATGAACAAGGGTTACCTCTATTCAGAACATGTCAATATGGTCCATCCAAATTAATACTATTCTTCCAACTCTCCATTAGCAACCAATCTTTGGTAAACCTCAGATTGTCCTTGACAGTTGTTTCACAACTTTAGTCATGTCAGGTTCTATTCCTTTTTCCCTCTTAATGCCCTATGCATTTGGAAAATCAGAACGAGTGAATATTATAGCATATGTGATAAATCCTATATCTAAAGCATATGGGATTCGATACATACTATCTTACATAAAGGCATGATACTCGATTAGTCTTTTGCTACAATATTTCCATATATAGAATTTCCTATGTTGAATCATTTCAACATGATATTCATATATGTCATGAGTAAACTCCCTTAAAATTTCAATCTAAGCTTTTAGATTCGAAATGAAATACAAGTATCCTATCCCTTAAATCTTACTATAGCGAAACAATTTCCAAACTCTGCATCTTTGCAAATTTGTAACCTTTGTTTCCTATAAATAGCATCGCTAACTTGCAACACTCAACATAGAAATCATGCTCCCACTAGCATAATAATTATGTTCTTTCTAGCATAACAATTATGCTCCCACTAGCTTTGACATGTACCCAGAAATCAGCTGGACTTCTAGAAATCAATGCCTATTGACTTTCTTACCAAAGTTCAAATTTCTGATACGTGGTGCTTCGATAAGTTTTTATCAAGACTTCTCAAGCTCATACACTTTTCATTAGATAACTCATGTGTTTGTCTAAACCCATTCAGAACTTATAGTAATTAGTCCCGAATGTTCAAACTATTTGCCATTTCTCATAATTCGAACTATGTAGAGGGATGTCGTAATCATACTCGAATTTGAGAATGCAATTGTCACAACTGCTAACTCTAATCCTTTAAAATCTACTAGTGAAAGTGTTTCATCACAATCATTTTCATGAAGTAGAGAGAAACCTTTTTCCACTTAGATTTTATGGTGTATGTGTTCCTATCCATGTGAATTTGTCATTTTCAACCACTATCATAAAGACAAAATTTATGACAATCCAGACTCATATGGACTGAACTTGCTTAATCTTAATTTATTGCCATCTGGTAGCACAAGAGGCCTACTAGTGCTTCCAGGTCATTGAGTATCTCACCCATACAGGTCAATGTACTTTCATTGATCAAGGTGCTTTGCCTTATGCAATCAAATGAGAACTCACAAAACTCACATGCATAGTCAACCTAACTGGAATGGGCACATAAACAAGAATATTTCAACACGATAGGTTATCAACCTCAGGTCATGTGCCAGCGATAACTAAAAGGTTTATTCTTGATTAGTTCCTGAAACTATTCAAGACCAATTAGACTCCCACTGACCTCTTGACATATAAGATTCTCTGTCAAGGAACATTCATTGACAAAAAAATATTCAAGAGTTAGTGTGAGTTCTTATCAAGAAAATACTTCATATAATTGGTCTTAGTTGGTCTTTGTTTTAACCAAAACATCACAACTACCAATTTCAAAAATGTGCAAGAGTAAGAAAACATTTCTACTCCACATTTCATGAAGCGTTATAAACCTACTTAAAACATGTTACTCAAGATACAACTTGGAGTAACTAGAGCATGACTCTAAAACTTGGTTTTGGAACGAAGTATGACTCATCCTTTTGATTTAACCATTTCAACAATTTCTGATTCCTCTTCTTAGTCATACAAATGCACTAAGATGTTCTTAGAGGATCAATTGTGACATGGTTTCATAATCATTAGGGTGATCATAAAACATGATACTAAAGTACTCTCCTTTCTTTTCATATTGGAGAAACTTTTATCTTTCTGCCCAATGGATTCTTCTTATTCATTCTGCTATACTTTGAAACTTTTCAAGGTATCATAATTACACTTAATCTTGTAAGCATAACCATATTTACTAAACCAATAGTAAATCATGACGGATAAACTTTATCGTCCTTTGTGGTGGATTTGACCAGTTCACATCAATGTGTACTAGATCCCTTTTGTCTTACACTTGACTCACATATTCATGTGAACAAGGAATTAGTCTGAATTTCCCAAAGATCAATATTCTCATGCATCATACAATTCAAATTGTATGATTCCAAGTTTCCGTCTAATTGAAACTTGGGTGATGATAATCCTTCCTCACTTGGTAAATTATGACACTATCACAAGCGATATAACTAAGAATCAAATCCATTTTTCAACATTGCTAATAATATATAAACACCAATTTTCACAAATGTCATTGCAAGGAAACACAAAATAAGACAAAAATCAAAATTTTACTTTATTTATAAAATGCGGAAAAACTTGTCCTTACAATGCAAACACATATGAAAACTATGTTTCTAAATATTTTTAATCAATATATTATAACTCCCAAGTAGCAGCTCCAAATCCTGATCATTGAACCATGCAATCGAAATCCACCTCTTCAGATCAGAATCAGCCTTTACTTGTCCTTAGGCTTCCTTCTTTCTCTTCGATCCTACAAAACATCAAAATGCAATATTATCACATCATTTATTAAGAATCTATAAATAGGAACTTAATAGAGTTAGATAGTGGACTTACCTGAAGTAGAGTCATACAATTTGACTTTACTGTCACACCCCAAAACCGGAACGGCGGAATCGTTCAGGGGTGGAGGACGTCATGTTTAGTATCACGAGATATGTATATGGTAAGCAAGTAATGAACAACCATTTCATTTCGAAAGAAAGTGTTTACAATGTGTGTTCACAAAACATAGAATTCATACACAAATAACAAAACAAGACTTGAAGCTATAATGCTTCATCTTCTGAATCCCCAGCACGAGCACCTGTCTAATAGTCTCCTGAGAATACAAGTTATTTGAAAGAGTTGGTCAGCAATTAAGCTGGTGAGTTCATAAGAGTTTAGTGATGTAAGTATGTTGTAAAGTGTTGTTGAAAATGTAGATGTAAAATGGTGTTAAAAATGTAGTTGTAACATGTAAATGTAAAATGTCGTAAGTTGTAAGTTCTGTTTTGAAAAGTTCGCCAGTTCCTCTAGAAAATCATATATTTCCTACTTTGATGGAAGTTTAAGTAAAATGACACTACAACCCATTCTATGGGTACTAAGTGGGTACAAATTATATAAGACTCAGAGTAAACAAACAATCGATTATGCGCATTTGCCCTAAGCTCACAACCAAAAAAGGAACAGGAATTAAGGCGGATAGCACACATTCCATTGGTTGTTAGATCATCGTCATATATAACCCTGGTGTAATCACTTGTTACTCATGGAGTTAATTGTAATCTTTCCTTTATATCAAATGGTAGAAGTTACCATGGGTTTACGGCTGTAAACCCATTAGGACCGTAAACCCTAAACCGTAAACTCATGTTAGTGCCATTTCACTTTCCTTTGTTGAATCACATGTGATTCCAACACTTGATCAAGGTGATTCCTAGTCCCAGAAGGTATTTCCTTTCATATAGTTGTTTATAAACACTATATTCATGTCAATATGTGTCCTTATATGTCATTTAGGACCTATTGTGTCTCGGGACTTCATTCGTGGAACTTCTCATCCTTACACGCATACCCATTTGAATCACCCACATCAGGTGAGTTCATACCCCGTAATGAATCTTTTAACTGTTTTAACTGTTTTAAGGGGGGAATACAAGTTGAACACAATGATAATTGTGTAAATGTTTGTTATAAACATCTTTCAAAATGTTACTTATGTCATTTATAAGTCGTCAAAACATTTCAAAACTCTTTTAAAGTTATGTTACTTTCTAGTTATACAAAACTTTGTTTTTAAAGTACAAACATAACTTAGTAGATAAACGAGTCTTTCCAGTAACAGTCCAAGTAGAACATTAGTAAGCTATAATAGGTATAGTTTAGGAGAATGCTATTCATTACTTCTAGTACAAAGAAGCATAGAAACAAACAATACCATACAGAACAGATAGTGAAGAGAATCAAACAATACCATATAGAGAGAACACACAATTACTAGAAACAAACAGAACGTACAAGATACAGTACAAAACAAACAAGTTAGGTTGCTATAGCATGATAAAACATACAGGATCTAATTATACCAATGAATCACTAACTCATTGTTTTAAACAAAAGGTGATAGTTATATTGGGTATACATGATCATATAATTTAATGTGAATTACACGGCTTGCAAGAATTTGCAGAGGTCGTGTTTAGTTCCCCTAATCTCCTGACAGGGAGAGCGTATAGTAAGGGTTCTAGCCTTCACATTATAACCGTAATAAAACCAATATGTTTTTAGGTTATTAGTACATCCGCATGTCATTATAAACGACAACTGTGTACTCACACTTCCCTTTCTTTCATAAAGTGACGATACCACTTGAAAGTCCAACCCAAACTATTTTCGAGTCAAGATAGTTATAAACTAGGGAAATTGTACATTCTTACAAACGACAAACAAAACAGTCGAGTCTAGCACATAACAGAAGATGCCTTGGTAGAAGGATACGAATAAAAGATACGACCATAATGCTAGTCTTATGATTCCTTAATGTATACATAACAGGATATATATATATATATATATATATATATATATATATATATACCAATAGGGTCCGACAGGTAATAGGATGTGTGCTCTCCGCTTCATTTCCTGTTCCTTGTTTGGTTGTGCGCTTGGAACGAACTCACCCAATCTATTTTCTACCCAATTCTATATATATATATATATATGTATGCTTAGTATACATTAAGTCATCATAAGGGTACCAGTTATGGGTCAGGTTATAGGACACAGAGTCAAAGCACAGTTTTCTAGTACAAAACATACTTTCCAAAATCAGTACTTTTGGTATTCAAAACTAGAAACTTCCCAGAAAAGGGTTTAATCCATTTTATTAAACCAGTACAATTTAAAGGACCTTAGGTGAGTAACTCTATAATACTTTAGTTTATACACCATGTTTATATATAAATCTAATACCCAATAGGTAGTTGGATGTGTGCTTTCCACCTTACTCCCTGTTCCTCGTTTGGTTGTGGGCTTAGGGCAGATTTGCTCAATTAACTTTCTATCCGATATTAGATTATATATAGCAGTATAAACTAAGCTATTATAAAAGTACTCACTATGGTCACTATTTTATTATAAGAAATAAGGGTTTTCTTAAAGAACTTCTTCATTTGATATAAAGGAAAGATTACAATTAACTCCATGAGTAACAAGTGATTACACCAGGGTTATATATGACGATGATCTAACAACCAATGGAATGTGTGCTATCCGCCTTAATTCCTGTTCCTTGTTTGGTTGTGAGCTTAGGGCAAATGCGCACAATCGATTGTTTGTTTACTCTGAGTCTTATATAACTTGTACCCACTTAGTACCCATAGAATGGGTTGTAGTGTCATTTTACTTAAACTTCCATCAAAGTAGGAAATATATGATTTTCTAGAGGAACTGGCGAACTTTTCAAAACAGAACTTACAACTTACGACATTTTACAACTACATGTTACAACTACATTTTTAACACCATTTTACATCTACATTTTCAACAACACTTTACAACTTACTTACATCACTAAACTCTTATGAACTCACCAGCTTAATTGCTGACCAACTCTTTCAAATAACTTGTATTCTCAGGAGACTATTAGACAGGTGCTCGTGCTGGGGATTCAGAAGAGGAAGCATTATAGCTTCAAGTCTTGTTTTGTTATTTGTGTATGAATTCTATGTTTTGTGAACACATATTGTAAACACTTTCTTTCGAAATGAAATGGTTGTTCATTACTTGCTTACCATATACATATCTCGTGATACTAAACATGACGTCCTCCACCCCTGAACGATTCCGCCGTTCCGGTTTTGGGGTGTGACATTTACCATCTCTCAGATCTCTCAAGTAATCTGGGCAGCTTCGCTTCCAATGCCCCTTTAATCGACAATAAAGACAGATGGACTCTTTAGGAGTGACACGTGGAACTATCTCAGACTTGGCTTTTCTCTTACGGTCAAACTTTTTGACCTTGGCCAGTTTATTTCTATTAGGAGAAGAAATCATTTATGGATTATCACCTTTGTCATTGCCTATGTCCATGGAAATTTGAGAGGTAGATCTTCCAAACAAATTTGCTTGACCAGTGCGCCAAAGCATTGTTGCTTCAACAATAATTAGCAAATATGTCAGATCAATAAGGGTCATGTCATGGTCTGTGATATAGTACTCCTTGACGAACTCACTATACGGCTCAGGAAGCGATTGAAGAACCATGTCAACAGCTAGCTTCCTTGGGAAAACTACACCCAACATTCCCAGTCTGTCGATGTGCGACTTCATGTTTAGAACATGTGCACATACAGAACTTCCATATCGGTGTCTGCATACCAATAGGGCTTGAGTGACCTTGAACTTTTCAAGTTGACGAAAATGTTGGTCAGGGAGAATCACTGGAGGAGGTGGAGGAATTGAAGTATGATTTCCAGTTCCACCAATGCACGAAGAAGGGAGTGATCTTTCACCTTGATCGACACGTGGAAGATCATCTTCAGAAGTAAAGCCTTTTCCAAAGGATTGAGGAAGACCATAGTTGTCAGAACTAGACATCTAGAAAAGGGGAGAAATTCAAGTTAGTTGATTTAATCCTTAATATAACATCCAAATGAAATATTAAGTCTAGGACCCAACATAATAATTCAAAATTCGGAAGAGGGATACCGTAATCCAATTGCAAATTATTTGAAGGTAGGTAAATGACGATTTACCAATTCCACCATGAAAATGAAATTTTAAACGAATTAGGTTTTAAATGAAATTCCTAGATCTTTTGAGATTCATTGAACTTTTCAATGTCATGTTTAATCTCGATTATGCCCTTCAAGTTTGTGACTGGGATACCGAGGATCACAAACAAGGTGTGAATAACCATACAAATTAGCTTAGTACTCTCGATGTCATTTATCACCTAATCAATGTGCCGGTTAACCACACACACTCCATCGATCAACGACAATTTATGAGCTACCCATTTCCATCCTTCATTAGTCCCATATTAGTGTGCCGGTTAACCACACACGCTCCACTAACTGACCAATAAGGTGCAATGTGCAATTTCATGGATTAGCATCAAATTCACATTTTCCTAAAGTAACTAAGATTGACAATTTATAAAAACATTTAGTTACTTTATAATTCGTTATACTTTTAATGGAAGTTTACTGTCCTATCCTACCCATTCGGCTAACAAACCTCCACTAGTCAAGGGTGCGGTGGGTAAGAGTGGATACCCAATGACAATCATTTTATAGACCTACTAACGGTAAGACTGACTTTTTCTTATACATATATAAATTAAACTTTTAATATTATAATAGTATAAGGGTGCATTTTATACATTTAAAATACTAGGGTTTAATCATTTAATAAATTAGACTTTTAATTTAATTAAATTTAAACCATATTATGAATTTATTAATTTTCTCTTTTAATTAAACACTTAATTAATCTTATCAATAAACTCCATGAGGGTGTATTTTCAAACTATTTAAAATACTAGGGTTTAACCATTTAAATTTCCAAAAGTTAAAACTTTTAATTTCAAATTTAAACTATAAAACCAAAGGGGTGTATTTTAAAATTTTTCAAAAATACTAGGTTAAATCTTTGAATCAAAATAATCTTATATTATCCAAATTTAACCAAATCCATTAATTTTGATAAGGATATCATGTTACCAATCAGAAAAATCGATTTTAGGTTAATAAAAACGAGTTATTGTAATTATCTTTTTTAAAATCTGATCTGAAAATTGAAATTTTAGGGGACAAATGAGTCAACTCGTCGAGTTGCCAAGTGAACCCGTCGAGTTCATGCAACTCGTCGAGTTTGATATCCAACTCGTCGAGTTTACTGATCAGACAGCATAATTCGATTTTCTTGTTCTTTGGACAATTCACTATTGCATCAATTCAATTGAAAAACATTCTAGGCTCTGATACCACCGATGGGTTTTGAGCATAACAACATTCGTATGTGATCATACAACCCTAATTGCTTTGGATCTAAGTTTTTCTCTATTGAACATGCAAAATTAATACCAAATCAATAACCCTAGATCTAGCTGTAACACCGTAATTTTCAAATAAAATTTTCATTTAAAATCGCATTATTCACATAACACATATCACAAAAATCTCATGTATTTAATTTATAAAAACACAACTCCATAATTGATTGATTAATAATCCAGGATCATCATAACTCTTTCTATGGTGTGTACAATCTAGCCGATGCCCTCCCGCGATCCTGAGAAAAACCTGAAACACATAACACATAACACGGTAAGCACGAAGCTTAGTGAGTTCCCCAAAATACCATGCACAAATAATTAGCCACTCGAGGCTATAGCTCTGGAAGACCCTCCAGTCAATGTGTCTCAGTGGGACCCTCCAGTCCCACAGCTCGTTGGACCCTCCGGTCCGGTCTAAGTGAGAACCTTCCGGTCTCACTACTCGTTGGACCCTCCGGTCCGATCTAAGAGAGGACCCTCCGGTCTTGTACTCTGAAGGACCCTCCGGTCCTAACTCTGATGGCTCTGAGTAATATACATCATAAATCACAAAGAAATAATTCAGGATATCACAATACACAATATAAACACATAAGACATCTCAGTCACACAAAATACCACTCATGGTAAGTATAGTGAGAAGACTCACCTTGCGAACAAGCAAGCAAATATCCTCGAACTCGAATCTCGAACTAGCCACCGCCTAACACATAGGGTAAATATCTGTAATTAATACTCGATTCTCGACTCTAAGTAACCACATGTTATCCTTTTCTCTCTAACTCTCGAATTGGGTAAAAGACCATTTTACCCCTCCATGGTCTCCATTACTCATGTTGACCAAACCCTAAAGTCAACAGAAGTCAAACTCGAGTCAACAGTCCTTCTTTGACCCGACTCGTCGAGTGCACTCATGCAACTCGTCGAGTCCCCTCTTTTCCTCAGAAGTCTCAAGAAAGTCCAGCTCAGCTCGTCGAGTTGACCCCCAACTCGCCGAATTATCGCATGATCAAACACATCGGGACAAACCCTAACCGACTCGTTGCGTCAGGCCATGGACTCGGCGAGTCCCTTCAGCCTGTTTTCTCATTCAGACGTTTTAAGGCGGATCTATTACCCTAAACTCTAGATCTAGCCTCCCAAGGCTCGACTGTCACGTAAAGCTTCGATCTTTACGTTCATGCATGGCATACTTGCTCCATAATGCCAATACAAGTTCTAACAAAGGTTACATGCTCAAGATCTTGTCTCTAACTCAACAAAGTTTGGGTCTTTGGGCTCACAAAGCCTCCTACAACTCAGATATGAGGTTTCAACCTCAATCATGCTCAAAGATCACTATGACACCAAAAAGAATGGGAGAAACCCTAGAAACTCCCTAAACCAAAATCTTCATAAGGAAATGACCAAGTTAGCATCTTTTTACCTCCAACTGAAGCAAAACTCTGAAAAACCTTTAGATCCAAAGCCTCCCCTTAAACTAAGCTTTGATGCTCTCCACTTCTCCTTCAACAATGCACTAAAATCCACAAGATTAGCCTCTTTCTCACTCTCTAGCTCAAATGGACGATTAGGGTTTCTCTCAAGGAAGTAGGGTGACTGGTGAGGCGCAAATGGGGCTATAAGTTCCCTTATATAGGCCCCAACCCCGGAAAATTAGGGTTTCTCTGCCCAGCACCTACTCGGCGAGTCGGATCTCTGACTCGTCGAGACCATTCATTAATCCCACGTGGATACTCGACTCTATTCGACGAGTTGGACTCACAACTCGCCGAGTCACTCCATAAATCTGAGATTAATCACACAATAATATACCTGAAAGTCCGAATGTTACAATTCTCCCCCACTTGAATTAGATTTCGCCCTCGAAATCGCTCCTCAACAACACATAGATCGAACCCAAAAACCGAAAAGCACCACCGAAAGGATCTCATACCGAAAAGCACCTACTCGGCGAGTCGGATCTCTGACTCGTCGAGACCATTCATTAATCCCACGTGGATACTCGACTCTATTCGACGAGTTGGACTCACAACTCGCCGAGTCACTCCATAAATCTGAGATTAATCACACAATAATATACCTGAAAGTCCGAATGTTACAATTCTCCCCCACTTGAATTAGATTTCGCCCTCGAAATCGCTCCTCAACAACACATAGATCGAACCCAAAAACCGAAAAGCACCACCGAAAGGATCTCATACTACACAACTATCTTCCTCCATGGACACCTGAATCCAAACTTTCAAATCCAGAAAAGGACAGACCCATCTATCGTTACGACACCCCTTCTGGCTTTCCTCAATCTGGAAACTCTAGTGGCCTGTCTCACTGCCAGACCGCCCTCTCAAGATATCACCATGTTATCCGCTCCTCGAATAACAGACCATGATGAATTACTGCCCCTCAGATTCTCTCGTTGCGACTGATAGAAACAAGTCAATGCCTAAAATTGGCTACCGATCACTCATCCCAGACATGATAGACAATCCAGATCATATACCAAGGAATGAAAGGATCACATCACACCAGGGACCCATCCACTGTACTGCAAACAAAACCCATCTGAACAAAGAACCCTCAACACCCTGTCCTCAGACACAGAAAATGATCATGCTTGTTCAGATTTATCCTCAAAACAATGCAAAACTCAGACTGAGCACCAGGTCATCTCCGACCCAGCAGTTGAACCTCCAACTCATTGCATACTCAAAACGTATCTCACTAGCTTCCTCCTCGCAATAGCTATCTCGGCTCATTGTGACACACAGGTCACGAAGTTTTCTTTTTCCCCATCGAATACTACAATCCCAACTGAAGATCATCTCACTCTCGACCTCTGTCGTCTACTACTCATTAGTTCCATGCGTCTCGCGGTCCTTCTCATACCACGAACTGACCCACTCAGGCCTAAGACATCAGATGACACCCAATACCCCTCAAAATGAAACCCATCTCTGAATCTGGAATCTCATTCGCCTGCTTAATTCATCACCCAAGCCAAGCTCGAACTCAAGCGTCTGATCCGACCCAGAATTGGAACCACTCGTCCCAATACAGCACTCAACTCATGACCCATGACCCGCAACCCATGCGTACACCACTTCTCCAATTCCCTTCGGTTGCGATAACCACCACTCAACTTAGAATTTAACGACTCCCGACAAATAAGGAGACCCCAGTCTCGCCCCTGGTTCGACCACCAGGATTCTACAGACTCGAATGACAAGACTACACAAGCCTAGGAACTCTCCCGAGTCATGCTCTGACGGACGATTAACACGGCTCCCCGCAGCACCACGACACTCTCTCGTTGGCTAGTGAATACTACGACTCCCTGCAGTATCACAACACTCCCCCAATGACTGGTGAGTACTACGGCTCCCCGCAGTATCACAACACCCTCTCTCTAACTAGTGAGTACTACGACTCTCTGCAGTATCACAACACCCTCTCACTGACTAGTGAGTACTACGGCTCCCCGCAGTATCACAACACTCTCTCACTGACTAGTGAGTACTACGGCTCCCCGCAGTATCACAACACCCTCTCACTGACTAGTGAGTACTACGGCTCCCCGCAGTATCACAACACCCTCTATTATCGCCCCACAATCTCATCCTCAGGTCATTACCTCACTGCTTTCACTAACTCACGCTTCGCGGCCCAACATAGATAGGTGCACACACCCACCCAGGCTAAGCATCACTACTCCTGACGACCGTCGTCGACAAAAACACTTTTTCTCGCTGCAATTCACATTCTCAGATAATCCCGCTTGATGTCAATTAGCTGAAAGGGCTCCCACCGAAACCATAGACACATGATACACCACTCGCCATCTCATAACTCAAGTCTCAAAATGATCCGAAATTTAGGACATCATACTCGGATACCTCGGTACATCATCACAGAACCTCACGACGTCTTGCCTCAACCACTGATCTCCTACTCACGACATCATACCCAGATACCGCAATGCATCCTTTCAGAATCTCACAACCGATCTTCCCCTTGCATCACTTGTAACCTCGAAATATCCTATCTCACAATTGCAACACGGGGATTCGACAATGACTGAAAGCACGTTGACGAAAATCCGAAGCTCTACCCTCTACTGATCACCACCCTTACGAAACTACTCATATCGATCCTGAAGTTGGTTGCCAAATCAACTTCTATCCTTCCCAAGGTGCATATAACAACCCATACATTGAACCAGAAATTCTCAACCTCCGAAATTATCCTTACGAGCCAACCACCTCGAATTTACCATTACATCCTCGAAGAATTCATATCCACCACAAGGTCTCTGACCAATGGCCACCTGCCGTGGAGACACTCATCCCTTCCTGAACACGTACAACATGGACTATCTCGCTCTGCACCTCGCCTCGACCACCAATAATCCTGGTCTCATGTAACCGTACCGTAGGTCACCATATCCAGTCCTCCAACCGATGTTGAACAAATCTCTGATATCCTCAATAAAATACCCGGTTCTCCCCCACTCAGGGCTCGAACCATCACCATTTGGCACACCAACCATCTATTCTACAGACTGTTTAACCAGGTACATCACACTTACTCTTGGAAAGTACCACAGAACACTCGATGATGTTCCCGATAGGGACAAAGCAACTCCAAACATCCTGAATCTCGGATAAAATCCTCCAAACTTCCCAACGTGACTGCCCCTAGTCATGTTGAATGCCTCAGAACGACACACCGCCGGATACTCTGACTGTCCCGACACAGTCCTGACTCTCAATCTGGAAATAATGCACTATTACGCACCTCGTTTCTGATTCCTCGACCAGTCTCCCAACGTCATTCAAATCTCATACTGACACACTACTAGACATCTCAACTGTCACGTAGTAGTCATAACTCTTAGTCTGAAATTTAATGAACTATCACACTCCTCATCTTCGACTCCCCAACCAACGTTCCATCAGGAGAATTATCATGATAGCAGAGACCTCACTCCCACACACGATATCGATCATCGACGATGATAGCCACCGCCCAACATACTCCTCTTGATCACCCGACACTGCTGCTAACATATGCCCTATTATACTCAAATAGGGTATATCCTTGTCCTCGACCATCGCAGTCTCCACTGATGATCCTTTCATACTATAATACTACCTTGCGGTAGACAATTGTCTAGATACTCCGGCGAAAGATCGCAACCAATGTTACCCCACAGGGTTTATCCCCAAGCTCAGAAACCGAAAGTCTAAATATCTCTTCTGCTTCTCACGGGAAGTGGAAATAGCACAACTCTGGTCACAGAAAGTGACATATCCTCTATCGGCCGATTGCTCGATTCAGACTGTAATCCTCCATAAATCACCATCTTCAACTCATCCTTGAGTCTTGCGACTCCAACAAGCGTTTCACCAAAAATCTTCCGGAAACTATCTCGATTTCTCTCTCACGATATGCTCCCTTGAACTCGCTCAACATGGCCCTCTAGCCCCACATTCTATCACATCTTATCTCAGTCTAATCAATCACAACAGGATAACTGGTAAAACCAGAAGCACTATCCGTCACGAATCATGGTACTCGAACCATGCTATCTCCTCTCAATCTGCTACGGATCATGGTACTCGAACCATGTGATCACCTCCCAATCTGCTACTTAGAACCTCTGGAATTCTCCCTGTATCGAGTATGGGTCCTCTTCTTTCAGTAGTACGGGCCCATACTACCTGCCACATCTACCCATACTTTCCACACGGATCATCCCAGATTTCCTAAATAGCTACTCCACCTCCTCAATCACCAATCTCGTCATACCTGGTCGCTCTCCTGCGAATACTCTCCTCAATCAGCATACTCATCTGACAAAGATCACTTTCTAGGCTCTTCCTATTTCTCACACTTCTCTGCCATCAGCTGCTGAAGAACTCCTTATGATGCCAGCCGTCTACCTCCTGAATATCGTCATATTCACTTAGTAGTTGACTCCCATCATCAAGAGTTCCACAAAGCACAAAGCAAGCAGTATTCGGGCATCGATTAATCTCCTCCAGCATGTAAAACCACTATAGGTTACAACTCCACTTGCTCTGCTCACACTCAAAGGTGTCACCGAACTCAAGCAACTCTACCCCACGCGGGTATCTAACTACTCTCTCAGTAGGCTCCTCCGATGCTCGTCTAGGTATCTCTCCTAGATTACTCCTCTACTCATAACTCTCTCTAAAAGATTCCTGTTGGATACTCTTACTCTGTGCATACTCAAAGCACAACACAGATAACAACAACTCCTAGGCTAAGGCACCACAAATCAGGCAACTCTAGCCCTAATATATGAAATACCTAGCCTATCTTCTAGCATGCATCACTAATATCTCAATAATAACTCATAACACAAATAAGTAAGGGTATTTTGGGAAATCACCGTTCGGGCTCAGGCTGATTGTACACACTCCTCTTTCTCGTTTTTCCCTTAAAAACTCTTGCTCGTTTTAGAAAATCATTTATTTTTAAATTTGTTTCTCAAATTGTAACATCCGGATTCCCAGGTATCATATTTTAAGTATTTACTTCGAGTTTTAGGGAGGGACTCGGCGAGTAGGCGCTCAGACTCGCCGAGTAGGATCGCGAATTCTTGTCTGGATTAATGAGGTACTCTACGAGTCGATGCGTGGACTCGGCGAGTCCGCGCTGTAAAGTGAAACCCTAAATCTCATGGCCTAAGCCCTATTTAAAGGCCTTTATGGCCTCCATTTGCGGCTACCAGTCCAGAGAGAGATACCCTAGCGATTGTGAGCGAGTTGTGAGAGAGTTTGAGCCTTTTTGATCATTTTTGGTGTGATTTTGCAAAGGAGAAAGTGTTTCCAGCAAGGGGAGGTCAAGGGGATTGCATTTCAGTGGGTTTTCGGCTTGGATCTTCAAGTTTGAGGTAGCTATTTGATCCTATCCTTCTGTTTTGCTTAAGGGCATTGAATTTAGGGTTTTCTATACCCTTTTATGGCCTGTTTAGTTTTGTATAGTGTCCCATTGAGTGCTAAGCTCTAGATATGGACCTTTTGAGGTCCAGAGAGCCTGAACCATGCTGCTTTTTGTGGTTCTATGGAGGAAATGGACATAGGTTGCCATGTTAGAAGGGATTTCACCAAAATAAGCCTAGAGTGCCTTGCATGTGTATCAAGATTCGACCTTTACGTGTTTATTGGTCATGGGGAAGTCAGATCTATAGATTAGAAAAGCAGATCTGACCTCAGGAGGTCAGATGAGTGTTTTCATGGGAGGAACTCGCCGATCCCATAAGGGACTCGACGAGTCGAGTCGGGTTGCCCCACGATTCGCGACCTGTGATAACCCGTTGAGTGTAGGGTTGACTCAGTGAGTCGAGTGAGGACCAGGGGCGAAGAGGACACGCATGTACTCGTCGAGTCATACGAGTGCACTCGACGAGTCCGGTCAATGTTGACCGTTGACTTTTGTTGACTTTTAGGGTTTAGTCAGTGTTTGGACTTATGAGCCATTAGAGGGGTAGAATGATCTTTTACCCTTCTTAGAGAACTTATAGAGAGGGGTTACCCTAGCCCTTAGAAGTTGTATTAATTAGAGTAATTATTTATGTGATTAGGCGGAGGCTAGTGCAATATTTCAGAGTTCGAGGTTTACCGAGTTACCCGAGGTGAGTCTTCTCACTATACTTTACCTTGAGTGGCAAGTAGAGTTATGTGACAGAGTATCTTGTATGCTATGTATGTGATGTGTTGCACTGCATTATTTCTATGTGATTTATGCTGTGTGTATTCCAGAGTTTACAGAGTTAGGACCGGAAGGTCCACAGAGTTAGGACCAGAGGGTCCACAGAGTTAGGGCCAGTGGGCCCACAGAGTTATCGCCTCGAGTGGCTAATATGTGTTATATGTGGTATTTTGGGGAACTCACTAAGCATTTATGCTTACAGTGTTGTGTTATGTGTTTCAGGTACCAGTGAGGATCGCGGGAAGGCGTCGGCATGATCAGTACACACACGAGGAGTTTTTATACATTATGATCTTGGGATGTGTTTCTATGGATTGATATGTGATACAATGAGATTTTTATAATATCTATGAATGAAAGTATGCTTTTAAAAATGTGAAAATTTGTTTGAAAAATTACGGTGTCACAAGTTGGTATCAGAGCCTTGGTTTGAGGGATTCGGATGCACCTTCGAGCGCATTTGAACTCAAACTGAGGATTTGAGGAATTTTTCGAAATAAAACAAAATTTTTCTAAAAGAGTAAAAGGATTTTGAAAAGAGCAGAGCAGAGCAGTGTGTACGATCAGCCAGCGCCCGAACGGTGATTTCCCAAAATACCCTTACATTATGGGATATTATGTGGTATGCATGCTAGAGTAGGCTAGGTATTCATGGATAGGACTAGAGTAGGCCTGATTTTTGATACCTTAGCCTAGGAGTTATTGCTACTATGAGATACTTCGAGAGTAAGTAGGTAGCAGCGAGGAGTCTATGAGTGGTCTACCGGAGAGTAGCCTGAGTTTAGTGAGATATAGAGTATTTGTGATCTGGGATCCTAGGAGGAGGACTTGGGGTGAATACCGATGCGCTGTGGAAGGTAGTATAAGGGCCCGTACTACTGGAAACACCGGATCGGTGAGCAGTCCAAGTAAGAATCCTTAGGGTACTAAAGAGCAAGTAGGGTTGGGTCTCGAGTGCGAGTATACCCGAGCGAGTCTCTGATTTCTTTTGTGTTGTATTTCAGAGACATCATGGTTGGGACGCGCCACCACCAGGAGGCAGTGGTACCAGTGGTACCAGTGATGAGGAGATCCGTAGGTTGATTCATGAGGAGGTGGTTGCTGCCATCCGAGCCGAGATACCAGAGATGTTTGGGTCTATCAAGACCGCCCTGATCGAGACTTTTGACGAGCGTTACACCGCTCTTACTGATGCTGCTGTTGCTGCAGCCACCGCAGCTGTCGCTGCCATGAGACCGCAGGGGGGTGACTCGTTGCTGTACCGAGAGTTCAGCAACACGAAGCCACCAGAGTTTGATGGGACGCAGGATCCGATCGCTGCAATGAGATGGATTTCTGATATTGAGGGATGCTTATATACGTGTTCTTGTCCGGAGCATCTGAGAGTTCGGTTCGCGCTGAACCAGCTTCGCTTGGGGGCGAAGGACTGGTGGAAGTCTGTGACAGCGCACTATTCCTCTGCAGAGCTTGCCGCGGTGACCTGGGAAAGGTTCACCGCTATGTTTCGTGATGAGTACGTTCCCCCGGTGGAAAGGGAACGTTTGGCCCATGAGTTCTTGACCCTCAAGCAGAGTACCGAGTCTGTTACAGTGATCACCAGGATGTTCCATGAGAGGGCGATGTTCTGGCCTGAGCACGTGTCTTCCGAGCAGGCACGCATGAGTCGGTATTTGAGCATTTTGAGGAGAGACATCCGCGAGTTTGTGGCGAACTCGTCGTACCGGACATTTGCCGAGCTTCAGGCAAATGCTCGGAAGAGGGAGATAGAGCTTGAGACTCAGGCTAGGGAGGAGGCGGAGTCTCAGACGAGGGATCGGCGACCGGCACAGTCCCAGCCGGCAGCCAAGCGGGCCAAGCCCGCCGATTCGAGATCAGGGAACCAGAAGATCCGCACTTGTGGTAAGTGCGGCAAGAGTCATGAGGGGGTTTGCAGAGCAGGGTCTTGCTACAAGTGTGGCAGGGAGGGGAACATGGCCAAGGATTGCCCCAAGGGGTTTGCAGTTTGTTTTCACTGTAACCAGACCGGACACCGGAAGGCCGAGTGTCCGCAGTTGCAGGGATCTGCCCCTGCTGCCGTTCGAGCTGCAAAGAGTCGGCCAATGAAGGCCGAGGCGCCGAATGCACGAGGGAGAGCCTTCCAGTTGACCGCGGATGAGGTCCGCGCAGCGCCAGATGTTGTGGCTGGTATGTATTCTTTCATCTATTTATTTTGATTTTGTGGTGTTATGCTTATATTATGATATGCGTAGGTACATTTCTTGTGAGTTATGTACCTGCTTTGGTGTTATTTGACTCGGGTGTGAGTCGGTCTTTTGTGTCGTTAGCCTTTAGTCAGCACATCAGTATCTATCGAGAGGCATTGCGTCGACCTTTGCGGGTTTCCATAGCCTACGAGAGAGCAGTGTATACCACTGATGTGATTTGAGGATGTGTACTCGAGATCTTCGGCGTTGAGTTTTCGATTGATCTGGTTCCGATTGTGATGGGAGATGTCTGTGTCATCGTGGGCATGGACTGGTTGAGCAGGTTTGGTGCGGTTATCGACTGCGAGCGGCAGCTGGTGATCATACGAGACCCTAGTGGGGTAGTTCTTACGGTTTATGGCGAGGGTACCCGTTCTGGGTCAGCATTTTGTTCGGCCGCTAGAGCGAGGCAGAGCCTACAGCAGGGCTATAGTGGGTTTGTGGCTTATGTGGTGGATACGAGAGTAGATGCAGAGAGACCGAGGTCGGCCGATGAGGTCCCGACAGTGCGTGAGTTCCCGGATGTTTTCCCCGAGGATTTGCCGGGCGTGTCTCCTGAGAGGCAGGCAGAGTTCCGCATCGATTTGGTTCCGGGGGCAGCGCCTATCGCCAAGGCGCCTTATCGCCTTGCGCCGCCAGAGATGCAGGAGTTATCCTCGCAGCTTCAGGAGCTGTTGGGGAAGGGGTTTATTCGACCGAGTAGCTCGCCGTGGGGAGCGCCGATCCTTTTTGTCAAGAAAAAGGATGGTTCACACCGGATGTGCATTTATTACCGGGAGTTGAACAAGTTAACAGTCAAGAACCGTTACCCACTGCCGAGGATTGATGATCTGTTTGATCAGTTGCAGGGAGCATCTTGGTTCTCCAAGATAGACTTGAGGTCTGGATATCACCAGATGAGGGTGCGAGATGAGGATATCCAGAAGACGGCGTTCAGGACTCGTTATGGGCATTACGAGTTCGTGGTGATGCCTTTTGGGCTCACCAACGCACCGGCAGCATTCATGGATCTCATGAACAGGGTGTGCAGACCGATGTTAGACCGATCGGTGATTGTATTAATCGACGACATACTGGTGTATTCGAGATCCAGCGAGCAGCATGAGGAGCATTTGAGGGAGATCCTCGGAGTTCTGAGATCGGAGAGGCTTTACGCCAAATTCTCCAAGTGCGATTTCTGGTTACGAGAGGTCCAGTTATTAGGACACCTCGTCAACCAGAATGGGATATTGGTCGACTCGGCCAAGATTGAGGCGGTGATGAGTTGGGAGGTGCCGAGATCCCCCACCGAGATCAGGAGTTTTCTGGGGTTGGCTGGCTACTATCGAAGATTTATCAGGGATTTCTCCAAGATCGTCGTGCCTCTCACCAGGTTGACCCGGAAGGGTGTGGCTTTTTCGTGGGGACCGGAGCAGCAGACCTCGTTTGAGAGACTTCGCCAGAGGTTATGCGAAGCCCCGGTGTTAGCCCTCCCGGAAGGGATGGAGGATTTTGTGGTGTATTGTGACGCATCGATATCAGGGTTGGGTGCAGTACTTATGCAGAGGGGGCATGTGATAGCGTATGCATCGAGGCAGCTGAAGCCTCATGAGACGAGGTATCCCACCCACGATCTGGAGTTGGGGGCAGTGGTGTTCGCCCTCAAGATCTGGCGTCACTATTTATATGGGGTTCGGTGTACCATATACACGGACCACAAGAGCTTGAAGTATTTGATGGATCAGCCCAATCTGAATATGCGCCAGAGGAGATGGTTGGACGTGGTAAAGGATTACGATTGTGAGATCCTGTACCACCCGGGCAAAGCTAATGTTGTAGTTGATGCCCTGAGTCGCAGGGCGGAGTGTGCCCCAATACGAGATATTTGTTTGAGACTGACAGTGATGACTCCGGTGTTGGACACCATTCGGGAGGCCCAGGTAGAGGCCGTGAGACTGGAGAACCGCAAGAGAGAACGGGTGATTGGACATGTACCTGAGTTCGTTACCGATAGCCATGAGCTCATGACCTTTCAGGGTCGGATTTGGGTGCCGTATGCAGGCGGGACGCGTACCACCTTGATGGAGGAGGCGCACCGATCGAGGTTCTCGATCCATCCCGGGGCCACTAAGATGTATTTGGATCTGAAGAAAGATTACTGGTGGCCCTGTATGAAGAGGGATGTAGCATGGTTTGTTGAGAGGTGCTTGTCCTGTCGCAGGGTTAAGGCTAAGCACCAGCGTCCGCACGGCAAGTTGCAGCCACTTGAGGTTCCCCAGTGGAAGTGGGAACAAATTTCCATGGATTTTATCACCAAATTGCCAAGGACCGCGAGGGGTGTCGATGCGATTTGGGTGATTGTCGACCGGCTGACGAAGAGCGTTCACTTCCTGGCTATCAGTGAGAGCTCTTCTGCAGAGAGATTGGCAGAGTTCTATGTGAGGGAGGTGGTATCGCGACATGGAGTACCGATCTCGATTGTTTCAGACCGAGATGTACGTTTCACTTCCAGGTTCTGGAAGAAGTTCCATGAGGAGTTGGGTACGAGGCTGCATTTCAGTACCGCTTACCACCCACAGACGGACGGGCAGAGTGAGCGGACGATTCAGAAGCTCGAGGACATGCTCCGAGCATGTGTGTTGGACTTCGGGGGAAGTTGGGACACGTATCTGCCGTTGGCTGAGTTTTCTTATAACAACAGCCACCATTCGAGTATTGGTATGCCTCCCTTCGAGTTGTTATACGGGAGGAGATGTCGGACTCCCATTTGCTGGGGAGAGGTAGGGCAGCACGTGATGGGTAGCACTGAGATAGTGCTTCAGACGACCGAGCAGATACATCAGGTTAGACAGAGGTTGTTGACGGCTCAGAGTCGCCAGAAGAGTTATGAGGATAGGCGACGATCCGAGCTTGAGTTACAGGTGGGAGACTTCGTACTCCTGAAAGTGTCCCCTTGGAAAGGAGTGATTCGATTCAGGAAGAGGGGCAAGCTAGGGCCCCGGTATATTGACATGTTCAGGGTGACCGCGAGGGTAGGAAAGGTAGCATATCGTCTAGAGCTACCCGAGGAGGTTAGCCAGATTCATGATACCTTCCACGTGTCTCAGTTGAGGAAGTGTATAGCCGACGAGTCGGCGGTGGTGCCGCTGGAGGATATTCAAGTGAATGCGAACATGAATTATGCTGAAAGGCCGATCGCAATCCGGGATCGGAAGATCAAGGTTCTGAGGAACAAGGAGGTGCCCCAGGTGCAGGTCCAGTGGCAACATCGGAGAGGGTCCAAGCTGACTTGGGAGCCAGAGTTGGAGATGCGGGAGCAGCATCCAGAGTTGTTTCCTGAGCAAGACTTCGAGGGCGAAGTATGATTCTAGTGGGGGAGAATTGTAACATCCGGATTCCCAGGTATCATATTATAAGTATTTACTTCGAGTTTTAGGGAGGGACTCGGCGAGTAGGCGCTCAGACTCGCCGAGTAGGATCGCGAATTCTTGTCTGGATTAATGAGGGACTCGACGAGTCGATGCGTGGACTCGGCGAATCCGCGCTGTAAAGTGAAACCCTAAATCTCAGGGCCTGAGCTCTATTTAAAGGCCTTTATGGCCTCCATTTGCGGCTACCAGTCCAGAGAGAGATACCCTAGCGATTGTGAGCGAGTTGTGAGAGAGTTTGAGCCTTTTTGATCATTTTTGGTGTGATTTTGCAAAGGAGAAAGTGTTTCCAGCAAGGGGAGGTCAAGGGGATTGCATTTCAGTGGGTTTTCGGCTTGGATCTTCAAGTTTGAGGTAGCTATTTGATCCTATCCTTCTGTTTTGCTTAAGGGCATTGAATTTAGGGTTTTCTATACCCTTTTATGGCCTGTTTAGTTTTGTATAGTGTCCCATTGAGTGCTAAGCTCTAGATATGGACCTTTTGAGGTCCAGAGAGCCTGAACCATGCTGCTTTTTGTGGTTCTATGGAGGAAATGGACATAGGTTGCCATGTTAGAAGGGATTTCACCAAAATAAGCCTAGAGTGCCTTGCATGTGTATCAAGATTCGACCTTTACGTGTTTATTGGTCATGGGGAAGTCAGATCTATAGATTAGAAAAGCAGATCTGACCTCAGGAGGTCAGATGAGTGTTTTCATGGGAGGAACTCGCCGATCCCATAAGGGACTCGACGAGTCGAGTCGGGTTGCCCCACGATTCGCGACCTGTGATAACCCGTTGAGTGTAGGGTTGACTCAGTGAGTCGAGTGAGGACCAGGGGCGAAGAGGACACGCATGTACTCGTCGAGTCACACGAGTGCACTCGACGAGTCCGGTCAATGTTGACCGTTGACTTTTGTTTACTTTTAGGGTTTAGTCAGTGTTTGGACTTATGAGCCATTAGAGGGGTAGAATGGTCATTTACCCTTCTTAGAGAACTTATAGAGAGGGGTTAGCCTAGCCCTTAGAAGTTGTATTAATTAGAGTAATTATTTATGTGATTAGGCGGAGGCTAGTGCAATATTTCAGAGTTCGAGGTTTACCGAGTTACCCGAGGTGAGTCTTCTCACTATACTTTACCTTGAGTGGCAAGTAGAGTTATGTGACAGAGTATCTTGTATGCTATGTATGTGATGTGTTGCACTGCATTATTTCTATGTGATTTACGCTGTGTGTATTCCAGAGTTTACAGAGTTAGGACCGGAAGGTCCACAAAGTTAGGACCAGAGGGTCCACAGAGTTAGGGCCAGTGGGCCCACAGAGTTATCGCCTCGAGTGGCTAATATGTGTTATATGTGGTATTTTGGGGAACTCACTAAGCATTTATGCTTACAGTGTTGTGTTATGTGTTTCAGGTACCAGTGAGGATCGTGGGAGGGCGCCGGCATGATCAGTACACACACGAGGAGTTTTTATACATTATGATCTTGGGATGTGTTTCTATGGATTGATATGTGATACAATGAGATTTTTATAATATCTATGAATGAAAGTATGCTTTTAAAAATGTGAAAAATTGTTTGAAAAATTATAGTGTCACACAAATCCTCAGTTTGAGTCCATACTTGCCCGAAGGTGCATCCGAATCCCTCAAACCAAGGCTCTGATACCAACTTGTAACACCGTAATTTTCAAATAAATTTTTCATTTAAAATCGCATAATTCACATAACACATATCACAAAAATCTCATGTATTTAATTTATAGCAACACAACTCCATAATTGATTGATTAATAATCCAGGATCCTCATAACTCTTTCTCTGGTGTGTACAATCTAGCCGATGCCCTCCCGCGATACTGAGAAAAACCTGAAACACATAACACATAACACGGTAAGCACGAAGCTTAGTGAGTTCCCTAAAATACCATGCACAAATAATTAGCCACTCGAGGCTATGTCTCTGGAAGACCCTCCGGTCAATGTGTCTCAGTGGGACCCTCTAGTCCCACAGCTATTTGGACCCTCCGGTCCGGTCTAAGTGAGAACCTTCCGGTCTCGTACTCTGAAGGACCCTCCGGTCCTAACTTTGATGGCTCTGAGTAATATACACCATAAATCACAAAGAAATAATGCAGGATATCACAATATACAATATAAACACATAAGACATCTCAGTCACACAAAATACCACTCATGGTAAGTATAGTGAGAAGACTCGCCTTGCGAACAAGCACGCAAATATCCTCGAACTCGAATCTCGAACTAGCCACCACCTAACACATAGAGTAAATATCTCTAATTAATACTCGATTCTCGACTCTAAGTAACCACATGTTATCCTTTTCTCTCTAACTCTCGAATTGGGTAAAAGACCATTTTACCCCTCCATGGTCTCAATTACTCATGTTGATCAAACCCTAAAGTCAACAGAAATCAAACTCGAGTCAACAGTCCTTTTTGACCCGACTCGTCGAGTGCACTCATGCAACTCGTCGAGTCCCCTCTTTTCCTCAGAAGTCTCAAGAAATTCCAGCTCAGCTCGTCGAGTTGACCCCTAACTCGCCGAGTTATCGCATGATCAAACTCATCGGGACAAACCCTAACCGACTCGTCGAGTCAGGCCATGGACTCGGCGAGTCCCCTCAGTCTGTTTTCGCATTCAGACGTTTTAAGGCAGATCTACTACCCTAAACTCTAGATCTAGCCTCCCAAGGCTCGACTGTCACGTAAAGCTTCGATCTTTACGTTCATGCATGGCATACTTGCTCCATAATGCTAATACAAGTTCTAACAAAGGTTACATGCTCAAGGTCTTGTCTCTAACTCAATAAAGTTCGGGTCTTTGGGCTCACAAAGCCTCCTACAACTCAGATTTGAGGTTTCAACCTCAATCATGCTCAAAGATCACTATGACACCAAAAAGAATGGGAGAAACCCTAGAAACTCCCTAAACCAAAATCTTCATAAGGAAATGACCAAGTTAGCATCTTTTTACCTCCAACTGAAGCAAAACTCTGAAAAACCTCTAGATCCAAAGCCTCCCCTTGAACCAATCTTTGATGCTCTCCACTTCTCCTTCAATAATGCACTAAAATCCACAAGATTAGCCTCTTTCTCACTCTCTAGCTCAAATGGACGATTAGGGTTTCTCTCAAGGAAGTAGGGTGACTGGTGAGGCACAAATGGGGCTATAAGTTCCCTTATATAGGCCCCAACCCCGGGAAATTAGGATTTCTCTGCCCAGCACCTACTCGGCGAGTCGGCTCTCTGACTCGTCGAGACCATTCATTAATCCCATATGGACACTCTGTTGGATTAGTGTCTAAGTCCATAACTATAATTGGTATGTACTTGACCCGATTGGCATGGTCCATTTGGGTTGCATGGCATTGGAACAATTTGGATAGACTTTTGTGAGAAAAGGATATTTATGATTTGTTAATATATTATAAGTTCTAGTATATTAATATGAAATCATATTATTTAATTAGTATTGAGCAAGGATTAATTTGGAATTAATTTTGTGATCAAAAGGAGACTAATTAAATATATGGGGATTGATTGTGTAAATCATTCATTCTTATATATGTGGGCTTATGATCCATAGTTCTTCATGTTGGGCTAAACCCATGGAGTAACCCATGGATACTCCATGGAGGTTTTAACCCATGGAGCATGAAGAATATGGAAAGACATGAGTTACATGGTGTAACCCTAATAGCCACCATATATAAGGACCCCATGGCTCAAGAAATTGGCACTAGTGTGTGTACACATAAGGGCTAGCCGATTTGAGCATAGGAACCTTTTCTCTCAAGTTATTCCAAGATGTTGGTGATGTTGTGTGAACCATTTGAGGTGTCACAATTGAGGCATTAGGCTCTTAAGCTCCATGGAATCAAGCTACATGAAAAGGTATGTCTTCTAACTTGTTTATATTACCCAAGTATCAAAGATGGTATGCTAGTTAGGGTAATACCTTGGAAAATGATATTTGCATGTATAATAGAGAAAACATATATCCAAGGTATTTAGGGTTGCATGTACACCTTAGGAGTGTTAGAATGCTCAAAACCCTTCAGTGGTATCAGAGCCAAGGTTTGTTTTCTTTTACACTTGATGCAATTTGCTGAAAAAAGCTGAAAAAAATCGAATTTTTTGCTGTCTGGACAGGGGACTCGACGAGTTCATTGAGGGACTCGACGAGTCCATGTGTAAAATCATCCAACTCATCGAGTTGGTTCATGCACTCGTCGAGTTGGACCCCCTGACAGCATATATTCGAGGTTTTTGGCTGGAATTGGACTAGGAACATTACCCTAAGCTGTTTTTGAACTTGTAAACCTGTTTTTGATGTGGTAATGTTCATGCTAATCCAATTTCATAGATAATTGTCAATAGATTCATGTTTTGTATTAGTTTAATGGTTAGGCTAATTACATGAAAATTGTTTGATTTGAATTATCTTGTTCTTATGAGTTGATTTAGATTAATAGAAAAGTTATGTGATAATATGTTTTCAATCCAAATTAATCTAAAAGTTGTTCATAATATGTGTTTTTGTAACTTGTCCTCAAGTTATATGAAAAGTCACATTTATGATTATTAAAACTCATAAGATTTCATTAAGTTATGAAAAATGGAGAGTCTCATTTTTAAATGTTTTAAAGTCTTCCATAACTTGTCCTCAAGTTATGGAACTTGAAGAGTTTTTTCATTAAAACTACTTTAAACACATAAGTTGTGGAATTGAAAAGCTTTGTAGTGTTCAAAACTTGCGCTCAAGTTTTGGAATTTGTAAAGTTTCCCCATGAATACTTTAATTCCAAGTTAAGCCCTTAGATTTTTAAAAGTTAAAATTCAACCCTTATACTATTATAATATTAATAGTTAATAGTTATATATATGTATAAGAACAAAGTCAGTCTTACCGTTAGTAGGCCTCATTCACGAAGCGGTCTATAAGGGGGGTATAAGGTTGTTGCCTTTAAAATGGCAACTTAATGGGTGTCCACTCTCACCCACCGCTTCCTTGACTGGTGGAGGGTCGTTAGCCGAACGGGTAGGACAAGGACTATAATTCTCCCTTCATTAAAAGTATTAATGATAAATACTAAGTAACTAAACCTTTTATAAATTCCCAATCTTAGTTACTTAGTAAAATGTGAATTTGGTGCTAACCCATGAAATTACACTTTGCACTTTGCTTAAGTCGTTAGTGGAGCGCGTGTGGTTAACCGGCACACTAACCTTGATTTAACAAGGTAGGCAAAGGGTAACTTAATGTTTATCATAGTATCGGTGGAGCGCGTGTGGTTAACCGACACATCGATTGAGTGGTAAATATTAAGGGTACCAAGTATATTTGCATGGTTATTCACACCTTGTTTTGTGATCCTCGGCATCCCAGTCACAAAATGTGAGAGGACACAATCGAGATTGAAACATGCCATTGAAAAGTTCAATGAATCTCAAAAGATCTAGGAGTTTCAAATCCAATTAAAACCTAATAAGTTATTTTGTTTTTCATGGTGGAAATTGGTGAATCGTCATTCGCCTACCTTCAAATATTTTATAGCTTGGATTACGGCATCCGTCTTCCAAGTTATAAAATATTGTGTTGGGTCCTAGCCTTAATATTTCATATTGGGTGTGATATTAAGGACTTTAAATCAACTAACTTGAATATCTCCCATTGTAGATGTCTGGTTCAGACAACTATGATCTTCCCAAATCCTTAGGAACAAGCTTTCCTAATGAAGATGATGTCCTATGGTTGGCTCATGGAAATCATACTTCTCTACCTCCACCTCCTCAAATTATTCTCCCTAACCCACAAGTTCAAGGTCACTCAAGCCCTATTGGCAAGCAAAGTCTATGTGTGCTCACATCTTGGAGATAAAGTTACATATTGACAAGCCGGGAGAGTTGGGTGTCAAAGTCTTGAGGAAGTTGGATGTTCAATCACTTCCTAAGTCACATAGTGAGTTCTTTAACGACTACTATGTAAAAGACTATGACATGACCCTTAATGATCTAATCTATTTGCTTGGTGCTGCTGAATCAGCAATGATTTGGAGCTCTGGTAAAGCAAATTTGATTAGTAGATCAACTTTCCAAACTACCATGGACATTTACAATTGGTAACATTGGATACCTAGAAAACCTTTTTCTTCCCAATGGAAAGGGATCGGTCATAGTCAACTCGGTTGACCAAATGGTAAAGAGAAAGGCTAAGTATGAGATAGTCATGTGTGCCATTCCCAAAGGGTCCATATGTTTCTGTTGCCAAAGGAAGGAGCATTGGTTGCGAAGCTGCCTTAACTACTTGAAAGATCTGAGAGAAGGTCTAGTCAAAAAGTTTGACTCTGCTTCAGGTAAGTCCACTATCTAAATCTATTAAGTTCCTATTTAGAGATTCTTATTACATCATGTGACTGGGTCACATGTTGAAGTTTTAAGAATCAAAGAAAAGAGAGGAAGCTTAAAGAAGAGTAAGCTGATTCTGATCGCGAAGATGGATTTCGATCGCATGGGTTGGTGATCAGAATTTTTGAGTTGCTGCTTAAGAGTTGTGATAGATTTCTTAGGAATAGATAACAACATAGTTTTCATATGCATTTGCATTGTAAGGATAAGTTTTTTCCGCAAGTTTTAAATAAAAGAAAAGTTTCGTTTTATTTATTTTTAAATATCCTTACAGTGGCATTTGTGGAAAATTGTTGTTTATATGATTCCATTGATAGCAACATTGGAAAATGGATTTGATTCTTTCGTTTGTGGTAGTGTCATAATTTACCAAATAAGGAAAGATTCTCATCACCCAAGTTTCAGTTGGATAGAAACTTGGAATCATGCAAGTCGTATGATGAATGAGAATTTTTCATCTTTGGAAAATTAAGACTAATATGTAACACCGTAATTTTTCAAACAAAATTTTCATTTTAAAATCGCATACTTTTCGTAACATATTGTATAGAAATCTCGTTTATTCAATTTACAAAACACAACTCCATTAATAAGCCAGGATCCTCAAAACATGACCCTTTCTCTGGTGTGTACAATCAAGCCGGTGCCTTCCCGCGATCCTCTGAGATACCTGAAACACATAACACATAACACGGTAAGCACGAAGCTTAGTGAGTTCCCCAAAATACCACATACAACACATACGCCACTCGAGTCTACAGTATGATCCTCCGGTCGATGTGTCTCAGCGGAACCCTCCAGTCCCGTAACTCGTTGGACCCTCTGGTCCGGTCTGTATCGTTGGACCCATCGGTCCGGTCTATATCGTTGGACCCTTCGGTCCAGTCTATATCGTTGGACCCTCCGGTCCAATCTATACAACACATAGCATACATATATCACAATGCACATAATCTCATACATACACATAGCACACAAGACCCTCCGGTCTACACATAGATACCACTCTAGGTAATGTATAGTGAGAAGACTCACCTGACCAGCAGCAAGTAAAGACCCCGCTCCCGAATCTCGAACTAGCCTCCACCTAACACAAGGGATGAATATCTCTAAGTGATACTCTAATCACAACTCTAATGAACGAAGGCTATTCTTCCTCTCTTTAACTCTTTGAAGTGGATAAAAGACCATTTTACCCCTCCATGGTCTCTACTACTTATGTTGATCAAAGCCCCAAAGTCAACAGAAGTCAAACTCGAGTCAACAGTCCATGTTTGACCCGACTCGCCGAGTGCACCCTTGCGACTCGTCGAGTCCACTTATTTTCCTCAGAAATCTCATGAAGTTCCAGCTCAACTCGTCGAGTTGACCCCCAACTTGTCGAGCTATCGCATGCTCAAGCTCTTCAGGACAAACCCTCACTGACTCGTCGAGTCAACTCATGGACTCGACGAGTCCCCTCGGTCTGATTCCTCATTCGGACGTCCAAAGTCAGATCTCTCATTCCAAACCCTAGATCTAGCCCTTTAAGACACCAGAGACACATAAAGTCTCGACCTTTACGTTCATGCATGGCATAAATGCTTCAAAATGCCAAAACAAGCCCTTCTTAAGGTGTTAAGCACAACAACCCTCATTTGGATGAATAAAGTTGGGACCTTTGGACTCTAGGGACCTCACAAGGTCCAGATCTGAGGACTAGGCTTCTAGCTAATCCATTTTAATCAAAGTCCCAAACCAAAGGTGGTAAAAGCCCTAGAACTCCAAACACATGAGATCTAACCAAAATAATAAGAAAGGTGCAGACTTTTACCTTCCTCAGAAGCTTTGGACGATCTATCACTGGATCCAACTTTCCCCCTCTTGATCCTTGCTTGATCTCCTTCTCTCCTTCTCAAATGATGCACTAAAAATCCCAAGATAGCTTCTCTCTCACTTTCTAGCTCAAATGACCTTTAGGGTTTGCTTCTAGGGAAAGGGTGGCCGCAAATGAGGCTATAAGTGCCTTTAAATAGGTCCCAAACCCCGGTAATTAGGGTTTCTCTAATCAGCGCCTACTCGGCGAGTCCCTCCTCTGACTCGTCGAGTCCATTCATTAAGTCCACGGGAAAAACCCGGTTCGACTCGACGAGTTAGACACTCAACTCGTCAAGTCTCTTCTTTAATCATAAGATCAAACTACACGATAATATCCCTGAAAATCCGGATGTTACATAATACCTTGGTCACATGTATATGTGAGTCAAGTGAAGGACTAAGGGATCGAGTACACATTCTTGTGCACTGGTCAAGTCCACCACAAAAGATCGATAAGACTATTCGTCATGATTTACTAAAGTTTAGTAAATATGGTTATACTTACAAGTTTAAGTATAATTCTGAAGCATTGGAAAAGTTTCGATGTATGGAAGAACGAATAAGAAGAATCAAATTTGGTAGAAAGATAAAAGTTTCTCAAATTTGAAAAGATGGGAGAGTACTTTAGTATCATGTTTTATGATTATCTTAATGATTGTGAGACCATATGACAATTCATTCTCTAAGGACATCTTAGTGCATTCCTATGGCTAAGAAGAGGAATCGTGAATTGTTGAAATGGTTAAATCAAGAAGATGAGTCATTACTTTGTTCCAAAACAAGTCTTAGAGTCATACTATAAGATTGTAATTTGAGTGAAACATCTTTAAGAAGGTTTATAACACTTGTCAAATGTAAGAGTAAAATGTGTTCTACTCTTGTACATTTGAAATTGGTAAGTTGTGATGTTTTGGATAAAACAAAGACCAAATAAGGCCAATTGTGTGAAGTGTTTATCCTGTTAAAGGATCCGCACTATCTCTTGAATATTTGGCAAGAGAGTCTTATATGTCAAGAGGACAGTGGGAGTCTTAAAGATCTTGAAAAAGCTTCAAGATCTAATCAAGAATAAAAACCTGTAGTTTATCACTAGCACACGACGTGAGGTTTATAACCTAATCGTGTTGACATATTCCTGTTTCTATGCCCATTCCAGTTAAAGTTATCTTTGCATATGAGTTCTGAGAGTTCTGAATTGGTTGCATAACAACTTGGAAGCAATGGCAGGCCCTTGTGCTGCCAGGTGGCAAGAAGTTAAGGCTGCACAAGTTCGGTCCATATGAGTTTGAATTTGTCACTAACCTTGTCTTGTGATTATGGTTTTGACAAATTTACATGGAAAGGAACACATACACCATAAAATCTAAGTGTCATAAGGTTTCTCTCCGATTCATGAAAATGATGGTGAGGAAACGCTTTCACTAAGTAGATTTTAAGTAGATAGCAATTATGATATTTGCAGTCTCAAAGTCGTTAGTGGAGCGTGTGTGGTTAACCGGCACACTAACATGGACTTGTGAGAAATGTCAGAGGTCTAAGCAATTGAGACTATGATTACGACATCCCTTTTCATAGTTCTAGAATTGTTTAGACACACATGTGAGCTATCTAAAGAAAGGTGTATGATTTTGATAAAGTTTTATCAAAGCATTTCGTATCAGAAGTCAGAACTTTGGTAAGAAAGTCAATAAAGTATTGATTTCTAGAAGTCCAACTGATTTCTGAGTACATGTCATAGCTAGTGGGAGCATAAGTGTTATGCTAATAATCATCATGTTAGTGGGAGCATGATAATAATCATAAGTGTTGCAAGTTAGCAATGTTAATTATACAAAACAAAAGGTTTCAATTGGAAAAAGTTGTTTTGCTATAATTAAGGGAGAGGAAATTATACTTCATTTCAAATCTAAAAGCTTAGATCGTGATGTTTTAATCATCTTTAGTCAAGGATATATATATATATATATATATATATATATATATATATATATATATATATATATGAGTTTTATGTTGGAATGGATCAACTTAAGGAAATTCTATATATGGGTCCTTTATTTGCGTTCTAAAATTCGATTATGATTACGACATCCCTTTTCATAGTCTGAATTTTGAGAACATGGAAAATAGAAGTAGAAATATTATAGCAAAAGACTGGTCTAGTATCATGTATTTATGTGAGACATCATGAATCGTGTCCAATATGCTTCGGATATAGGGTCGATTGCATGTGCTATAATATTCATCTGTTCTAAATTTTTCCAAATTCCTAGAGCATTAAGAGGGAAAAGTACTAGAACTGGATATGACTAAAGTGATTAAGCAATTGTCGAGGACAATCTAAGGTTTACCAAAGATTGGTTGCTCAGGGACAATTGGAAGTATAGTGTTAATTTTGGAAGGACCATATTGACATATTCTGAAAAGAGGCAACTCTTGGTCAAAAGTGATAGTCAAAATGGAAATATGGAAATGTTTCACATGTGGAAGTTATTCAGTCTGTGTAAGATTAGGAAACTTAATGCAAGAAGGATGTTCAAAGCAATGTACTTTGAATTTGAGACTTCGTTTCCATGGAGTTGATCTCCATTGGAATACTCTGTAATGTCTGTTGACAAGTCTTTGTGACTTTGTGCATAATCATTACAAGAGGATCAATGCATATAAGTTTAGAATCTAACAGATTTAGGTAAATGGCAGGAATTTGGAATTCTTGCATTTGCGGTAAGGATTTGGGATTGTGAAATGAGTATCATTGGAATTATGTTCAATCGATCTATTTCACAAAGTAAAAGATCATAGACAAACTTAGTGTGCATACTTGGTTTATGACATAATTAATGTTTGGAAAAACATAGTATGCATACTTGGTGTATGGCATGACTAATGTTTAGAAAACATAGTGTACATTCTTGAAGCATGGGACAACTATTGTTTTTAATTCAAGTATAAAGTTGATAGTTTGAAACAGTATGCAATGAATAATGTGTAATCAATATGGTGATAAATAAAAGGTGTTCTATTTATATTCATAAGTTCTGAGACCATATTGGATTCGATTATTCTTGTGTTTCACTTTGCATGTTTTGACTTCCAGAATAACTAGGTCGTTCTTCCTTAATGACTAAGTTATTCAAACCATCCACAGTCGGTCATATGTTGGAAGTAGATATGAATCAAGACTGTCATGAAGCTGGATTGTAGATGTCCAAGGTATGGGACATAGCAAGAGTTGCTGCAACATTCATGAGTGCTCATAAGTTCTGAGTATTGGATTAAACCTACGCTCATTTGAATCACTTCATGGATTTTATCACGAGTGATCATGAGACGATAATACCTTATATTCTTCAAACCTAGAGATATGAGTTGTTACCTATGAGTTGGTTATACATTGATTGTACGAAAACGCATTGGTAACTCGATGTTATAAAACGTGCCTTTGTGTATGATTCAACAAGTAGTAGAACAAGCATATGAGTCGAATTTTATCCATTCCTTTTACCCTTGAAGGGATAAAAGCGATATTTGTGGGCCCCTCGATGATTTAGTGATGACACCCCGAAGTGCTTGGCCAAGCCAGGACTGATTTGATTTGTTCAATTAGTCGGTCGTCATAAATCGGAAATCGGGAAACAACAAATAGACAAAGAGAATGATTATAATCCATGTCTCAGTCCATATGATATCTAGAATGGAGGAATATATGATCCCTTATCTAATGGACGCGTCATTGATTTGTTCAGAGTTCGACAACAGCTTTTAAGAGCTACGATTGCTAGTCAGGTTTTGAAGTCATACGCAATAATAGTTTTAGACTTATCCAAGTGCGAGACTGTTGGATTAGTGTCTAAGTCCATAACTATAATTGGTATGTACTTGACCCGATTGGCATGGTCCATTTGGGTTGCATGGCATCGGAACAATTTGGATAGACTTTTGTGAGAAAAGGATATTTATGATTTGTTAATATATTATAAGTTCTAATATATTAATATGAAATCATATTATTTAATTAGTATTGATCAAGGATTAATTTGGAATTAATTTTGTGATCAAAAGGAGACTAATTAAATATATGGGGATTGATTGTGTAAATCATTCATTCTTATATATGTGGGCTTATGATCCATATTTCTTCATGTTGGGCTAAACTCGTGGAGTAACCCATGGATACTCCATGGAGGTTTTAACCCATGGAGCATGAAGAATATGGAAAGACATGAGTTACATGGTGTAACCCTAATAGCCACCATATATAAGGACCCCATGGCTCAAGAAATTGGCACTAGTGTGTGTACACATGAGGGCTAGCCGATTTGAGCATAGGAACCTTTTCTCTCAAGTTATTCCAAGATGTTGGTGATGTTGTGTGAACCATTTGAGGTGTCACACTTAAGGCACTAGGCTCTTAAGCTCCATGGAATCAAGCTACATGAAAAGGTATGTCTTCTAACTTGTTTATATCACCCAAGTATCAAAGATGGTATGCTAGTTAGGGTAATACCTTGGAAAATGATACTTGCATGTATAATAGAGAAAACATAGATCCAAGGTATTTATGGTTGCATGTACACCTTAGGAGTGTTAGAATTCTCAAAACCCTTCACACTCGACTCTACTCGATGAGTTGGACTCACAACTCGCCGAGTCACTCCATAAATCTCAGATTAATTACACAATAATATACCTGAAAGTCCGGATGCTACACTAGCATATATAATTCGAAATTAACATATGAAAAGGGTTATAAAGATTACCTCACTTGTTATATTGTAATAACAAGACAATCCTTTAAGTCCTTGACTCTTGAAAGTTTAGTGCCCCAAGTGTTGCACCTCTAATGGAGTCACAAACACCCAATGCAAGAGGATGAGTTGGAGAGACAAGGAAATCTGCTACACTAGGGTTTCATAAGCATAGGGCCGAAACTCTTATGCCTGGGGGGTTCCTTATATAGCTGTGGGCTGCTAGGGTTTGTTTAAGGCTTAAGCAGCCCATGGACTCCTCCTTATGAGGCCTTGGACGAAATCTATAGGGCTTCCCTATAGGATTTCGTCCACTCCTAATTAAGGAGTCCAATAGCCCAGTTCTGCAACTATCAATGATTTACAAAACAGCCCCTCCATTATTAATCAATTCCTTTAATTCCAAAATTAATATCAAATTAATTTCTGATTAATCACTAATTAATCATATGATTTCTAAATAATATATTAATCTTATAATATATTAATAAAATCATTTGAGTACCAATTTATTATTTCACATAATAAATCCTACTCTCTCTCCGCTAGTCATCCTATCAAGTTGCATGAGTGAAGGCAACCCAAAAGGACCATGCTACATATCAAATCAAGTACAAAGCAGTTATAGTTATGGACTTAGAAACCTAATCCCACAATTGATAGGTATAAAATACATATACAATTTAAATCGAGTAAAACATGTATAAACTGTTCATCTAGCACATATATCAGGAACACAGATAATAGGCACATATAGCAAGTAATTCATATTAAATACTTCATATCTATGTGTAAGATGAAAGTAACTATGCACTCACTTGTTAAAGTCATGACTCCAAACTCGGGAAGCGCTTCGCTTCTAACAATTTTATTTTCCTTAGACGAAACCTAATATCATTATCACTAGATTTTAGTCTAATATTTATTGCGACTAATTATTAGTCTAGATTTATCATTAACTCAAGGTCTACGTCATGATCTATCAAGTAAGGATCAGCCAGGCAGGACAGTTGGGAGACTGGATCATTTCGGCATATAGCTTTTCTGAAATCCAACAACCGAGTCGAACGTGACCATTCTAGACACCTCTCCCGTAAGTAGATTAATCAGTATAACGACTTTGAATCACTGATAAATCTTTTTTATAGGTTTATAATAATGATAATGAACTTAAACATAATTTATACTTAAAGTAGGGCAATCATAACTTACTTATAAGGGGGTTTTAGCTAGGAGTCGGGCTCTGTAGGGGCACAACTTCTGAGCCGAAAGCTATTCTTCTTGAAGCCTTCCGGCGCTCCGGGCTTCGCCTCTAACACTTGGGAAGTGCTAGGGAATGGGAGGGGCTAAGGAGGGTATTTGAGAGAGAAAGAATGGTTTTGGTGTGACGAAAATGGAAGATTTGCGTCTCTATTAATTGGCTGGGAAAATGGATTACGCTGGGCGTAATATCGATATACGCTGGGCGTAATCGGTACGTGGGGCATACCAAGCCTGGTACGATGGGCGTATGGGACACGTGTCGCGATCCGGTGGCAAGGCGTGGGGAGGAAGCAACGGTCCTGATTCAACACGTTTCACCTCCGAAGTTAATTAAGAAAATTAATTATTATCTAAAATATGTAAATTTTGCATACAAACTCCATTTTTGACGTTCTTTATATCTACGCGTAGGTAGCGACGTGATCTACAACTTTCGTTTAGACTCTGTCGGCTAATTTTGACTTTATTTTTTTTTAAGTTATATTTTAACAGGCTTAGACAGATAAAGTCCGTTAAAAATTCATAACTTTGTCATCCGACTACCGTTTTCGTCTATCTTTATATCGTTGAGCTTATATTAACGAGATCTTCGATTCCCGTTTAGATTGTGTCGGCTAAAAATCGATTGATCTAAAATTTGATTTCCAGGCTGCATACTGCTATGCCAAATCTTAGAAAAATCATAACTTCCTCTAACGAAGTCAGATTCTGACGTTCTCTATACGCACGCTCTCGGTTTAAAGTAGACTACGAATTTCGTTTAGATCACTAAGGCTAAAAAATATCTTATCGCAAACTCACTTTTTACGTCACACATCGTGTTGGTTTTGTCACCAAACTTCGTCGGGTCATAACTTCTTCGTTATAATTCGGATTTCAACGTTCCTTATATCCCTGAAATCCTTGTTACGTCTACTTCAACTTTCTTTAAGTATATTGGGTCAAATATTCATTCTATTTTTGAAACATATTTTATTATTATTTTATTATATCGTTATAAGCACATATATTGCACATAAATCTCATAATACTCAAATAATTCTTCTTCATTACTTCAAAATAGGTTACAATTGTTGACCTTAACTATTACATCATTATAATAATGCTTAGCCTAGAAACATAGTTGTTACATGGTATAACTGTATAGGTGGTGCATAACATCGATATTTCTGGCAGTGAGAGTAGTAGCAGTTGAGTATCAACTGAGAGGTGAGTCTTCTCACGGTGCTTATGGGTCGAAGGCACCCATGTCGGTCCTCTGGATTGTGTATAGGATGCTAGCTGTCTTTGTGACTCTTATATGTTTGTATGTTTGGGTTGAAATAAACCCATGGTTAGGCCCATAATTGTATGCTTGGTTTGAAAGAAACCCCAGGGTTGGGCCCATTATTACATGATCAAGTTGAAACATAACCTTGGGTTGGGCCCCAGGGTGGGGCCCAAGATTGTATGTTCGGTTGGAATATACCTCAGGGTTGGGCCCAACTATATGTATGGTATGTGGTGCTTTGGGGAACCCACTAAGCTTTGTGCTTACAGTTTATTGTTTATGGTTTTAGGTACTTCCGGTACGAAAGGGAAGGGCCCGATGTGATCGCACAACATCCCCCGCCCCCCATTGATTCTGCATTTATGACTATTTTACTCTGATGATTTTTGATATACTGTATCGTGGTTGATTTGAGACACCTGATGTAGGGTATTAATGATTTATAAAACAAAAAAAATTTATTACTGTTTTTGGGATGTTACAAGTTGGTATCAGAGCCTTGGTTTGAGGGATTCGGGTACACTTTCGGGTGTATCAGAAATCAAACTGAGGAATTGACAATCTTTTTCAGAAGAAAATTGAATTTTCTAAAAGGATTTTTACAAAGAAGAAAAGGAGTGTGATGCGTGCAAACAGCCGAGCTCAAGTAAGTGGTTCCCAAAATACACATACCCATGTGTTATGATTATTATGCCTGATATGTAAACTACATGCTAGAGTAGGGCTAAGGGTACCTTCAGGAATCGTATGTTAGAATTGCATGATTTTGTGATGCCTTATAGCCTAGGAGGATTGAATGGTATGTGTTGCTTGGAATTGATATCGACTCAGTTTAATTGCTAAGTGTATGCTTCAAAAATTGTACACGATTGGGTTCATATAGCCCTAAAATGACCGGTTTAGCCTCATTTCCTGATCCTTGTTTGGTTATGGACTTAGGGTTGAATCATTATTCGACAGTCTATGTGATCCCATTTTGTGTACAACTTGCATGCATAAGGCAACCAACAGTGTTGGTTGAGATTCTCAGTATTGCAGGTCGGTCGAGTTGAGAATTCCTAGGAGAGCCTAGGAAATGCCATAGTGAGATATGTATGATTTTCATCATAGTTATGGTGTGTGTAGTTTTAGTGGGTTGACTTAGAGGATTCAGGATGGTTCTTGGGGAAAGTACAGATAGGTGTGGAAGGTAGTATTGGGCTCGTACTACTGAAAGCACAAGATCTGTACTTGAGTCAAGGACGGTCTCGGAGATTCTAAGGGGCCATGTAGAGTGGAAGTTCCCTCAATTTTATGTTGATTGTTTATATGTTTGTATTTCAGTTGATTATGGTGACCACTCGGAGCTTCTGGGTCTGGTTCTAGCTTTGGTGTCGAACCGATGGATGAGCGGCTACGCGAGTTTTTCACATTAGAGATTACTCACGGTATCATGGAGGCCACCCTTGTGATTTTTGGTACCATCAAGGAAGGGATTATGAAGCTCTTGGATGAGCGACTTGGGGAATTACGGGCATAGATCACCGCGGGACATTTAAGAGCACAAACTCCCACATTTCGGGAGTTTAAGGCCCATGGAGCTCCGGAGTTCTTTAGGGATAAGGACCCCATTGCTAGCCGCCGCTGGATTACTGACATTGAGAATGCTCAGTAAACGAGCTTGTGCCTGGAGGGGCGAAGGCAGGGCATTTCAGTTGATGGCTGAGGAGGCAAGGGCAGCACCTGATGTGGATGCGGGTATGTCTCCTTAGCTTAACGATTATTATTTCCTTTGTTTATGCTCATATATTATTTGATCATGTTTAGGGACTTTCTTAGTCAATGGTATGACTGCTCATGTTTTGTTCGATTCGGGTGCTACCCAATCCTTTGTATCTCTTGCGCTTAGCAAGAAGTTTAGTGATGCTCCCAAGATTTTAGATTATCCATTGCAGGTAGAGATTGTTGATGATCGTTGAGTAAGTGATTCGAGGGTTCATCGATGGTGTGTTATGAACTTGTTCAGCGAGTGATATTTTATTAATTTGGTTTTGATTCCTCTGCGAGGGTTGAATGTTATTATAGGGATGGATCGATTGGGTCCCAATGTGGACATGATTGACTGTCAGCACCAGTTCGTGAGAGTTCGAACCCCAAGTAGGGAGAAATGATTATTTAGGGAAAGGGTGCTCAGCGCGAACAGACTCTCTGCTCAGCCGCGAGGGCTAGGAGATATCTTCAGCAGGGTTGTGCTAGATTATTGGTCTGTGTGGCGGATACTCGAGTTGGGGGCATGGAAACCATGAGTGATGTATCCGTCGTCTGGGATATTCCTGATGTATTTCTTGAGGACTTTCATGGAGTGCCTCCCGAGAGGCAGGTTGAGTTCCGGATTGATTTATTTCCTGGTGCGCCCTCGATAGCCAAAGCACCATATCGATTAGCACCACTGGGAGATGCAGGAGTTGTGTACGCGGCTTCAGGAGTTGTTGGACAAGGGGTTTATCAGACCAAGTAGTTCTCCTTGAGAAGCACCGATCATGTTCGTGAAAAAGAGGAATGGTTCACATAAGATGTGCACTCACTACCGGGAGTTGAATAAGCTAACGGTGAAGAACTGTTACCCACTCCTGAGGATTGATGACCTATTTGACCAGCTTCAGGGTACATATTGGTTCTCCAAGATTAATTTGCGGTCAGGTTACCACCAGATGAGGGTCATAGATGAGGATGTGCAGAATACGACCTTCAAAACTCGTTATTGTCATTACGAGCTCGTGGTGATGCCATTTAGACTCACCAACGCACCAACAATATTCATGGATCTCATGAACCGGGTATGCAGACCGATGCTGGATCGGTCGGTGATTGTGTTTATTGATAATAATCTGGTCTTCTCCAAGTTCTAGGAGCATCACGAGGATCATTTGTAGGAGGTACTGGTGGCTTTAAGGAGGGAGAGGCTGTATGAAAAATTCTCCAAGTGTGAGTTTTGGTTGCGCGAGGTGCAGTTCTTGGAGCACAACATCAATCAGAAGGGTATTTGGTCGATCCGGCCAAGATTGAGGCCATGATGCAGTCGGAGATTATGAGAACACCATCAAAGATTTGGAGCTTTCAAGGTATCACAGGTTATTATCGGAGATTTATCCAGGATTTCTCCAAGATTGATGTACCATTGACCCACTTGACGAAGAAGAATGTTACCTTTCGATGGGGGCCCAATCAACAGGCAGCCTTTGAGACGTTGAGACAGAGATTATGTGAGGTCCCGATCCACATCCTTCCCGAGGGCATGTATGATTTTGTAGTTTATTGTGATGTGTCTATATTAGGGTTGCGTGTTATACTCATGCAGAGAGGTCACATGATTGTATATACTCCAAGGCAGCTGATGTGACAACCCGAAAGATATTCCGTTAACATAACCCATGCCGTTAATAAAATTTATTTTATTTTGGGTTTTTCCGTTCACTTTCAAATTAAATAATTCATTTAGAATTATTATTATTATTTCCTATGTATTGAAACGAAATATTTATTTGAGTGAAAACACTCTAAATAATCTTTTGAAAATTTCTAGACTACGACTAATACGGGTAATGGTCATTTACCCGGGTAAAATATTAAGCTCCATTTAATGTCCGTATTGGGTGTATTCCCACCGGGTCACTAACTCTAGACACATAAAAGGGTGGAGTGACCACCATTTGAGCTTTTCCCACACTTCAACTTTCTCTCTCTACTCTCTCTCTAGAAATCGAACTCTCTCAAGAATCTTCACTTTCAAGCTCCAAATTGGTAAGTGATCCTTCCTAACTAGTTGCTTATCCTAACATGCATGCAAATCCATGTCTTAAACTCTCAAATGCATCAAAAACTCGTGTTTACGGTTTGGGGAGCCTCCCAAAAACCGTAAACTCCTTCAATGGGGGTTTTTGAAGCCCCAAAACCCTTCCAAACCTCTTCTAATTCTTAGATCCTTACATGCATGGAGTTAGAACCACAAGATCATGAATTTTTGGCCATGAACATGAGTTTACGGTTCTTAAATATTCAAAAACCGTAAACACCCTTTCATGGGGTTTTGATGCTCCTTAACCCTTCCAATGCATGTCTAATGGCCTTGAAACTTGCTTGGATGATCTTAGAACCCTAAAACATGTCCAAATAAGCATAAACTTGAGTTTACGGTTTGGGAACATCTCCCAAAACCGTAAACACCTTCCAAGGGTGTTTTAATGCTCCAAACACTTTGCATGGCTTGTATTTGAGTCTAGAACTTGCATGAATGGCCTACAAACCACCAAAACACATGGAAAATGGACAAACATGGACAAGGGTGGGTTTACGGCCGTAAACCCATGAGTTTACGACCGTAAACTCCCCAAGGGTGGTCCAAGGACCGTAAACCCATGAGTTTACGACCGTGAACTCCCCAAGGGTGGTCCAAGGACCGTAAACCCTAATTCCTAGGCCATTTCATGTCCCGATCACTTCCTAAGCCATGGAATCAACCTTAGAACCTTCCCGTGTGCAAGATAAGGTCATTGATCAACCAAGAACACACCACTCATGAGTTTACGGCCGTAAACTCATGGGGGATGTGGTCTTTGGACCGTAAACTCCCCTAAGGGTTTACACTTGAAGAGTAAACACCTTATCTAGGCCCTACACTCCTTAGATACAACCCGTACCATCCCTAACACTTGAATTGAAGTGTTTTCATGCCTCGGAGTGTATTATCCTGCTATCTTAGTAAATCAAAGTCTAATTAGATACAATTATGTATCTCTTCATGTTACATAGGAACCTCACGTGTGTTCAAGTCCTAAGTTGCCTTCTAGCATCCTACTCGGCACATTCTCGTCAGGTGAGTTCATACCCCTACACCTTTTCCAAGTTTTTCATGTTTTCAGGGGGGGAATACAAGCAAAATCATAAAGGTTTTCATAACTTGAAAGAAACTGATGTAATTATACGATTCTCCGATAAACTTATGTTACTTTATCCCTCTTGTAATAGGCAGAGCATAAGGGATATTTTCTAAATATAATTACATAGTTTTCCTAAAATTGTATGGAACTTATCAAACCTTTCCAATCTAAATGGGGAAAAACTTATCAAACTGTGCAAATTATTATGGGAATAATTTGGGGATCTTTACCACTTATTATACGAATTTCGATTTCATGCAAAGTCAAAAATATAAACTATGTCTGATTTAGTTTATCTATGTCTAATCTAGAGTATCATGCTAAATAATTATGTTGTATTTAATTATTTATACTCTATGTTCCAAACTAATTCGAAACTCGAAAACGATTGAATCATCTGAAAATCTGTAAATACTAGCTTGTGAGACTTATCTTCGTTATATCCTTCGGGATACCAATAAATCCTCACCGGAAGTATAACCAGAGTCTCCTGGAGGGAGAACGTGAAATTTGTGGATAGATCTATTCGGGACTGACAATCCCACACCTAAACTGTTAGCTACAGTTAGGCGGGCACGCCTGGGGTGACAAATTTTGTAAATCGAACGACGCCTGAAGAACGTCAAGGAGGTCACGGGTCATATCAGTATGGTTATACGGCTCACAATACGTATTTAACAAACCAACTTGGTTACGGATTTTTCTTACTTTATTTCAACTATAGTTTTATGTATTAAAACTACCTACTTTCACACTGGATGGTGTTCCAGGGATCTAATCTAATAGTTTTATGTATTAAAACTATCTACTTTCACACTGGATGGTATTCCAGGGATCTAATCTAATAGTTTTATGTATTAAAACTATCTACCTTCACACTGGATGGTATTCCAGGGATCTAATCTAATAGTTTTTATGTATTAAAACTACCTACTTTCGTACTGGATGGTATTCCAGGGATCTAATCTAATAGTTTTATGTATTAAAACTATCTACTTTCACACTGGATGGTATTCTAGGGATCTAATCTAATAGTTTTTATGTATTAAAACTACCTACTTTCGTACTGGATAGTAATTCCAGGGTCATAACTTATGGTTTTCATATCCTATTCAAATTAACTTACATATAAGAAAATATGGGATTTTCTTGGATATCAACTGTTCATGAAACTAAAGGAAAAAAAAAAAAAACAAACCGCTTATGAACTCACCAGCTTTTTGCTGATATTTTAAAACTGCTTGTATTCTCAGGGCATCCATAGACAGGTACTCCCACTAACTTTTGGAGAAGACGGAGCATATAGAAGACTCGTCTTCACTTTTGTTCTAACGAATGTATCTAAGAAAAAATTGTAGTACTTTATTTTCAAACAAATGTAAAACTTTCTCATGTAATGTAATGGTTTTGTTTACTATGCTTGCTATGTACATTGGTTGTGATACTCTACATAACGTCACTCCGCCCCGGAACGTTTCCGCCAAAAAAAAAAAAAAAAAAAAACAAACCGCTTATGAACTCACCAGCTTTTTGCTGATATTTTAAAACTGCTTGTATTCTCAGGGCATCCATAGACAGGTACTCCCACTAACTTTTGGAGAAGACGGAGCATATAGAAGACTCGTCTTCACTTTTGTTCTAACGAATGTATCTAAGAAAAACTTGTAGTACTTTATTTTCAAACAAATGTAAAACTTTCTCATGTAATGTAATGGTTGTGTTTACTATGCTTGCTATGTACATTGGTTGTGATACTCTACATGACGTCACTCCGCCCCGAAACGTTTCCGCCATCGGTTTCGGGGTGTGACAGATTGGTATCAGAGCCCTTGTTTATAGTGAACTAAGTATACCGAACCTTACATGGTATACAACTATAAACACTAAGGGGCCTAAGAGCTCTAAACTAAAAGTATGCTTTTAAAATATAAGTATTTTTATAAAAGTATACAAGTAATTCCCGAGTACCGAAATCCGTATCGCGAAGAGAACAAAGCATAAGTAAATTGGGCGTTGTGCACTGTGGTTAAACCTGGGCAGTTATGTAGTCATGTCTAGGGTCAATATAGCCTGATCAACTATATTCATTCGAGACACGGCCAACATGTGCTTGGGAGTGACTGTGGTGTACAGCAGGCCTATAACTTACCTAATATCCATTCAACATAAAATACTATGGGAGTATTTTAGTCCGAACCAAATACCTCATGGAAATCCGTTCCGAGTGTTACTACTCATTCCTCCCTTAGCGATAGTTTACTTACTTCAAGTAATTTTCCTGTCCTATCGCGTAGTAGAACACTCTAAAAATTATTATGAGATATATCCTTGCTTCATATCTCTAAATTCCATCCTCCTCTTTCTTGGTCATTTCAGATCAAGATGCCTCCCCGAAGGAGATCTACCAGGAGAAACAACGACACTCCTCCACCACCGCCTCCTCCCCAATTTGATCCTGTCATGTTTCAGGCAGCTGTTACTGCTGCCGTGGCTGCTGCGATGTCACAAATGAATCCCGATGGATCTGGTGGTCAGGGAGGTGGTATGCATCCTCAAATTCAGGAAGGTGGTCAGGGACACCAGAAAGAATGCTCTTATAAAGATTTCATGAACGCAAAACCCACATCTTTCGATGGCAAGGGAGGTGTTATTGCTCTGACTCAATGGTTCGAAAAGATTGAGTCCATATTCGAAATTTGCGCAGTCTCCGAGGCCAACAAAGTGAAGTACGCCGCTTGCACTTTCATCAACAAAGCATTAACCTGGTGGAATGGCCGGGTCAAGTCCTTAACCCTACCAGTGGCAAATGCCATGGGTTGGGACAAACTGAAGGAACTCATGATAGCCCAGTACTGCCCACGGGGCGAGATGCAGAAACTCGAACACGAACTCTGGACACTGAAGATGAAGGGTTCCGACATTGCTTCCTACACTTCTAGGTTTGAAGACCTAGCACTCCTTTGTCCGGGAATGATATCCCCGGAAAGCAAAAAGATCGAACGATTCATTTGGGGGCTGACCCAGCCAACCAAGGGAAATGTTTTGGCTGCAAAGCCAGAAACCTTCGACAGCGCTAAGTGTTTGGCGCAAACCCTGATTGATCATAGCGACGAGCCCGACGAAGTGATAGCCACTCCTGAGCCGGCTAAAGGGAGTAGTGAAAATAAGAAGAAATTCTGGAACAAGCGAAAGGGTCAGGGTTCGCAAGGACCCTCGAAAAGACAGCAAACTGTGGCAGTCCACGCTGCTACAACTCCTGTCGCCTCTCCTGCAACTCAAACCCCTAACAGTGCATATACTGGTACTCTTCCCTGGTGCGATAAGTGCAGTTACCACCATCGTGCTTCCGGGCTCTATCGTGAAAAGCACTGCAACAAATGTGGTAAAAAGGGCCATCTGGCTCGAGACTGCAGAAAGCCAGTTCAGCAAACTACTCAAACCTCTGGAGCAGGTGTTGGCCGAGCCTGCTACAACTGTGGGGAGGTTGGGCATTTCAAAAGGGACTGCCCCAAAGCAGCAACAACCAACAACACCAGGAGAGTTCTAACCATGGGACAAGAAGAGGCAGTCGCTGACCCCAACGTTGTCACGGGTACGTTTCTCCTCGACAACTCTTATGCATGCATTCTTTTCGATTCTGGTGCTGAAAGGAGCTTTGTTAGTCATGCATTCAAACAATTTCTTAAGCAAAAATCCCAACCATTAACCGAAAAGTTTACCGTCGAAATGGCTAACGGTGAGAAAGAGAGCACTAACGAGATATACGTAGGGTGTACCCTATCCTTAAACGACCGTTCATTTCTCATTGACCTTATGCCAGTCTCCATAAAAAGCTTTGATGTCATCGTTGGCATGGATTGGTTGAGCCCCAATCGTGCAGACATCCTCTGTTTCGAAAAAGCTATTCGTCTCAATCTTCCTTCGGATGAAACTCTTGTAATCTACGGGGATAAACTCAGTTCAAACCTTCGCATCATTTCGTGCATCAAAGCCCAGAAACTCCTGCGGAAGGAGTGTTATGCATTCTTAGCCCATGTCGTTAACGAAAAGCAGGAAGTTAAAGACCTCGAGAGCATCCCCGAAGTCTGCAATTTTCCTGATGTCTTTCCAGAGGATCTCCCAGGAATCCCTCCTGAACGCCAAGTGGAGTTTCGTATCGACTTAATCCCCGGAGCTACCCCCGTAGCCAAATCTCCTTATCGATTAGCTCCGGCAGAAATGCAGGAGTTATCTAGTCAGCTCAATGAGCTGCTCAGTAAAGGATTCATCAGACCGAGTTCCTCGCCGTGGGGAGCCCCGATCTTATTCGTGAAAAAGAAAGATGGATCTTTTCGAATGTGTATCGATTACCGAGAGCTGAACAAGCTCACAATCAAAAACCGTTATCCCCTTCCTCGGATAGACGACCTCTTCGATCAACTTCAAGGAGCTAGCTACTTTTCCAAAATCGATTTAAGATCAGGGTATCATCAGCTGCGAGTCCATGAGGGTGACGTTCCCAAAACAGCCTTTCGGACTCGATACGGTCACTACGAATTCGTAGTTATGCCCTTCGGTCTAACCAACGCACCGGCAGTGTTCATGGATTTGATGAACCGGGTGTGTCGTCCCTTTCTGGACAAGTTTGTTATCGTATTCATCGACGACATACTTGTCTATTCCAAAAGCGAAGAGGATCACAAACAACACTTGAGGCTAGTGTTGGAAACTCTTAGATCGGAGCAACTGTACGCGAAATTCTCCAAATGTGAATTCTGGATCCGGAAGGTTACTTTCCTTGGTCACGTGGTGAGCAAGGAGGGCATACACGTGGATCCTTCAAAGATCAAAGCGATAGAAAACTGGTCAGCACCGAAAACACCCACCGAAATCCGTCAATTCTTGGGTCTCGCTGGCTACTATCGCAGATTTATTCAAAATTTCTCCAAAATTGTCAAACCCTTAACCACTCTAACTCAGAAAGGTGTACCCTTTTGTTGGAGCGAAAAGCAAGACACTGCGTTCCAAACACTGAAGCGAGCCTTGTGCAGCGCACCTATCCTGTCCCTTCCCGATGGGACGGAAGACTTCGTTGTCTACTGCGATGCGTCCAATCAAGGTCTCGGTTGTGTCCTAATGCAACGAGGCAAGGTCATCGCCTATGCTTCCAGACAACTGAAAGTACACAAAGTCAACTACACGACTCACGACCTAGAATTGGGAGCAGTGGTCTTTGCATTAAAAATCTGGAGACATTATCTCTACGGAACTAAGTGCACCATCTTTACTGACCATAAAAGTCTACAGCACATCCTCGACCAAAAGGAGCTGAACATGAGACAACGGCGATGGGTTGAACTACTCAACGACTACGAGTGTGAAATCCGCTACCATCCCGGCAAGGCCAATGTGGTGGCAGATGCCCTCAGCCGGAAAGAATACTCAGGTCGTAAGGTGAAGGCACTGACTATGACTATCCATTCCCACTTATCCGCGCAAATCAAAGAGGCTCAGCTGGAAGCCTTAAGACCAGAAAATGTGTCAGGCGAAGCCCTGAGAGGAATGGATAAGAATCTTGAGATCAGGAACGACGGAGTCTATTGTTTCATGGACCGAATCTGGACCCCAAAGTTCGGAGGTTTCAGAGAGGTTCTCATGAACGAAGCCCATAATACTAAATACTCCGTACACCCAGGTTCGGATAAGATGTACTTGGATCTCAAGAAACTGTATTGGTGGCCAAATATGAAGGCCGAAATCGCTACCTTCGTGGGCAAGTGCCTGACTTGCGCCAAAGTGAAGGTCGAATATCAAAAACCCTCCGGCCTACTCCAGCAACCCGAAATACCTGAATGGAAATGGGAAATGATTACTATGGATTTCATTACCAAGTTACCCAAATCTCCGAGTGGGTACGACACCATTTGGGTAATTGTCGACCGACTGACCAAATCTGCTCACTTCCTTCCTATCAAGGAAAACTTCAAAATGGAAAAACTCACGCGAATCTACATCCAAGAGGTGGTCCGACTGCACGGTGTACCTGTGTCCATCATTTCCGATCGGGATGGCAGGTTCACTTCTAGGTTCTGGCAGTCACTACAGAAGGCTCTTGGAACTAAGCTGGATATGAGCACAGCTTACCATCCTCAAACAGATGGACAGAGTGAGAGAACCATCCAAACCTTGGAAGACATGTTGAGAGCCTGCGTCATCGACTTCGGCGCGTCATGGGATACTCATCTTCCTTTGGTTGAATTTTCTTATAACAACAGCTACCATACCAGCATCAAGGATGCGCCGTTCGAAGCCCTCTATGGCCGCAAGTGTAGATCCCCTCTGTGTTGGGCTGAGTTGGGTGACACGCAGCTGGTCAAGGGACAAGTCCCTGACAGCACTCTCACTGGTCCAGAAATCATCCGCGAAACCACCGAAAAGATCGTACAAATCCGAGAACGACTTAAGGCCTCCCGAGATAGACAAAAGAGCTACGCCGATAAACGACGAAAACCCTTGGAATTCCAGGTTGGAGACCGTGTCTTGTTGAAAGTCTCACCCTGGAAGGGCATGATACGCTTCGGAAAGCGTGGAAAACTTAACCCAAGGTACATAGGACCTTTCGAAATCCTAGCCAGGATTGGTCCCGTAGCTTACAAACTCCATTTACCTCATGAACTTAGCAATATTCACCCTGTCTTCCACGTTTCAAACCTTAAAAAGTGTCTTTCTGATGAGACCCTTGTGATTCCTCTGGATGAGATCGAAATCAACGAAAACCTGAACTTTGTGGAAGAGCCCATTGAAATCATGGATAGAGAGATCAAACGAACGAAACAAAGCCGCATCCCGATAGTGAAGGTTCGCTGGAATGCCAAGCGGGGACCCGAATTCACTTCGGAACGCGAAGACTCGATGAAAACGAAATACCTGCATCTCTTTCCAATTCCATGATTTGTATCTAAATTCTAAATTTCGGGACGAAATTTCCTCTAACGGGGGGATATTGTGACAACCCGAAAGATATTCCGTTAACATAACCCATGTCGTTAATAAAATTTATTTTATTTTGGGTTTTTCCGTTCACTTTCAAATTAAATAATTCATTTAGAATTATTATTATTATTTCCTATGTATTGAAACGAAATATTTATTTGAGTGAAAACACTCTAAATAATCTTTTGAAAATTTCTAGACTACGACTAATACGGGTAATGGTCATTTACCCGGGTAAAATATTAAGCTCCGTTTAATGTCCGTATTGGGTGTATTCCCACCGGGTCACTAACTCTAGACACATAAAAGGGTGGAGTGACCACCATTTGAGCTTTTCCCACACTTCAACTTTCTCTCTCTACTCTCTCTCTAGAAATCGAACTCTCTCAAGAATCTTCACTTTCAAGCTCCAAATTGGTAAGTGATCCTTCCTAACTAGTTGCTTATCCTAACATGCATGCAAATCCATGTCTTAAACTCTCAAATGCATCAAAAACTCGTGTTTACGGTTTGGGGAGCCTCCCAAAAACCGTAAACTCCTTCAATGGGGGTTTTTGAAGCCCCAAAACCCTTCCAAACCTCTTTTAATGCTTAGATCCTTACATGCATGGAGTTAGAACCACAAGATCATGAATTTTTGGCCATGAACATGAGTTTACGGTTCTTGAATATTCAAAAACCATAAACACCCTTTCATGGGGTTTTGATGCTCCTTAACCCTTCCAATGCATGTCTAATGGCCTTGAAACTTGCTTGGATGATCTTAGAACCCTAAAACATGTCCAAATAAGCATAAACTTGAGTTTACGGTTTGGGAACATCTCCCAAAACCGTAAACACCTTCCAAGGGTGTTTTAATGCTCCAAACACTTTGCATGGCTTGTATTTGAGTCTAGAACTTGCATGAATGGCCTACAAACCACCAAAACACATGGAAAATGGACAAACATGGACAAGGGTGGGTTTACGGCCGTAAACCCATGAGTTTACGACCGTAAACTCCCCAAGGGTGGTCCAAGGACCGTAAACCCATGAGTTTACGACCGTGAACTCCCCAAGGGTGGTCCAAGGACCGTAAACCCTAATTCCTAGGCCATTTCATGTCCCGATCACTTCCTAAGCCATGGAATCAACCTTAGAACCTTCCCGTGTGCAAGATAAGGTCATTGATCAACCAAGAACACACCACTCATGAGTTTACGGCCGTAAACTCATGGGGGATGTGGTCTTTGGACCGTAAACTCCCCTAAGGGTTTACACTTGAAGAGTAAACACCTTATCTAGGCCCTACACTCCTTAGATACAACCCGTACCATCCCTAACACTTGAATTGAAGTGTTTTCATGCCTCGGAGTGTATTATCCTGCTATCTTAGTAAATCAAAGTCTAATTAGATACAATTATGTATCTCTTCATGTTACATAGGAACCTCACGCGTGTTCAAGTCCTAAGTTGCCTTCTAGCATCCTACTCGGCACATTCTCGTCAGGTGAGTTCATACCCCTACACCTTTTCCAAGTTTTTCATGTTTTCAGGGGGGGAATACAAGCAAAATCATAAAGGTTTTCATAACTTGAAAGAAACTGATGTAATTATACGATTCTCCGATAAACTTATGTTACTTTATCCCTCTTGTAATAGGCAGAGCATAGGGGATATTTTCTAAATATAATTACATAGTTTTCCTAAAACTGTATGGAACTTATCAAACCTTTCCAATCTAAATGGGGAAAAACTTATCAAACTGTGCAAATTATTATGGGAATAATTTGGGGATCTTTACCACTTATTATACGAATTTCGATTTCATGCAAAGTCAAAAATATAAACTATGTCTGATTTAGTTTATCTATGTCTAATCTAGAGTATCATGCTAAATAATTATGTTGTATTTAATTATTTATACTCTACTATGTTCCAAACTAATTCGAAACTCGAAAACGATTGAATCATCTGAAAATCTGTAAATACTAGCTTGTGAGACTTATCTTCGTTATATCCTTCGGGATACCAATAAATCCTCACCGGAAGTATAACCAGAGTCTCCTGGAGGGAGAACGTGAAATTTGTGGATAGATCTATTCGGGACTGACAATCCCACACCTAAACTGTTAGCTACAGTTAGGCGGGCACGCCTGGGGTGACAAATTTTGTAAATCGAACGACGCCTGAAGAACGTCAAGGAGGTCACGGGTCATATCAGTATGGTTATACGGCTCACAATACGTATTTAACAAACCAACTTGGTTACGGATTTTTCTTACTTTATTTCAACTATAGTTTTATGTATTAAAACTACCTACTTTCACACTGGATGGTGTTCCAGGGAGCTAATCTAATAGTTTTATGTATTAAAACTATCTACTTTCACACTGGATGGTATTCCAGGGATCTAATCTAATAGTTTTATGTATTAAAACTATCTACCTTCACACTGGATGGTATTCCAGGGATCTAATCTAATAGTTTTTATGCATTAAAACTACCTACTTTCGTACTGGATGGTATTCCAGGGATCTAATGTAATAGTTTTATGTATTAAAACTATCTACTTTCACAGTGGATGGTATTCCAGGGATCTAATCTAATAGTTTTTATGTATTAAAACTACCTACTTTCGTACTGGATAGTAATTCCAGGGTCATAACTTATGGTTTTCATATCCTATTCAAATTAACTTACATATAAGAAAATATGGGATTTTCTTGGATATCAACTGTTCATGAAACTAAAGGAAAAAAAAAAAAAAAAAAAAACAAACCGCTTATGAACTCACCAGCTTTTTGCTGATATTTTAAAACTGCTTGTATTCTCAGGGCATCCATAGACAGGTACTCCCACTAACTTTTGGAGAAGACGGAGCATATAGAAGACTCGTCTTCACTTTTGTTCTAACGAATGTATCTAAGAAAAACTTGTAGTACTTTATTTTCAAACAAATGTAAAACTTTCTCATGTAATGTAATGGTTGTGTTTACTATGCTTGCTATGTTCATTGGTTGTGATACTCTACATGACGTCACTCCGCCCCGGAACGTTTCCGCCATCGGTTTCGGGGTGTGACAGCTGAAGCCTCATGACACGAATTAGCCTACACACAATTTGGAGTTGGGGGCGGTGGTTTTCTCCAAGATTGATGTACCAAATCTTAATATGAGGCAGCGGAGGTGTTTGGATGTGGTGAAAGATTATGACTGTGAGATTTTGTATAACCCCGGGAAGGCCAATGTTGTGGCTGATGCTTTGAGCCGCACGGTGTTAGAATAAAAAGAGTAGATCGATAGAATCTCAACATGTATATGAATCAAAGACAAGAACACAATGATCGAAAGTGTGTTGAATGATTATAAAGCACTGCCTTAGAAGAGCTCGACAAAGAACTTCTACTGTAAAGCCAGTTTAGGGTTAATACCATCGATACTAATCAAGGTGCATGCATGCACTATAAATAGTCTAACCCTAACACATTAATATCGGGTGGACAGGCCCATCCCGTTACAAAAGATCAATTAAAACTATACAATACAATTATTTACACAACACAAAATAACCCAACAATCTCCCCATTTATGTCAATAAGGAAGGCAGATCTTCATTGCTGTTGGCGCTTCTGAACTGCAAAAAGTTACGGCATTGTTCCAAGCAAGGTCTTGTGAACCTGGATGTACCATTTAATCATATACGAGAAACATTTCTTATCTCCTACACTGTTCGCTTTGCACTGATTCATTATCTCCATAATGTATTGCAGGAAAGAGGTGGAGTAGAGATGCTTATCAGCCAAATAAAAACAAACTCTATGAAATTCAGCATCAGACCTTTCACGAATCTGGAATGCCATACACCAACCATCCTTTCGTATTCTACCCAGCTTCATCTTGTCAAAATTTTATAGAGCTTCCTTAGGTAAAACCATTGGCTTCTTTCGTAAAACCGCCGGTATCTCTAAATCCATCTTTCCAACTTACTGGATGTATAAGATCAACACCCTTTTAATATGCGCCATGATAGGTTCATATTTTTGTTCGTCCTTGAGAAGGAGGTGAAGTAGAGATATCCAATCATAGGGATTTAGGCACGGCAAATCAGCCAATGTGAATTCAAAGACTGAACTTGTAGCTCCTCTTGCAACTTTGAAACGAGCATTCGGAAAGCTTTCGGTTTTAATGGGGCCCGAAACCTTCACAACTGTTATCTTCTTCGAGCTCTAGATTTCGTATCGAGGCTTCATGTGCTTCAGATAGAACGAAAAGAGCATCTGATCAGCACCGTTTTCAGTGAGAGGAACGTTCACAACTTTGTCAAAACACCAAAACTGAGAGGCCTTCGGAGTAATCGATAGATCAAGCTGCGAATCCAGACTGTTCTCCAATTCGAATGACACAATAGGTTCTAGCCAATAAATGTTTAGGTTATCCATTGCTTCATTCAGGATTCGTTCCAATGACCAGAGAGGGAAAAGAAGCTTTTGAGCTTCTAAAGCGAGTTGGGCTTCACGAGCAGCCTTCTCTCGTTCTTCAGCTTCCCTAACAATGTGATGATCCACGTTAATTTCTACACGATGAATCTTCCTTCTTAACTTCTCCTTTTCATCCTCTTCTTCCTCTTCACTGTCGTCAATCAATTTTTCTTTGCCTTTTGAAGATGCTGAAGCTACATTAACCTTCAGATCTGATGGCTTGGATGGAATTTGTTCATGTTCGTCACCACCAACTGGTTTCTTGACATCTTCAGTTGTCACTTTCTTTGCTTCTCCCCTTGTTTTGGAATAGAAGATTCTGAAACACCTTGAATTCGGTCTAACATGGAGAAGATTGGCTTCATTTTCTCGGATAAATACTGATGAACTGAGACTGTTAGGAGAGAATTGCGACTCTCAATCAGACTGTGCAACTCAGCATTGACATCAGCAACGCAACTTCGGATGACAACATTCTCAGACTTCAGATCAGCAATCTGGGAATTTGCATGCGTTAACTTGACTGATAGAACTTTCACCCACTCAGTTTTAACAGCAAGCTCATCCATTATCTTTTTCTCATGAGCCAAGTCAACCTGAAGTTTTCAATCTTGGAGGAGATGGAAGCTTGGAACTCAGAATTTTCAGATTGAATCTCAGAGCAAACTTTCGTAAGAGCAGCCTTTTCAGATTGGAGAGTAGAAACAAGGCTGTTGATTGCTGTGTTCGCAGATGCAGTGTTGCATTCAGATGAAGAGCGAAAGTCCTGCATAAAGCTTTTAATATCAGAAAATAGTTTATCGACTTTTTCGGTCATTTCCTTGCAAGAATTTGTGGAATCAGCGAATGCTTTGTTTGCGAGAGATAGATTGGCAGCATGCTTCTTAGTAAGTGTTTCAAGGAGGGTTTTGACAAAGGCCTGGGAGTATTAATCGCTGGAAGAGGCTTTGCTGGACTCAAGGAAAGAATACAACTTGGAGTTTAAGGCTTTGAACTGCCATGTTGTCATTGGAGCATCATCTTCGTCGCTTTCTTGTTGAACACGGAATGGGTTGAAGGTAAAATCTTCAAATACATCCTTGTAATGACCGAAGAGTGTATCGGGATCATCTTAGCGTAAAGGTGATATGGGAGTAGTATCCACACCAGAAGTGAAACCAGAAGCCCTTGCCCCCGTATCAGATACGTTGACAGTGACTGGTGGTGTACTCGTGGTCGTTGTTGTTGTTGTTGTTGTTGTTGCTGTTTTTGTTGTTGTTGTTGTTGTTGTTGTTGTGGTTGAGTCTATGAACAGTGGAGTTGTTTGAGCAGTGGAGATCTGTGGCTGCAAAACTCCAACAGGCACAGGTGGACACGGAGCGATTGTGATAGGAGTTGTAGTAGTGGTTGGAGAAGGAGGAGTAGAATCCTGGAAAAAAATCATCTATGATAGGAACAGAAGTAGGCACTAAAAATGTTACCTCAGGATTAGTAGCGATTGGATCTGAAACCATCGGTTGCGAAGTCACAGCAGTATCTTCTTGTTCTTGCTGGACTTGTTCGGGAATAGGACCTTCGCATAACAAATGTTAAAGGGCGAGCACCCGAAGCTGGTTGTCTGCGATATTCAGTGATGATTGTACTGTTGGCTGGAACGCTTCGAAGCATCGCATCTGGGATAGATCCGATGAAGGAAAATCGCAAACTATCGGACAGAATAACGTTTGATGTGTGGAAAATTAGAATGGCAGCAATGATCGAACCCTCTATCACCGGAACACAGAGACGAATAATTGCCCTTTGAACGATAATTGCCCAAAAACGAGCACATGAAATCTCGTTGTGCCTTGTAACAGAAAGAGTGCTTTGTACAAGTTGAGCCCAAAGTACTGACCCATAATCCAAATTTACCCCTGAATAAACGCCATACATGATCGTAATAAAGAGCCTACTTGCGCAATCTGACCCAGTTACCCGTTCTGAGAAGCTCTTGAAGATTAGGGTAAATAGCCCATTCCACACAGGAGGAAGGTTGGGCTTCTTAAACTTGGAGACGACAGCAAGATATTCCTTGTAACCCATCTAGTAAAACATCTCCAAAATGGCGGAATTGGAGATGGTTTCTGGATCAATCAGATTACGATCAGAAGGAAATCCCATCAAGCGACTGAAAATCGACTTGGAGATGGAAGTTTGTCGATTACCCAGCTCAAACGTAATAGTGGCAGTACTCTCTTCATATATGGCAGTTAAGTAAGCTTTGGAGAGAAGAGCCAAAGGGACGTTCTCCATCTTCGAAAGAGCATTAGCAAGAGGAGAGTATTTAAGGCATTCGATCAACGGTTGTAGAAAAGAATCATATTTGGATGGGTCAAGATCCAAAATAAGATTCTGGTTAGCCTTAATTCCCAGTAATGTTGATTGAGCCATGTGTTCATCAACTGAAGAAGAAGCAGCCATTGATGTTGTTGAAGACGATGATGAACAGTTTTGAGAGAGAGAGAGAGGGGGAGGTTTTCTTGCGCCGGAAGGGTAATTACTTTGAAAGCGGTAAAGAAAAGTGAAGCGTCGAATTTCTTTATATACGGTACAATTAGAGAGAGAAAACCGACGTTTGGCGTTACGTTATCTCTGAAAAAGCGCCTAAAAAGGCGTGACAGACTGGCGTGTGTCAGCGTGATGTCAGTGTTGGTTTGAAATTTGCACGCGCCAAGATTGCAATCTTATCCATTAAATATCGTCGTTTTCAGTTGCTTACTTTTGCAATTGATCACCATTTCCTGTACTCCGAATCTGAAAGTAACCATTAGGACTGCAAAACAGACTTTGTAAAAATCACAAGGATCTTCATGCAAGAGTGTGCCAAAGATAAAGAAATAAAACGAGTTCTCTATGGGATTCTAGTGATTTCAGTAAAGACATAAAGCAGATGGATCCCGAGCAACGATCTCTTCCTTCGGAGTCAAGAGAGACTCGGAAAAGCCTGTGTGGTGTCCCGTTGAATTACGATCTTCTGTTTGTTGAGAAACAGTGAAAGACGTCTTTTTAATAAGGCGAAAGGGTGGCTTCATCTTCAATCAAACTCCGAAACTCAACATAAGTCTGAACGTTCGTAAGAAGTACTTGTCTGACCAGTGTAGCCATAAGAACAAGTATGCTTTGGAAATTTATGAGTGGCTGGATAATATAGAAATCTCAAGAAAAATAAAAAATCTGGATCTTATGGGTAGAAATGTCTTAGGTCTAGAACATTTCATTAAGATCTCGCAAAAATAAAAAGAGATTTCAAGGTACGAACCATAAATATGGATTCACATCAATTCCTTGGTGAAAAGCTAGAACATATTAATTATTCACCGTCAATTCTGAGATATGTGTTGGATTGTGGGTTTCACTCAATTCGTGGTGATAACGAATTTAAGATCATGAACACAGAAGTTGTGTAACCATAAACCTCAATGGTAATTTCTGAGAGTCACAAGGGTTACGAGTGTGAAAACGAAAATGATGGAGAAATAGTAGAGATGGTTCTGAAGATAAATGTACCTCTGCTATACGAAAGTGACCAAGCAGTCAACTCTTAACTCAATGTGAGAATAGTAAGGTGGCTCAATGATTTATGTGAATATTAGCCTGATTGGGAAGAAACGATTGGTATTATCGATTCATTAAGGCTTTGAACATAAAGTCTCAGAGGCTTTGGACTACATGCAGCAGCATGCTTCTAGGGACACTTAACTATTGCAAAGATTATGAATTCAATACCTGCCCCATCATTCGTAATTGAGAGTATCATGATATGTTCTGTTAATCCTGCTCAATTATCTATTATTTTGATGTTTAAATAGAAAATTAAAAATAGAAAATAGTTTTGGAATTTTGATTTTCTGAAAAAGAAACAAATAAAATATTTTTGATTTTTGATTTTTCTGAAAAAGAAATAAAAACATAAACAAATAAAATATTTTTGGATTTTTTATTTTTCTGAAAAAGAAACAAATAAAATATTTTGATTTTTCATTTTTCTGAAAAAGAAATGAAAAAAGAAACAAATAAAATATGTTTGGATTTTTGATTTTTCTGAAAAAGAAATAAAAACAGAAAAATTAAATACGTAGTAACAAACGAAATACACAAAAGTATACAATAAGCTCTGAATCTCCGAATGAACAGTGGACTGCGATTCGCTCCGAGCGTTCGGACCAATTCGCATTTGAACAGTTGACTACGAATCACTACGAACGTTCACACCAATTCGCAGTTCAATCAATACTTTCCTAGTGCGAAGGTGGTTCCGGAACCGATTCAGCTTCTATCATTCCCAGGCCTTGGAGAATGCGATTAAAGGTTTGCCCAGGCAAGGCTTTCATAAAGATGTCGGCCAATTGATCAGCGGATCTAACAAAGTGGATCTCGACATTTCCATCTTCCACGTGATCTTTAATGAAGTGATACCTCAGTGCGATGTGTTTGGTCTTGGAGTGCTACACCGGGTTGTGACAGATGCGAATGCAACTTTCGGAATCGCAGTATAAGGGGATTCTCTTCATATTAATGCCATAGTCCCTTAACTGACTTTGTATCCAGATTACTTGTGAGGTGCAAGAGGCTGCTGCAATGTACTCAGCTTCAGCGGTAGAGAGGGAGACGCAAGTTTGCTTTTTTGATTGCCAACTTACGAGTTTTCCATCAAGAAATTGACATCCTCCCGTTGTACTTTTTCGATCTAGACTGCAACCTCCGAGATCAGCATTAGAGAACGCTTGCACAAAGAACCCTGAGCTTGAAGGGTACCAAATTCCGAGTGAGGTTGTTCGTTTAAAATATCTGAAGATGTTCTTCACAGCGGTCATGTGGGGTTCGCGAGGATTTGCTTGAAACCTAGCACAATAGAAGACAGAAACATGATGTATGTACGACTAGCAATTAAATACATCAATGAACCTATCATTTGACGATAGAGTGTCATATCAGCAGCTGGTTTGTCCAAAGTCGGTGTTAGTTTCCTTCTGAATGCCATTGGAACCTTCACCTTTGAATCTCCCACCATTCCAAACTTTGCAAGTAAGGTCTTCGTATAAGCCTCCTGGTTGATAAAGATTCCCTCCTGACTCTGTCTTGTATTCAAACCAAGGAAAAAGTTAATCGAACCCATTGAGCTCATCTCAAACTTAGTTTCCATCAACTTTCGGAACTCAGCAGTTAATCTAGGATTAGTAGATCCGAAAATGATGTCATCAACGTAAATTTGGACAATCATTAGATGGTCACCATCTTTCTTGCGAAAGAAGGTTGGGTCGACTGAGCCTTGCTTAAACTTAGACTGTTTTAAGAATCTAGTAAGAGTTTCATACCATGCTCATGGGGCTTGCTTCAGACCATAGACTGATTTATCCAGAATGTAACAGTGGTTGGGTTACTTTTCGTTTACGAATCCTGGTGGTTGTTCCACATACACTATCTCTTCTAGTTCCCCATTCAGAAAGGCACATTTGACATCCATCTGATATACTTCAAAGTTCTTGTGAGCCGCGTATGCCAGAAAGATGCGAACAGACTCCAGTCTCGTAAATGGAGCAAATGTTTCCTCGTAATCTATGCCTTCCTCTTGGAAACACCCTTTAACGAATAACCGAGCCTTGTTTCGTATCACATTACCTTCTTTGTCAAGCTTATTATGAAACACCCATTTGAGACCAACGACAGAAGCATCCTTCGGAGTTGGAATTAGCCTCTATACCTTGTTTCGTTAAAACTCATTGAGCTCCTCAGGCATTGCTTGCACCCAATCAGAATGATCAAGAGCAATCTTAACGTTTTTTGGGCTCAATTTTGGAGATGAACGAATTGAACATGCAATATTCCAATTTGGAAAATAATGCAGTACGATTTGCCTTTTTTGTGCTCTCGTAAGAACTCCTGCATAGGGATGAGATTTAGAACCGGAAAACCGGACCAGAACCGGAATCGGACCGGAACCGGAACCGTTAGAATCGGAATATGTAAAACCGATCCGGGTCCCGAGTTTAAAGAATGGCTCTATCTGGGTTCCGGGTAATCCGGGTTTCGGGTCCTTCGGGTCTGGGTAAACCGGGTTTAAGAACCGGAACCGTGTTAGGAACCGGAACCGGTTTTAGGGGCCGGAACCGGTTTCTATGGAAAGTTTAAAACATGCATATCTCATTCGTTTGAAATCGGATTGGCATGAGGTTTTTTCCATAGTATAGTTTATAGTTTTAAATGATTTTAGACTATAATTTTTTCATTTTTGGGTTTATATTCATTGACTTATAGTCTCTCAAAGCCGTGATATCAAAGCTGGAAATTTTATGTTTTTCAGCTTTTTTTTGTATTCTGTGATAGTTTTAAAACATGCATATCTCATTCGTTTAAAGTTGGATTGGCATGAGGTTTTTTCCATAGTATAGTTTATAGTTTGTACATGATTTTAAACTATAATTTTGTCATTTTTGGGTTTATATTCATTGACTTATAGTCTTTCAAAGTTGGGATATCAAAGTTGGAAATTTTATGTTTTTTAGCTTTTTTTATATTATGTGATAGTTTTAAAACATGCATATCTCATTCGTTTGAAGTCGGATTGGCATGAGGTTTTTTCCAGAGTGTAGTTTATAGTTTGTACATGATTTTAGACTATAATTTTGTTATTTTTGGGTGTTTATTCATTGACTTATAGTCTCTCAAAGTCGGGATATCAAAGCTGAAAATTTTATGTTTTTCAGCTTTCTTAGTATTTCGTGATAGATTTAAAACATGCATATTTATTTCGTTTGAAGTCGGAATAGCATGCGGTTTTTTCCAAAGTGTAGTATAGAGTTTGTACATGATTTTAGACTATAATTTTGTCATTTTTGGTTTCATATTCATTGATTTATAGTCTCCCAAAGTTGGGATATCAAAGCTGCGAATTTTTTTTTTCTCAGCTTTATTTTTGTATTTTGTGAAATTTTAAAACATGCATTCGACCCACTTTACCCGGTTCCCCGGGTTTTTCGGTTTTAGACTCACTTTACCCAGTTCCATTCGACCCACTTTGATATTTCCGGGTTTTCCGGTTCTAGACCCACTTTACCCGGTACCTTACCCGGAACCGGTTCCTATATACCGGTCCGGTTTCCTGTCCTAAAAAATCTCGTTAACCGGTTCCCGGGTTTTCCGGGTCCGGGTCTACCGGTCCGGGTTTGGACCCACTCTCATCCCTACTCCTGCAGAGGCTTCTCTGATTACTTGTGTTTTGGGATGATCTTTGGTCCATTTGGTTAGAGGAGGGTAGTTTGGATCATAAGATGGATCCAGTTCAGCATTTATTTCTTCAAATTCAGATTGAGCATCCGAACCATCATTTGTATTCTCATTCTCCCCCTCAAATGATGGATTTGGCTCTTCATTTGCAGCTGGATTCTCCCCCTCGATTGGACTTTCATGGTGTACGGTAGGAGTTGAATGCTCCCCCTGAATTGGTGTGCTTGAGGTGGGTGTAGAAGCGAAACCCTCCCCCTAAAGTGGAGCATTCGTAGCTTGTGGAAAATCAGAGTCTTTCAGACATGGGAGCTCGTTTTCAATATCCTTCACAGCATCATTGTAACATCCGTAAATTTCACAAAAATTTTAAACTTTTCAAACATTCAAAAAACCATTCAGTGTTTACAAATTGTTTTCAAAATAGTTTAATAACAGACAAATCCTAGAAATCATAACATAAAATGTGAGGAGGTGCACGATCAAGCCTTCATCTTCCGATCATCTGAAGTACCTGAAACAAAATCCACAACTGTAAGCCCAAAGCTTAGTGAGTTCCCCCAAAATACCGATACATAACAAATAGTACACATAATAACAACATGTAATGGGTCCACAGCTTTACAAAATTGATTACCCCTGAGCCCACAGTATGAGTCTGGCTTGCCTTACATGCCCACAACTAATATCTGGCTTGCTCCCGAGCCCACAACATAAGTCTGGCTTGCTCTCGAGCCCACGGCTTATGTCTGGCTTGCTCCTTCAGTCCTCGGACTGGAATATAAATGATTAGCCCTCAGTGCGAGTCTGGCATGCTCTTATGGCCCTCATCTTGCATCTGGAATGCTTAGGAGTCCTCAGTATGAGTCTGGCATGCTCTCCCTGGCCCTCAGCTCATATATGGCATACTCCAGGGTTTGTTGGTTACCGAACAGAGCAGTACAACCTCAACCCTACCCACACAACATGTCGACATGTAACAGATAAATACACATACATATAAGCAAACAGTATCACAGGTAGTCCTACAGACCTACCATACTAGCATATCAAACTAGCATGCATAACTAACTCATACTCAACATATCAATAACAACTAGGATATCAATCCAATGGGCCGACCTTGGTGCCATCGACCCCTAAGTATAGTGAGGAAAACTCATCTCACAAGTAGCACTCACTGTCAAGATCCAACTCTCGAATCGTAGCTCCGAACTCAACCGCCTACAACCACCATGTGACTCATTTCATTAAAATCCCAAATTACCAAAAATACCCTTAAATTCAAACTTGGTCAACCTTGGTCAAAGTGAGAGTCAACAGTCAAGGTCAATAGTCTATGTTGACCCCAACTCATCGAGTGAATCTCCTGACTCGTTGAGTTTCTTCATGTCACAGAAAGTCGTGAAAAGCTCGAGCCAACTCACCGAGTTACAAGAGCAACTCGTCGAGTTCTTCAGCATCCAAAAAGCAGGAAAATCCTCACCAACTCGTCGAGTTAGCCGAGCAACTCGTCGAGTTTTCCCAACCTTAATGCATTCAGACGCTTCTAAGCGAGTTTAATGCTCCAAACTATAGATCTGGTCCCTTAGGACTGAGATGCCATGTAAAGTTGCTAACGTTACGTCCATACATGGCTTCAAAGGGGCTAAAACACTCAAATAAGGCTTATCAAGGGACCTTGGGCATGAAGGAGGGCCAATACTTGATAAAGATGACAACTTTATGTCAAAAAGGGCCATGAAATGTCCAGATCTAAAACCATGGCTTCATAACATGCTCAAATCCAAGAATGGTCCCAAAATAAGCTAATAATGTCCATAACTTCTAAAAGAAGAGATCTAGAAGAAGGGATGATCAAGATAACGACTTTATACCTCCAAGTGGCTGTAACAACAATGAAAATCCCAGATCTAAAGCTTCTCCCTTCAACCTTGCACCACCAACTTCAAGCTCCTTCAAGAAAAGCACCAAAGAACACTCTTTAAGCTCACAAACACTCAAAATGGGGAAAGAGGCGCGATTAGGGTTTTCTCTAGACTGAGGGGACGATGAGGGAGGCCACAAATGAGTCATAAGCTCTTTAAATAGGGTGCAAAACCCTGAAAATTAGGGTTTCATAAACAGCCGTCAACTCGTCAAGTTGGGGCCTTCCAACTCGTCGAGTAGACCATGAAAGATACGCAGCGTAATATACTTCTACACGGCGAGTTGGATCCTTCCAACTCGTCAAGTTTCCCTTGATAATATAAATAATAAGCTTTTAAATTCATACCTGAAGATTGGGATGTTACAATCATCAATGATCTTTTTGAGCTCGTCTTCCTTGTTATCTGCTGCTTTGGATTCTGATGAAATCGCCTTGTCTGGTTCGTCAAAGAGGTTTAGGAATTCATCGTAAAGGTTTGAGAGAGGAATAGATATGGGATTCTTTACTAGAAATATCTCCTCAGATTGGCGATCCGATGTCTGGTACTTCTTAACATAAGAATCATCAAAGGTGACATAGTAGGTTTCTTCTATCTTTTTGGACTTTTTGTTGAGAACCCTATATGCCTTTGAAGTTAGAGAATACCCCAAGAAAATTCCTTCGTCAGCCTTCACATCAAATTTGTTCCTTTGTTCTTCAGAATTAAAAATGAAGCACCTGGAACCAAATACATGAAAGAACTTAACATTAGGTTTTCTTTTATTAAGAACTTCATAAGGGGTGATGGAAAATATTTTGTTTAGGAGAGATCGATTTTGTGTAAAACATGTTGTGTCGATAGCTTCTGCCCAGAAATAGAGCGGCAGGTTCGCAAATAATAGCATGGTCCTCGCAGCTTCGCACAGAGACCGATTTCGCCTTTCAACGACCCCGTTCTGTTGAGGAGTGTAAGGATTTGAGAAGTTGTGAGATACTCCTTTTTCAGTCAGGAATTCTTCAAACGCTTGGTTTTTGAACTCCGAACAATTGGCACTGCGAATGTTACAAACCAGCTTTCGTAGTTGAAGCTCAATCTGCTTTATAAATTCCTTGAGCTTAGCAGTGGCTTCTGATTTCTGTTTAAGAAAATACACCCAGGTAAATCTAGAAAAATCATCAACAATAACCAAAATAAACTTGTTACCACCAATGCTCTCGATGGCAGATGGACCACAGAGATCTATATGTAAAAGCTCAAGTGGCTCGATCACTTTGGTGTTTATAATCGTTGAATGACTCTTCCTGCTCTTCTTTCCAAGTTCTCAGGCGGCACAAAGATGTTCCTTCTCATACTTTATTAGTGGAAGTCCTCACACATGATCACCAAGTACGATTTTATTGATGTCTTTGAAGTTGAGATGTGAGATCCTTCGGTGCCAAAGCCAACAATCATTTGAAGGTGCTTTCGTAAGAAGGCAGATGGCAGGCTTTCCTTTGATAGGGTTCAATTTTAATGGATACATCTCTCCTTTTCGCTTGGACTTTAGAAGCACTGTTTTAGTCTCCTTTTCAATAATTTCCGATCCCTCATCATCGAACGACACTTTTAACCCGGTACCTACAACCAATTGAGAAACACTAATAAGGTTGTGTTGCGGGTCTTCCACGTTGGCTACCTTTCGAATGGAAAATTCCTCATTCGTGATCATTCCATATCCCTTGATTTCTCCGAGTGAGTTGTTTCCGTATTTGACTCGACCTCCATCCTTCAACGATCGATATTCCCTCAATTCTCCCTTTCTTCCCGTCATGTGACATCAACAGCCACTATCAATGTACCATTCGGAGTCAAACTGCTCGTCACGAATCACCTACAAAAATCAAATAGATTTAGGAACCCAAAGTTGTTTGGGTCCACGTGAGGTTTTCATAGAGACAAGAAATGTTATTGCCTCATCAACCAAGTAAGATCATTTAATCAGAGTGGAATTATCTTTCTTAGTTATTTTATAAACTACGATCCTTTCATCCTTAGGATTCTTTTAAAAAGAGGTTTTTCTTTGCTTATCTTTGATTTGTTGCTTGAAAACCTTTTTCTCAACCTTCTTTTCTTTCTTTTTCAAGTTTGATTCGGAGTTTTTGAAAGGAACTTTTGACTCTGAAACAACTTTTCCTTTGCCCTTTATATCTTTCGATATTTTGGCAGATTGGGAAACATTAGATTTTTTTAGAGAAATTGAGCTTAGTTTGCTCAAAAGGTTTCACTTGTTTTGAAAACTGGGGTTTATTAAAAACTTTTGTTTTTTAATTCGGAGAAGTAGACTGAGGTTTTGAAAAAAATTTAGGATTCGGATTTGAAGATACTTTCGCACTCAGATTTGCTGATCGTTCTTGACAAACAAAGTTGGGATTTTAGGATCTCTAGAAATGCTTTCTTTCTTTTAGATTTTTATTATATCTAGCATTTCGTTGACGTTTCTGAGACGCAAATTGCTCAGCAAACTTATGATAATTAGCCCTAGGTTTCGTCTTTCTAACAGGTGTTTCAGCCTGTTCTGACGATGTATCACTTGGATGATTTTTAGTACCACTTGGACTTCCTTTCTCGAAGCTTGAGTTGACCTTGTTCAAAGGTTCTGCTACATATCTTCCCTTCGTCTTCCAAGAGGTCAAGTTTGAGAGACCTTTGATTTCACCTGCGTTGTCAATAGGGGCAGACCAAAAATATTCGTCGCACCCATCAGCGTTGTCTTCTTCTGCAAGGGACGATAGTTCTTTGGTCTGATTTTTGTTAAGTCCGGATGTTGCGAAAACCTAGTGCGGAACAGTTTGAACCTTTGGGAAAACAATTGCCTTTTATTTTAAAACTTTAGAACCATTTTCAGAAATGCGAACGTACTCAACTGAATTTTCACAAATCAAATTTTTCGCAGGTTCAGGTTCACTTTTTACAAATTATGAATAGTCAACCTCATCCTCCAAAGAAATCTCACTCATGTCACTATCATCATCAAATTCAGACACATTTTCAACGTTAAGTGTATTTTCTGAACTTAATTTAGTGCATAAAGAATCAAATTTCTGTAAAGTATCAGATTTAATTTGCTCTTTGTCTTGTTCGCTCAAAATTTGTTCTAGCATGTTCTTATGATCTTTAAACTGTATATAAGATTCAATTTTGTCCAGTCCAATTCTGTAACCATTAGAGACTTCATCAGATGACACGATGGATTCGCATTTGAAACAGTCTGCATCGATTTCGTCCTCTTTCATTTCTAAAAAGGGCAAAATCATTTTATGGATTTTCGTCCGTATTTCACAATCAATGTGCAGCTGAATGATATTTGAATAAAGACGTTTAGCAATCAAACAAAAAATATTACGTTGTTTTAAAATCCCTAGATTGTCTTGTTGCGAATAAATTAAATCATCCCTAGAACTAGATAAATCCGACTCTAACTTCTCAATCCACATCCGCCTCTCTTCACTTTTTGATGTAACCCTTCTGATTTGATCAGTTCAGTTAGTATTACTTAAACGGGTTCTCTTTAAACTATCACTTAAACTAAAGACTGTAAATTTTAAATCATCTAGTTCAGTTTCATACCTAGAGACAGGAATATTTAGAGATTCGAGAATGGAATTTACCTTGTTGATCACTTTCTCAAATTCGTTGATCTGCTCGGTGACAGGTTTCGAAGCAAAGCAGTTGCCTGACGTATATCCTCTCTGCTCCAAAACGTCATTACGAACCATCATGCACTTTCCCTCATACTTAGGGAACTCAGTCTTCGCGAAAAAGCACCCGCCATGTGTGGGTCTGCGAATTTCTTCATCCTCCGAATCTGTCGACCAAACTTCGACTCTTCCGAGCTCGCCATCGTCTTCCTGCACAATCAAAGCAGGTTTAGCATCATCCGCACTTTTCTTTTTCTTCAGCTCCTCTATTTTCGAAGATAGTAAGCTTCATATTTCTCTCCTTCGTCCTTCTTCTCATTGAGCCTTTTCAACATACACTCTTTTTCCAAATGATTCTTTCCATGACAGTAATTGCAATCATATCCAGAATCTCCTACCAGATTATTATCATTCTTCACCTCATCCTTTGGCGATTTGTTAAAGCTTTCTTCTTTCACCTTGTCAGAACTAAAACTCCCTTTCCAGTTCTTATTTTTGGAGCGTCCAAAGTTCTTCTTTGCAAATTTCTGGGATTTGACACCATTAGAGCATATTCCTCCTTTGTGAGTTCGCAATCGAAGAGATCAGACTCCGAACCTTCTTCTTCTACAAATTTCTTGCCCTTTGCAACCAGGGCCAATGAACCCATACCAGACACCATCTTTCCTTCCTTTTCCACTTCATCCTTGTTGGACCTAAGAATCCCTACAAGTTTTGCTAAGGAGTAGCTTTTAAACTGTCTGTGTACTTTAACAGTTGACACCATAGCTTTCCATTCTGACATCAAGTCGTTCATGAACGTGACCTTTTGTTCAATCAGTTCACGTCATATCTTATGCTTCATCATCCTACTTAAAAGTTGATTGGACCGGTTAAATGTTTGATCAAGATTTTCCTTCGGCTTCTGAATAAAGGCTCCAAACTCCGAAAGTAGGAGCGTTTGAATTGAGTGCTCAAGATCTGCATCACTTGAGTAGAGTTCTTTGACCCTATCCCAAATCTCTTTCATTGTATCACAGGAACTCACCAGACGAAACGTGTCTGGAGGCAAAGAAAACCTAATAATCCTCATTGCCTTGACATTGTTGATTAACTTTTCTTTTTCGTCATGTGGAACATCTGCAACTTCGAGAAGAAGCTTGTTGTAGTCGGCTTGAGTTTTAATAACTCTTCTAGTATCATTATGTACGAACGTCTGTACAGTCATGGCTTCCCATATCAAGGAACCATTATCTTCAAGACCTAGGATGTAATCCTCAAAATGAAAAGCCCAGACTTCATAGTCTTGAGGGAAGAGAATGGGGATCCTGGTAGTGGATCCAATGTTGCTTGAAATATTAAAGGAAAGAGTGTGAGGATCTTCAGGCTGCATGTTGTCGATTCACTTAAAACCTGTAAAGAATCATATGTGTAAACTAGAACCATGTTTAGGGCATAATAAAGATCAAGATCTAACGTCAACAATCGATCAAAACGATGAAGACGACTAGAACAGACCCTTTAAAAGCGGAAAAACCATAATAACACTTCAACAGAAGAGTTGCGTATGATTTACACAATATCCTGCTCTAATACCAATTGTTAGATTAAAAGGAGTAGATCGATAGAATCTCAACGGGTATATGAATCAAAGACAAGAACACAATGATCGAAAGTGTGCTGAATGATTATAAAGCACTGCCTTAGAAGAGCTCAACAAAGAACTTCTACTAAAAGGTAGTTTAGGGTTAATACCGTCGATACTAATCAAGGTGCATGCATGCACTATAAATAGTCTAACCATAGCACATTAATATCGGGTGGACAGGCCCAGCCCGTTTAAAATATCAATTAAAACTATACAATACAATTATTGACACAACACAAAATAACCCAACACACGGTAGTGAGTGCACCTATTGGAGATATATATCTGAGGATGGTCATTGTTTCTCCGCTTTTAGATATGATCAAGAAGGCTCATGTGGAAGGATTGAAGAAGGAAAATTGGAAGGCATAGCGAATTTGGGGACATATTTCATTATTCCTCAAAGATAGTTGAGACTTGTTGACTCGGTGTGGTAGGGTTTGGGTCCCGACTACGGATGGGTTAGACAGACAGTTCTAGCGGAGGGTCATAAGTCAAAGTTTTCAATCCACCAAGGGGCACTAAGATGTATAGGTATCTAAAGTTTAGTTATTAGTGGTCCTGTATGAAGAGGGAGATAGCATGGTTTGTGGAGCAGTGCTTGACTTGCCAGAAAGTTAAGGCCGGACTTTAGAGACCCCAAGACAAGATGCAACCGTTACCCATTCCTGTGTGGAAATGGGAAGAGATCACCATGGAATTCATCACAAAGTTTCTGAGGACGTCACGAGGGGTTGACTCTATCTAGGTCATCATTGATAGCAGTGGCGGAGCTTCAATATTTCATTTGGGGGGGGGGGGGCGAAAATATAATTTGTATAAAAATTGGTGAACGGGGGGGGGGGGGGCATAGTCAAACTTGCGGGCCATAGGGACTATTTATGCCAAAAAAAATCAGGGGGGGCACAGCCCCCCTAGCCCTTGAAAAGATCCGCCCCTGGTTGATAGATTGACCAGGAATGCTCATTTCATATCGATCGCTGAGAGTATATTTTCTGAGAAACTTGCGGGCTTTTACATCCGGGAGCTGGTGGCTTGGAACGGGGTTCCAGTTTTGGTAGTTTTGGATCAAGATATTTGCTTCACCTCCATGTTATAGAGCAAGTTTCATGAATAGTTGGGTACTCAGCTGCATTTTACTATAACATACCACCCCCAGACTGATGGAAAGAGTGAGCGGATGATTCAGACGCTCGAAGATATGCTCAAGGCTTGTATGCTAGATTTTGGTAGGAGTTGTGATACATATCTTCCACTGGCCAAGTTCTCCAACAACAATACCTATCATGCCAGTATTAATCGACCACCTTTCAAGTTGTTGTATGGGAGGACGTGTAGGTCCCCGGTTTGTTGGGGCAAAGTCGGATACTGGGTCACGCGGAGTACCGAGGTAGTACTCAAGACTACTGAGTTGATTCATCAAGTGTGTGATAGGTTGTGAGTTGCACAAAGTTTACAGAAGAGTTATACTGATCGGCAACGATTAGACCTCGAGTTCCAGGTGAGAGATTTTGTGCTTCTGAAGGTGTCACCTTGGAAAGGTGTCATTCGGTTCTGGAAGCGGGGCAAGCTAGGCCCCTGATATATTGGTCCCTTCAGGATTATCCCCCGGGTGGGCAAGGTTGCCTACTGGTTGGATTTTCCTGATGAGCTCAGTCAGATCCACAACACCTTCCATGTCTCTCAGTTGCAGTAGTGCTTAAACAATGATTCTGTGGTGGTTCCTTTGGATGACATTCAGGTTTGAGCGCCTGAACTACATAGAGAGACCAATTGCGATTCTTGATAGGAAGACAAAGACTATGCACAACAAAGCGCTGAACCTGGTGAAGGTTTAGTGGCAGCACCGAAGGGGTTCTGAGTGGACGTGGGAGCCTGAGGGCGAGATGAGAGAGTATTACCCCAAGTTATTCGTGGGGACGGACTTCAAGGACGAAGTCTTATTCAAGTGGGGGAGAGTTGTAATGCTCGGATCTTGAGGTACATTATATTCTTAATGTTTTTGGCACTTCAGGGTTGCCACGGTGTAGTAGAGGCACCACCACGACGTGGTGAGGCAAGTTGGAACGCGTGTTTCATTTAACCTGCCACGGCATGGCAGTATATGGCCACGACGTGGCAGCTGGCTGATGGAAAACCCTATTTTTCCGGGTTTGCTACCTATTTAAAGGAATGAGGAGGCTAGGTTTTGCTCACCCTCAACCTCCATAAGCCTCCTAAAGATTTGAAGAAACCCTAATGTCTTTCCCTTATTATTAAATCCCCTATTATTGTTCTTGGAAGTTCTTGAAGGAAGAAGGAAGAACAATTGAGCTAAGATTCAGTAAGCATGCCTCCATTCGTCAAAGATAGTTGGGGCTTGTTGACTCGGTGTGGTAGGGTTTGGGTCCAGACTACGGGTGGGGTTAGACAGACAGTTCTAGAGGAGGCTCATAAGTCGAAGTTTTCGATCCACCAAGGGGCCACTAAGATGTATAGGCATCTAAAGTTGAGTTATTGGTGGCCCTGTATGAACAGGGAGATAACATGGTTTGTGGAGCGGTCCTTGACTTACCGGAAAGTCAAGGCCGAACATCAGAGACCCCAAGACAAGATGCAACCTTACCCATTCACGTGTGGAAATGGAAAGATATCACCATGGAATTCATCACAAAGTATCACATCGGTGTTCAAAACGTTTGTGGTTGACGTAAATCACTAGTGTAAATGAATGTAAAGTTTGTAAATCACTATGGAGGAAGAAGGAAGAATATCATAACAGACCTTCGAGTTACAAAATCAATCCTTATTGGAGACTCCTACTTATTCTTAAATTAAGATAAGTTCTTTACTTCGACTATCTTAACAGACCGATGGGTCATGTTCTAATGACCTCTCATCGTATGACGCAACGCTTAGACTCAGGTCTTTTAGAGTCAAATTCCAGAATGGAATATACCTTTCTTCATGTTCTAATGTGATATAATCACATTCTAGCATGTAGCACTTCTAGCTACAAGATTCTTTACTTTAACGGTGATCGCGATACTTCTATTGATCGCTTCGATTATCTTTCACTTCAATCGTCTGGCTTAAGTCAGATGCTATATCGATCTTGGTTCTCTGAACCACATAACATACTCATATTAGTCGGACTCAATTTGATATGACCACTAGGGTCAGAATAACAATCATCTTCTTAGTCATTACCGAAACGATGGTAACGACATACATGAATAAAACATAATCAATTACTAGCGCCTTGGTAACCTTGTGACTTTCCCTGATCCAAGTGTGAGTGTTGTGTTTCTAGTTGTATAGGCCTCTACTACCTTTCATACCTACGCATACTCGTCCCAAGTATTGTCTCGCAGTTTTCCAAGTCACCATACAAGAATTTCACATAATCATTTAACACATCGGATAACATAACCAAGCTTTATATTATTTCTTGAAACGATTACATAGATGCTCAAGTTCAACCTATACTATACCTCTAATAGGCTACACCACATGATACTATCCGCATGGCTACTTCATATCTTGATCTTCGGATATAAAGTCCTCACTCCTGGTTCCTTTCATTGCCACCTGCTTCGTCGAGGCTCATATAGAATGCTCTTGCCTATGGCTTTGACTGTGCATTTGGCCTTGCTGCTTCATTTTTCTTCGGGAAGTCCCTTGAAATATGCCCTTCTTCGTTACATCCGAAACACACCTTCTTGTTGAATGTGCACTCATTGGCGTAATGCCCAGACTTTCCACACTTGAAACATGTCACCTCCTCGCCACATTTTCCAAAGTGTTTCTTCTTGCACTTATCACACCATATTGCTTCACCTCCTCCTCCTCCTCCAGACTTCAAGAATTTTCTCTTCTTGTTGGACCTTGAAGATCCGTCAAACTTCCCTTTCTCGCCAACCTTAGCTCTCTCCAGACCCTTTTCTCTTATCTGGGTCTCAACATTCTTAGCTGCCCAGATGGCAGGTTTCAAAGTGGTTGCTTGCCATCGGACCAAAGTCCGCTGGAAATCCATTAGCAAACTTGTTTACATTGGAGAGTTCAGTCGGAACTAGGTAAGGAACAAGCTTCATCTTCTCCGTAAAACTTGCAGCATACTCGGTGACACTCATTCTTCCCTTCTTTAGGTTTTGAAATTCGTTGTTGATCTCCAGAAGATCCTGCTCAGAGCAGTACTGCATTTTTAGTTGCACCAAAAAGTCTTCCCAAGACATCTTGTTAGCTTCTCCCTTGGGCATGGTATACCCTAGTAGCTTCCACCAGCTCAGCACTCCTGACTTTAATAGTGTAACCGCGAGGGCGGTCTTCTGTTTGTTGCTGCATTCGCAACTTTCAAACATCATCTCCATCTCAGAGATCCAATCCATGACTTCCACCAGCGTTGGGCTTCCAGAAAGACTCGGTGGTTTGGATGTCATTAAATCCTTGTACTTGCACCCACGTCCATCATTTCCTCCATTGGGGTGGTTTCTTCTACCCACTCGTGGCTCGCTTGACTGACATTCTGACTATAGTTTCCTTCATCTGATAGTTCAGGTTGTACGATGGGTATAGTAGGTTCATCCTTATAAAGCAACATTTGCCTCATCTCCTCCCTTTTTTTGGCCATCATAGCGCAAATCATTGCTTGGACTCCAGCCATCATGATTGGCTCGGGTGCAGCCGCTACCTCTGGTGCACGCTCAATCACAGGCCACTGGATAGCATTAGCATTTCCATTAGCGTTTCCGAATCCGCTTCACGTTCCCACCATGTCGATCTATACACCAAATCAGACGTTTGGTGTGTAGTGACGAGAATTTAGATAGGGAAAACTTTATTTATGATAGACGTATAAATCTCCTTATCACTATGAAAAGTTATATGTGAGTTCTAATACCGTAATTAAACGTGTAGAAATCTGAACACATAGAGTTTCCAGATCCGGTCGGCAACAGGCCATAGATCCAATCAAATAATGGCATCATAAAGCATCACAAATCATTTTGCACATAAAAGAATTTTAGGATCTTCCCTAATTAAGCTAGTGTTTATGTCTATTCAGGTGTACTTCCTAAAATATATTAGACACACTCCTCACGATCATCGCTTAGCATTCGAAGTTAAATCTAGAAATAAATCCTTATTCCTAGTTTACTTAAACTAATGCTCTGATACCAACTGTGACATCCCCAAATTCACGTTCATTTTAAAAATTTTATTTATGTTTATTTGAAAATCAGAGCATTCATTTTTAAAGAGTAATATTGCGGAATTTGTTCCCAGAAAACATGATAAATATATTATCAAAGCATTACCGAAGAAATATATTTTGTTTATATTAAAACTTTGGGATGTCATCGTCAATACAGAAACATAAGCATAAACAGACCTTACATTCATTTACACTAGTGATTTACATCTCCTTTATTCTCTCAGTGTAATGTAGCTTCGTATCGACACATGTGATACAAATAAACTGAGTAGGTCAGATTGGGAAACCTGGTGAGTACATAGGGTTTTTAACCCACAATAATAAAGTTGTTATGTTTCATTATCAAACAATTAATCCAATTACCCATCTCCATTATCTTCTTTTTTTCTTAAGGGTCTACCCTAAGAATCATCTATCATTCACTCATTCATTCCTAAGGATTGTCCTAAGGAATAGGCATGAAGTAGATCGCTGCTAGGGTTTATTTAACATGCATTAAGTCCATAGCTTCCGATGTTCATCTATAGGGCACTAAATCCATAGCTACCAACGTTTATTTGTAAGGCACTAAGTCCATAGTTGCCACGGTTTATCTCTTTTATTGAAAGTATTATTTTAGGGAGTCCACGCACAATACAAGTCAATGGGTTTTTAGAGTACATCTGGTGAACACATCGTTCACAACACCTACAGGTTGCGAGCCTGCTAGTGTTCCACTGGACTGTCTAGAATAGTCTGTGGTTGTCATCTATACTCTTCTAGATGATTGGGCCATCGTTTGGGTCATTACTTCTCATCATCTTTCACCTCTCATCATCTATATCATCTTTCACCTCTCATCATCTATATCATCTTTCATCTCATCTTTCATCTCTCATCTCATATTTCATCTACCCATCTTTATCCATCATAATTATAGGTATAAAATATGTATACAGTTTAAATCGAACAAAATATGTATATTTTGTTCATTCAGCATAGATATCGAGAACACATATAATATGTACACATAGCATGTAATTTATATTAAATACTTCATATCTATGTGTAAGATAAAAGTAACTATGCACTCACTTGTTATAGTGATGATTCCGAACTCGTGCAGCGCTTCGCTTCTAACAATTCTATTTTCCTTCGACGAAAACTAGTATCATTACTGCTAGATTTTAGTCTAATATTTATTGCAACTATTTACGAGCATTATTGCTTTATAAGTGTTAAACAATACTTCTCAACTACTATGTACAGACAGGGGCCAGACATGAAACACCAGAGGGCAAGACCACTTTGGCATTATATCACTTCCGAAATCCAACAACCCTATGCGGCCCTTCAAAACAGATTCCCCGTATCGCGAGTAGTTAAAAGATATTACAATAACACTTTATATTATATTATATATATATATATATATATATATATATATATATATATATATATATATATATATATATATTGTTTATAAGTTCATAATAACGATATTGAACTTAAACATAAGCTATACTTTAAGTAGGGTAAGCATAGCTCACTTACTAGGAGGTTTGGCTACGAAGCGGGCTCTACGGGGGCAGAACTTCCGAGCTGAAATCCCTTCTTCTCAGAGCCTTTCGGTGCTCTGGGACTACCCTCTAGCACTCGGGAAGTGCTAGGGAATGGGAGGGGCTAAGAGGGTTGTTTGAGAGAGAAAGAATGGGAAAGGTGTGAGTTTTTGGGGTAATTTGCGCCTCTATTTATAGGCTGAGTCCGGTTCGAACGTGGGGCATTCCCTTGATGAACGATAGGCATTCGTGGCCAGGTTTCATCATCTGGTGCCAAGCCGTGGTGAGGAAGCAGTGACTCAGATCGTGCTATGTGTCGTTCGCTGGTTACTCCAAAAACTAATTATCTTCTAAAATCTGTAACTTTTTCATACGAGCTCTGTTTTTGACGTTCTTTATATCCACGTGTAGGTATCGATGCGATCTACAAGTTTTGTTTAGACTCCATCGGCTAATTTTGACTTTATTTTTAAAGTTATATTTTAACAGATTTGGACAGTTAAAATCCGTTAAAAATTCATAACTTTTTCATCCGACGTCCGTTTTCGACTGTCTTTATATCGTTGAGCTCCTATTAATGAGATATTCAATTCTCATTTAGGTTGTGTCGGCTAAAAATCAATCGATCTAAAATTCGATTTTCGGGTTGTGCACTGTTATGTCAAATCTTATAAAAATCATAACTTCCACATACGAAGTTAGATTTGGACGTTCTTTTTATGCACGCTCTCAGTTTAACATATACTACGACTTTCGTTTAGATCGCTAAGGATAAAAAGTATTTTATCACAAACTCACTTTTTACGTCACACAGCGTCGTGACGGTTTTGTTGTGAAATTTTGACAGGTCATAACTTCTTCGTTATAACTCGGATTTCAGCGTTCTTTATATGTACAAAACCCTTGTAAAATATACTATAACTTGGTTAAGATTATTTATTTTAAATAATCTTCTATCAAAATGTAGTTTTTTTAACTCTCATTGTCACTAAATTGACTAGCCCAAATCTGCAGGCGTTACATGGAGACCTATTGAGGTTGACTTTGACCATGGTTGACTTTAGGTTAATTTAAGGGTTTTAGGTTGTAGACTGAGAGTGTACTCTTTGTTGTTGTTAGGTGCCTTGTAGGACCGTAACTGTTGTGTTTAGCTGCTACTTGCGAGGTGAGTCTTCTCACTATATTTTCCTGTATGGAAGTGTATGCATGCTAACCATGTGGGTCTTATTTTTTGATTTTTGTTATATGTGAAGCTGATTTGTTGTTAACTGTTGGATTGCTATGAGTCCATGGGACTACTGATAGTTCTGAGGGTTGCTGATAACCAATGAGGTGTGCTGTTAATCCATAAGGCATGCTGTTAGCCCATTAGGATTGTTGATAATCCTCAGGGTTGCTGATAACCCATAGTTGTTTATCTTGTTGTGTTGTATGTGATATTTTAGGAAACTCGCTAAGCTTCGTGCTTACTGTAACGGCTCAAAAATCACAATAATTTAAACTTTTCAAAACAACCCATAATCATAAAATGTTTACAAAATCATTGTTTCCAAAGTGTTTATCAATATCAAAGTATCCCAAAATCATAAGGCCATAAAACAGGAGGATGTGTACGGTCACGCCTTCGCCTTTCCGCGATCACCAGAAGTACCTGAAATAATAAATTAAACCTAAAGCCCAAGCTTAGTGAGTTCCCCCAAAGTACCACCACATAAACATAACAAACAACAACATGCATAAACGAGCCTTCAGCTTGACCGGACCATATCGCAGGGCCTACAGCGTATCTGGACCGCTCTCTGAGCCTTCGGCATGACTGGACCGCCTCGCAGGGCCTACAGACTATCCGGACAACTCTCCAGGACTTCAGCCTGACTAGACCGCCTTGCAAGGCGTACAGTCTATCCGGACCGCCCCAGGTATCTTGGCCTTCAGCACAAAGCATGATCGCCTTAACCCAATCAAGCATAACATGTCTACATATACATAACAGATAAACATATAACCAGTCAACATGTAGATCTACAGATCACTACCGCATGCTAACATCTTAAATACCAGGATACCGATCTAATAGATCTGTATAGCATAATAATATACTATCATATTGTTGGATTAGGTGTCTAAGCCCATAACTATAATTGGTATGTACTTGATTTGATAGTAGCATGGTCATTTTGGGTTGCCTTCACCATAGCAACTTGACAATATGACTTTTGGAGAAAGAGGTTAATAAGTGATTTATTAATATATTATAAGAATAATATATTAATTAGAGATCATATTATTCAATTAGTATGTAATCAAAAATTAATTTGATATTAATTTTGGGATTAAAGGAACTGACTGAAAGTACGGGGACTGGTTTTGCAAATCAATGATAGTTGCAGAGTTAGGCTAATGGACTCCTTTAGAAGGGAGGGGACGAAATATATAGGAGGCCCTATAGAATTTCGTCCAAGGCTTCTAGTGTGGAGGTCCATGGACTGCTTAAGGCCTAAGCAATCAAATTAGGGTTTCCACCTGAAAACCCTAGCAGCCTCAGCTGTATAAACAACCCCCTGGCATGTGATTTTCGGCCTTAAGCTTCAAGAAGAAACCCTAGCCAATTTTCATAGTGCTTTCCCACTCTCTCCTCTCATCCCTTGCTATTGGTGTTTGTGACTCCATTAGAGGTGCAACACTTGAGGCACTAAAGCTTTCAAGAGTCAAGATCATCCAAGGAACACTTGTTATTACAATATAACAAGAAAGGTAATCTTCTAACCCTAGTTTTCATATAGATTTTGCAAATTGTATGCTAGTATTAGGGTTGTTGCTTTGGAATTTCTATTTGCATGTATAACTAGAGAAAAACTTAGATCCAAACAATTAAGGTTGCATGATCACATAGGAATGTTGTTATGCTCAAAACCCATCAATGGTATCGGAGACTAGGATGTTTTTCTGTTATATTTGATGCAATAATAATCTGTCCAAATCGAATGCAAATCTGAATTCGCATTCTGTGTAATAAACTCGATGAGTTATATGATGAACTCGACGAGTTGGATGAACCCGACGAGTCCATGCCCTGACTCGACGAGTTGGCTCGTTTGTTAGCTGATTTTTCGATTTTCAGATCTATTTTGGATTAGGATAATTACCATAATTCGTTTTTATCACCGTAAATTGAATTTGCGGAATGGTAATCTGATTTCCTTATCAAAATAGATGGATTTGGTCAAATTTTAAGATAATGACAAAATTATGTGATTAATTTAATTATTTAAAATTTGATCTAGTAATTTTGAAAAGTTTCAAATTGCAACCTTTAAGTTTTGGAATTTAAAATTTAATTAAAAGTAAATATTAAATTCTAAAACCCTAGTATTTTAAAACGTTTAAAATACAACCTTTATACTATTATAATTTTAAAAGTTTAATTAATATATATGTATAAGATGAGTCAGTCTTCCCGTTAGTAGGCCTCATTCATGAAGCCGATCTATAAGGGGGTATAAGGAAACTTCCTTGATTGGTGGAGGGTCGTTAGTCGAACGGGTAGGATAGGACATTAATTCTCTCATTAATAAGTATAATGATCTACATAAAGTAACTAAATGTTTTTTATAAATTCCCAATCTTAGTTACTTTAGGAAAATGTGAATTTGATGCTAATCCATGAAATTGCACATTGCACTTTGCGAAGTCGTTAGTGGAGAGTGTGTGGTTAACCGGCACACTAACTTGGACTAATAAAGGGTGGCAATGGGTAGCTCGTAAATTATCATTGATCAATGGAGCATGTGTGGTTAACCGGCACATTGATTAGGTGGTAAATGACATCGATAGTACCAAGCTAATTTGCATGGTTATTCACACCTTGTTTGTGATCATCGGTATGTCAGTCACAAACTTGAAGGGCATAATCGAGATTAAACATGACATTGAAGAGTTCAATGAATCTCAAAGATCTAGGCATTTCATATAATAAAACCTAATTTATTTAAATTTCGTTTTTTGTGGTGGAATTGGTAAATCATCATTTACCTACCTTCAAATAATTTACAATTGGATTACGGCATCCCTTTTCTGAATTGTGAATTATTGTGTTGGGTCCTAGCCTTAATATTTCATTTGGGTGTTATATTAAGGATTTCCTATCTAATCAAAAACTTGTCTTTCTTATTTTTCAGATGTCTGGCCCAAACAACGCTCCTGGCTCAACCTCCAACAACAACAACTCCTCAAACCCACTCTCGCTCCTGAACATTTGTGGGAAGGTCACATTTGATGGATCCAATTTCAATAATTGGATTAGAAACATCAGAATGGCCCTACGTTACAAGGATAAGGAACATATTCTCAATAAGGAACTCGTTGAGATAGATGAAGCCACTGCTACTCCCGAAGAAATGGCTGAGTATATGGCCAAATGCAAGGAAGCGACCAAAGTGTCGTGCATTATGGTGGCCACTATGACTCCTGAGTTGCAGCGGTTCTATGAGGATTTTTGGCCTTACGAGATGTGCCAGGACTTGATGGAAAAGTACCATCAAAGAGCACGTCGAGAGAGGTACGAAATTGTCACCTCATTCATAACAACCAAGATGAAGGATGGAGAGACCATCACGACCCACCTGCAAAGGATGTAGAGGTATGTGGATCGTTTGCTCAAGTTGAATGTCAACTTTGATGAAGATTTGGCTTTAGACATTGTCTTGCACTCTTTGCCTCCATGTTATGATCGGTTCAAGATGACTTATCATCTGAGAAATGAGGAAGTCACCTTGAACAAACTTCAAGGTTTGTTAAGAACTGCTGAAAGTGGATTAAAAGGAAAAGTTGTTGAATCCACTCCTGCTGCTACCCCTGTTCTAGCTATTGGGCATGGAAAGGGGAAAAAGAGGAAAGCTCCCTCGAAGAACTGGAAGGGAAAGTCTCATGATGGATCTTCTTCTAGTGGATCAAAAGCTAAAATCGGTTCTGCCCCTCCCTCCTCTGATCCAAAAGAAGCAACGTGCTTCTACTGCCATGATAAGGGGCAATGGAAGAGAAGCTGCCCAAAATACTTGCAGGGAATTAAAGGATGGGAAGATAAAGCCCACCTTTGTAGGTATTTATACTATTCTATCTAATAACTCATCATATGCTAGTTCTTGGGTCCTTGATACAGGATGTGGTTTTCACATTTGTTCTGATTTGAAGGTGCTAAGAAGAAGTAGGGATGTGGAGCATGGGAAGATGAACCTGATAATGGGCAATAGGAAGTCGTCTCCTGTTACCAAGATCGGAGTTTACTCTTTACTGCTTAGTAGTGGGTTAGGTTTAGATTTGAATAATTGTTGCTACTCGTCAGAGATGACGAGGAATATTATTTATTTCCATGGTTTGTACAGACAAGGATTTAAATATTCATTTAATAATGAAAGTGGTTCTATAAATGCTTATTATAATGGTCCTTTTTATTTTGAAGCATTTCCTTGTAATGGTGTATATGAAACTGTGATGGTTGTAGATAACTTAGGAAATAATGTATTGCATATTGATTCGTCTAATGATTTAGACAAGGCATGTTTGTGGCATTGTCGTCTTGGACATGTCAACAAGAAGCGCATAACCCAACTCCAAAAGGATGGAGTGTTGGAGTCATTTGACCTTAGGTCAGATGACACATGCGAGTCTTGTTTACTGAGGAAGATGACTAAATCTCCTTTCACTGGTTCTTGTGAAAGAGGTGAGGGATTGTTGGATCTCATACACACAGATGTGTGTGGGCCCTTCAGATCCACCACAAGGGATGTCAATCGCTTCTATGTGACTTTTACTGATGATTATAGCAGATATGAATATATCTACTTAATCAAGCATAAGTCAGAAACTTTTGAAAAGTTCAAAGAGTTTAAGCAAGAAGTAGAGAATCAATTGGGCAGGAAGATAAAGATGCTCAGATCTGATAGAGGTGGTGAGTATCTTAGTATCGAGTTTTGTCACACCCCAAAACTGGAACGGCGTAAACGTTCTGGGGTGGAGGACGTCATGTACAGTATCATAACAGTGCAAAGTAGTAAACAAGCAACAACATCATCCATTGCATTAATAGTATAATTTATTACAAGTGTGTTCTTTCATAGTAATAAGATACCAAAAATAAGTAATCAAAATAAAAGACGAGTTTGGAACACGCTCCGTCTTCTCAAAACCTGGTCGCCGGTACCTGTCTACTGATGACCTGAAAATACAAGTTATTTTGAAAGAGTTTATCAGCATTAAAGCTGGTGAGTTCATAAGTATTTAGTGTCATTGTTTGTATGAAAATGTTTGTAAGCTTGAAGAAAATGTTTGTAAGTTTTCAATGTAAATGTTTGTAGTAAATAATTGTATCTCCTAGAAAATCCTATATTTTCTACTAAAAGTAGCCTTCTACCAAGGCATCAAATGTTCTGTATGTTTGTTTCTTGTAAAAGTGTGTATTTTCCCAAGTATGATTATCATTAACTAAATATAGTTTATACATTAATGAATATGTGAGAATATCACAAAGTAAATGTAATAGGGAAAATAATGTTTTACCTCAACAGTGACACTGCTGGCTATAAAGTGATAAAATACATACTCCAGGTAGTATTAAATGTACAATACCCCTCGGGGAGTCTTTTTGCCTTTAATCCTAACTGGTTAATTAAAGGTTTAAATGTGAACTCGTTTGTAACCATGCTGATTGACGGCTGAATAACTGATGACCTTCTGGTGTCATAATATAGTGAGGTGACATTTTGTCACCCCTTGGCCTTATCGGATGGGACTGTAGCTAGCAGTCGGGGTGTGGGAGTGTCTGTCCCGTATAGATCTATACACACGATGCCCGCTCTCCGTCCAGGAGACTCTGGTTACAATATGATACAACACTGTCTTGTTGTATCCTTAAATAGTATGTCACATTCTAATTATCGTATTCAAATGTTTGTATAGTATATTCTTATGTATAGTATGGTGTAAGTTTCCTTAGTTTCTCTTCATAGTATGTTCTATTGTATAGTGTATGGTATGTATTGTTTCTCGTTATAGTATTTGTATATGATAGTATTCTTCTAAACTGTACCTATTATAGTTTACTAGTACTTTCTGTAGTTTGAATAAATGAAGGTATGCCTTTGCTACTCAAAGGTACTGAACTGATTGATAGACTTTTATATCTACATATGTATACATAATATATAACTAATATTTAGACGACATTCGGACAAATAACCGATACCCTAAGGCCACATCCAAACAAGGAAAAGGAAATAAAGCGAGTTATCAGTCCTAAGTCCTTTAAACATTACTTATATAACTATACATATATAGACATGCTTTTGACACTATATAAGTTTAAAAGAAGTTTTGTAAAACATTTGAAGAGTTTAATTAATAAACACTGATGACTTGATGTCAGTTTATAAAACGATTTAAAAGCAATTTGATTTGACAAGACAATTTAAAGTATAAGAAGTCCCTTGTTTGAAACACAGTTAAAGTATAAGTAATCCTTTGTTTGAAACACAGTTAAAGTATAAGTAATCCTTTGTTTGAAACATAGTTAAAGTATAAGAAATCCTTTGTTTGAAACACAGTTATAAATCACATGTGATTGATTATATAACTATATGTTTTCTACTTGTATTCCCCCCCCCCCATAAAAGCATTTAAAATCACTTAAAAGGTAGATTAAGGGGTATGAACTCACCTGTAGTGAGTGGTTTGGATGGAAGTGTTGTCAAGTAAGGACCTGAGCACACACGGATCCTATTTAACATATAATGACACATATATGTATCTAATTAGTGATTAAACAACTAATTAAGCAAGTAAAGACACCTTAGGACAAGGAAAACACTTTGATTCAAGTGCTAGAAGTACAAAGGGTTGCACCTAAGGGTTGTAAGGCCTCACATTGGAGTTTACAGCCCAAGTGTAAACCCCCATGAGTTTACGGCCCATGGGTTTACGGCCCAATGAGTTTACGGTCGTAAACTCATGGTATCTTGTACCATTTTGTGTGTTTAAGGTCCTATACTCATCTTGGAAGTGTTCTAGGCTTAGTTTCAAGGCTTAGGAAGGTGTTGTGGCAACTTTGCACCACAAGTTAGGGTTTACGGCCAAGGGAGATTGCCTTGGCCGTAAACACCCTTTTGATCGTGATTTCTTGAAGTTTTCTAGATGATTAACAAGTGATTCTAGTATACAACAAGTTAAGGATAGTGTACTTACGTTTTGAAGGCAAATGGGGGTGTTTTCGGCCCAAAACACTTAAGTGTTCTTGGTGTTCTTGAGGATCTTGAAGATCTAGACTCAAAAGATGAGATTTGTGGATGAATTCAAGAGTGAATCAGGAAGAAGTGATGTATTAACTCACAAAGGGAAGGAATCACTTACATTTTTGAAGTTTGGAAGCAAAAGTCTTATGATCCTTGGGAGAGAAAATCGAGTTCTAGGCTTGGAAATGTGAAAAGTGGTTGAAAAATGACTAAAGGCCTTATATATATATATATATATATATATATATATATATATATATATATATATATATATATATATATATATATATATATATCATGGAGTTTACGGCCACCATGAGTTTACGACGGTAAACTCATGGTCCTTAGCCGTAAACTCCTCTTTTGAGGGTTTATGGCTTGCTTGATAGGTTACAACTTTAGTTGGCACTTCTATTCACTTATTCCTTTGAAGTACTAAGTTCAGAATGCTCAAACAGACTCTAAACAGTGCCAAAAGTTAGCAGGAACAAGTCTAACTTTGATTGGATTGAATGGTTTGTACAAGATTGAAATTCTGGGTTGTCACAAGTTCCACGACTATCTTAAGGAATACGAGTTAGGGCGAGGCCCGTTATACTCATTGGGCGGGGCTCATTGCTTGTATGGTATGTGGTTTTTTGGGGAACTCACTAAGCTTTGTGCTTACGGTTTAAGTTTATGTTTCAGGTGCTTCCGATTCAAAGGGGAAGGGATCGGCCTGATCACAACGCATTCACCCGTGTCTAGCATTTTATGATTTTGGGATTGTACTCTGATAACTATTTTTGACTATGACATACATTAATGGTTTTGAGATATATGTTTGATGGTTTTGTTTATTTAAAATAAAAAAATTTCCTTAGTATTTTTGGGATGTTACATGAGCCTCTCATCCAAAATGACTCCCTGTTCTAGATCTATAAAAGTTGTAAATCAAAGGTAAGATATGGATTTTTTTAATGTAAACAACTCGATAAGATGAGGCAATTGCAAAGGGGATGAAGAATATGGTTTCTAAGGGTGTTTGCCCACCTGTTTAAATCAAAGTCCCATTTTGATTTTTACAATTAAACATTGTCCTTTGAAGCTGATGATTCTCTTCATAAATCAACAACCCTTCAATACTTTCGTTGATCAAGTGGATTTTGGCAAATTTGATTCTCTTCACTCGACTTCGTCTATGCCACCTCCCTGTTTTATCAGCAAAACCAAAATGACCAGCAAAATCAAAATAAAGAGTAAATTACACAAATGGTCCCTGTGGTTTGGGGTATTTGCACACTTGGTCCCTAAATTTTTTTTAACTCGGATCATCCCTATAGTGTGATTTTATTGCGTCGTTGGTCCCTGAACGACTTAAAAAGACTGGTATACCCTATCGTATTTCTTTTTTTAATTTTTAATTATTTGTCTAAACTTTTATATTCATATATATTGAGAGATGGGTTCTCTCTCTCTCTCTCTCATGTGTAATCCATAGAAAAAAAGAGTAAATTGCACTAATGGTCCCTGTGGTTTGGGATGATTTGCACATTTGATCCATAACTTTTTTTAACTCGGGTCATCCCTATAGTGTGATTTTATTGCATCGTTGAACGACTTAAAACGACTGTTATATCCTTTCTTATTTTTTTTAATTTTTAATTATTTGTTTAAACTTTTATATTCATATATATTGAGAGATGGGTCCCACTCCTCTCCACATGTGTAACCCAGAGAGAAAAAAAAACGGGTCGAGGCCCTTATCCACCCAAACGTTTATCATCTTCCTCACTCTCATGAGAGAATCACTTCCATCGACATCCCCTATTCTTGACTTCAACCTGCAAATCAGAAATCTAGGTAAAGAGGAACCCCATGATAACACCATTTGCAACTAAAAGAAACCCCATTACACCCCAAAAGTCCCTATAACTCAACCTCAATTGTTATGATGGAGTACAGATGATCTGTAGAAATGTGGAGGCATTGATGATACTGATCTGGATCCGAATTTTCTGAGCTTCAGTTTCCGGCGATTGGTGAAACTCGACCCACAACTCCGGTTTTCTGAGCTTCGGTTTCTTCTAAGGGTGTTTTCCCACCTGTTTAAATCAAAGTCCCATTTTGACCTTTTCAATTGAACATTGTCCTTTGAGACTGATGATTCTCTTCATAAATCAACAACCCTTCACATACTTCCGTTGATTAAGTGGATTTTGCCAAATTTGATTCTCTTCACTCGATTCTGTCTATGTCACCTCCCTGTTTTATCAGCAAAGCCAAAATGACATGCATAATCAAAAGAAAAAATTACATAAATGGTCCTCATGGTTGACAAAATCGACCAATTATGGTCCTTATGACGAATTCTTTACACAGATGGTCCCTATGGTTTCTAAATCTTGTAGAGACGGTCCTTTGGGCTAACGGCGTTAACTTTTTCGTTTAAGTTCCATGTGAAATGACATATTTGTCCTTCCAGCATAGGGACCATTTATGTAATTTGTTCATGCCATAGAGACCATTTATGTAATTTTCTCTATTATTTATTATTGTTTTTACTTAATTTATTTATATATTTTAGAATTTAGATATTTTTAAGGTTTTGTTTGAATATATTTTTTAATGTTTTTCTTTTATATTTTTTTCGCTAATATTTTTTAACGTTTTGTTCAAATATTTTTTTTGTTATTTTTTTTACGTTTTTTCAAATATATTTATTGATGTTTTATGATGTTCTATTGGAATAATTTTTTCTCATTCTTTTACGTTTTGTTCTAATATATTTTTTAATGTTTTTATTAGGTTTTGTATTTTTTTTAAATATTTTTTGAAGAATTTATAGTCACCGTAATCATAATTCGTAACTTCACTTACAATCATGTTTTTTTTTTTTAATATAGATAAGGTTATATACTTATTATTTTTAATTCATATATTTAACTATATAAAACATATAATTTTGTATGAGTATTATTTTTGTAAAGTTTTTTATAAACATTTTTTGTAAAAAAAAGTGTAAAAATGTTTGTTAAACTTGAATAGGATTAATATAGATAGGCTAACTGGAATACATATGATAATCAGAATTCGAAACGGATGTCAGGTTATACATATGTATACCTAATCTATATTAATCATATTCACGTTTAACAAACATTTTACATTTTTTTGATAGAATATATATTTATAAAAAAGTTTACAAAAATAATAATTATACAACCTTATATAGTTAAATATTTGAAATTAAAAATAATAATTATATAACCTGATAAAAGAAAAAAGAAAATTGAAAACATGATTGAAAGTGAATTAAGTTACGAATTATAATTACAATAGCCTGTCAATCCTTTAACAAATATAAACATACTAAATGTTGAAAAATGTATTCAAACGTAACGTCAAAATATATATATATATATATATATATATATATATATATATATATATATATATATATATATATATTCCAATCAAACGTCAAAATAAAAAACATTAATAAATGTACTTGAAGAAAACGTTAAAAAAATTAGAAAAATAATTTGAGTAAAACGTTAAAAAATGTTAACAAATAAATATATTGTTTAATGTTATATATATATATATATATATATATATATATATATATATATATATATATAATGAATTAAAAACAATAATAAGTTATAGAGAAAATTACATAAATGGTCCTTGTGGTAGGAACAAATTACATAAATCGTCCCTATGGAGGAAGGGCAAATATGTCATTTCAAATAGGACTTAACTGAAAAGTTAACTCCATTAGTCAAAAGGATCGTCTTTGCAAGATTTTGAAACCATAGGGACCATCTGTGTAAAGAATTCGTCATAAGGACCATAATTGGTCGATTTTTTCAACCACGAGGACCATTTATATAATTTTGTCTAATCAAAATAAACTAAGTTTTTTGTTCGTCGGGTTATAAGGGGGTGAAATCCGATCGGAAGCGCTCCAACTATTTTGGGGGACGACGCTCAAGTTAAGCCAGGCATGGCTAGTAAGTTTCATCCATTTGGGGTTCTTAAAGATAAGACTTAAGAGATAAGAGAGAGAGAGAGAGAGATAGTTATCAGGTTTACACAGATTGTCGCTCCGGTGGTGGTAGAGGATACTAGAATTTCATGTGATGTTTCTTGCAAGTTGCAATTAGATATGATGATATGAGAGAAAGATGAAGAGATAACAGGTAAGAAAGAGGTAAGGAAGTTGATGTATCCTACGGAAGATGGGAGAGACGAAAGGGTGGGTGGGACCCACATGTATTAAACAATTTCTTTTATAGTTTCTTTTAATAAGTTAATAATAAATATAATAATTAAAATAATAGATACGGGTATAACAGTCTTTTTAACTCGTTCAGGGAGCAATGACATAATAGAATCAAACTACAATGGAATGTTTAAATTCTACTTTATATATTATTTGATCATTTTTATAATCTTTGTAATTTGAAGTTGGTTTTGTTAGAAAGAAAAAATTATAATTAGCTAAAAGCTATTTCAAACACATTTTAAAAGCATGTTTTGGCAAAAGTAACAAGTCAATAAGGTCTTTTATAAAAAAGACTTTTGAAGTAAAAAAGCTAAGGCAACCACACCCTCAACAATACTGAATCATTAGACCTTTGAATAGTTCAGGCCTGGCGTCTTAATTGTTCAGCATGCACTGAATCTTTCAGTTTCTACTAAAAAAACCCCAAATAACTCTGATCTCTTAATTTGTCTACTTCATCACAATTCACAAAATAGCTCAAAGCTAAAACTTGATACATTAATGCTACAAACTTTTTATCACTTTGAGAGGAAAAGAGGGGTTCATATTCATACACTCTTTTTATGACTTGCCATTAATCCTTTCTACAACTGTGATAAGCCCCTGAGTCCCAAGCTTACCGTCCCCATTAGCAACCATGCCGGAAAATAATTGCTTAGACAAAGCAGCGCCGGGCAACACCACCACCTTATCACCCTCCTCCTCCACAACATCTAAACCCATCCCTAAATCTTTCACCATGTACTCAGCAAACCCACCAGGCCTAAAGTCCCTTCCGATCATCCTATCCCCAAATAAATCCATCGCTATAGACCCTGCAGCTCCTCCCCTCACCGCCTCCAGCCACCGTCCCTTATCCAGCCCTGCCGCCTCAGCAAACACCAGTCCTTCACTCAACCCCAACAAACTCCCACCCACTGTAATCTGATTAGCAATCTTACAGCTCTGTCCACACCCAGCAACACCCACGTAAGTCGGTTTCCCCATTAAATTAAACAAAGGAGATAGCCACTTCACAACGCCTTCATCTCCGGCAGCTAGTATAGCCAATTTCCCTTCTCTAGCGCCAATATCACCACCGGATACCGGAGCATCGACAGACCAGCAATTCTTCTCGCGGGCAGCATCAAAAATCTGTTCCGCAAGAGTTGGGTGGCTGCTAGTGTGATCGATTATGACACTGCCGGGGTTTAAAGAAGATAGAATTGAATCAGGATTCTCTAAGACAATTTGTCGAACATCTGATGGGTGTCCCAGCATTGTGAATACCACATCGCTTGCTTTGGCGACTTCCGATGGGGAGTCAACGAGATGGGCGCCTTGCGATTGGAGTGATAGGGTTTTGGAAGGGGTTCGAGCGTAGATGTTGAGCACGTAGCCGGCGGATAGAAGCCGGGAGGCCATTGCAGCGCCCATTACTCCTGTGCCTATCCATCCGATTCGGGTTTGTGATGGGGTTATCGGTGTTGGGTAGGGACTGTTCATCGTGGAGAAGGAAAATGGTCCGCCGGAGATTGAGAATAAACGGTGTTTGGTCGACAAAAGTGTTTGGTTTTTGTCGTTAACATAGAGAAAATTACATAAATGGTCTGTCTGGTTTTTCAAATTTACAAGTTCTTTCCCTAACTTTTTCCCGTTATATGATTAGTTTTTAATTCTTGCATGGTTGTTGGTCTCTAATGTATATAAAATTACTTATATATAATTTTTAATTTCTTTTACACCTTGCTTTTTTATTTTTTTAGAGGGAAATATCCACAAAAGTCCTAGTATTTTATCATAATTTACGAAAAAGTCACAAATTAAAATTTGTTTACGAAAAAACATGAATTACCGGTAAAAATGACGATTTAACCAATTTTTTCCAGTTTATTGGTTTCATTACTTACCCGGTTCCATTAAAGTTTCATTATTTTACCAGAATTTGCGAATAAGTCTCAGATTAAAATTAAGTGATGATTTGACCATTTTCTCCATATAATATATATTTTACCGGTTTCGTTGCTGACCTGGACGCCTAGTCATTAAATGAGCTGATAAGATGGATATAATGCAGGGCGGGCCCAATAGGGTGGGCAAGCTGGGCGACCGCCCCGGGCCTCGCCAAATCTCGGGGCCCCGTAAATTTTGATTACTATATATATGTAGCTGATATAAAATATAATATGCAAAATATAAACAGAAGTAACTTTGGTTGAGATGGTTAAAGTAGTTGTGCGAGGTCTTGTGTTCGAACTTTTTGTGTTCATATATTTTGGAATTTTTATCAATTTACTTGTTAATCTAATACAAGGCTAAAGGCCCAACATCGTAGTTAGGTTTTTTTTGCTTCTTAAAAGATGAAGTCGGCACCTTTTCAAGAGATGACGTTTTCAGTTTTCAATAAGAAATTATGACTATTTGATGTTACTCGTAATACACGGGCTCACATCAATTTTCAAGAAGGCAAAACATAAATGGGTGAGCAAGAAACCGAAAAGCTGTCATATTATTTTCATGTTGTTCAAATTTGGGTTGCTCTCTTCCCTGATGGATTTTTTGACCATGTAGACGGTAATGCCCCTGGTTCCATTTGGCTCTTGATATGCTAGTTTTTCTCTACGATGTTTTACAGTTTCTCCTGAGGTGGAAGTGTATACGATTTTTCTCTTCGTTTTGGGATCATCTATACCGTAGCTACATGATTTTTGGTCATTATGGACGGTTTTACCCCTTCCTCTAGTTTTGCTCATGCTGTGGTTTTTTGCCCTGTTGTCGGCATTTCTCATTGTTGTCGATTGGTAGTTCAATAGTTGTTTTCGAGGTACCTTCTTTTTGGCTTCTTTGTATTTATTATCATGCTCGTATTTCTTGTTTTCCTCGGTTGTGCCTTAGTGATGCTTCTTTTGATGTTGTTTTACAAGTTTTATGCTCTCTTTACATCTGTTCTAATTTGTTCTGATTTATGAGTTATATATATTTTTTCTGATTTTTGTGTAGGTAAACTGAAAGAGATGTAAACAAAGAGATTAGAGGAGGGATCACTTGTAAATTACTGAAATAACGATATTGTCAATGACAATTTTGCCACTTTTCACTTACTTTGTACATTTTCATATTGTGGGCCATATAACATTTGTGGTAAAAACCAAAAGTTTGACGGTAATGGTGATTATGGGTGTCATATATTAATTTTTTTGATGAAAAGGATGGATAGATGTAGTTGAATGTAACTTTTTTTACATACGGGTGTTTAAGCTTATACGATGTGCTTTGATAATAAAAGAAAAAATAAGATTACTTGCTTATTGTTTTAAATTGTCATATTTTATTCCATCCACTTCGAAGGTCCAAAATGGGGCCTCATTTTCAAATTTGCCCGGGGCCCCAAATCGGCTTGGGCCGGCCCTGATATAATGGGTTATATAATAATATGTGTACCGTAAAATTTGATATACATCTCATGACTCATTTATGATTATGTAAGGTGAGCAATGAAACCGGTAAAATATGTGTTTCTGGTTAGGGCCCACCATAGAGGGAGGGTAAGCTGGGCGACTGCCCCAGGCCTCACCAAATCCCGGGCCCCTACAAATTACGATTAATACATGTATAGTTTTTCTATATAAAATATAATGTACATCTGAATAAGCAAAGGTACTTGGAGTTGAGATGGTTGAGGCCCCGACGCAACAATCTTAAGAGTTGGTATGCCCCGTGTTCGAATCTTGGTCTTTTCTTTATAATCGAGTTTTGGTATTTTTCTTTTTAATCTAGTTTTGTAATAGTTTTTTAAGAGGTCCTTCTCCCAAAGCGACTTTTCAGTTTTCAAAAAACAATTGAATCAACTGAATCGCCTTCCCAATGCGAGTTTTGATTTCGAGAGTGATTTTTTTATTTTGTAAGAAGAAACCAAACCACATTCCCAAAGATACTTCACTTATAATTTTAGGGTCTTTGTCGATTAAGACCTTGTGTTTTGGGGCGAGTTCAAGCTTCCTTGGTTCGTTTCAACGAGTTCAAGCTTCCCAATGTTCTAAGGCGACTGTATATAAACCTCAAATCGGTGTCTTCAGTCTTCCTTGGTTCATTTCAGGAAGTTCAAAAGTATTGATTATTTATTTTGGTTTTGCTTGATTTATAATATTCCTTGACCTAAACGAACACTTGTATGCATTGCTCTACTGTGTCCCTTTGAAATTTTGAATTAAAGGGTATAAATTGACTGGTCTAGCATAAGTTGATCGGGCTAAAGACCGACAATGTTTAGACCACTTCTTTAAAGGAGTAATCTTTTTGTGTCTTGAAAAATGCTTTCATATTGGTCCATTAATGTCTTGGTGAACATAGTAGCTCTTTCATATAGTAGTTATTTGATGACTACTTTATGTTTGCGATTTTTGTTGCATTGCAAATATGGGATGCATTATGCATGTGATTTTTAGTTCATTAAATTTAGTTACTTGAACATAATTGTCGAATGTGATGCAAGTTATTTTTAGTTTCAATAGTTATAATTCAGGGGTTTTTCTTATCAAACATTGAAGAATCTTGTATATGCATTGCTATTTGGCTTGGTAATGATAAGTCAGACACAGATTTGGAGCAAATAATACATTGTACTTATCTGATGTTGCATGCTTAACACAACTGTAAAGGGGTTCAAATTTCAGTGAAATATGCATTGTTATTCTACATTCTTTGGGTGTTTTGGATCTATATTGGAGAACTTGAGGCTAGTGTTGCTTAAAGTCTTCTTTACAATACCTTGATATTCACAAGATGGGTAATGCACATTGTAATTGTATGTATTTGTATTTGTCTGTTCTGTGTTAGCCTTTTAATAAATAAAATCATTGGATGTTAAAAAAACTATAAGTTTTGAATTTTGAAGGGCCTCATTTTCGTTTTTGCCCCAAGCCTTAAATCGGCTTGGACCGGCCCTGTTTCCGGTAAAAAGGGCGGGAAACGAGCTAATGAGATATATATATATATATATATATATATATATATATATATATATATATATATATAATGGATTACATAGGATTAAATAAACAATTTGAAATTTATTATAAACTTAAAAAATGACGAAGTTGTTGCTAGTTTATGTAATTTTTGTAGTCTTCAGTGGATGCATTTTATATTCCAAAAAATATACAATACATCAAGATATCAAGTTTTATGGTAAACATAGCATTATATAACCCAAATCAACTTATTTAATGACTATGCGTTCAGGCCAGCAATGAAACCAGTAATATGTATGTTACATGGAGAAAATGGTCAAATCATCACTAAATTTTAGTTTGTGACTTATTCGTAAATTATGGTAAAATAGTAAGACTTTAATGGAACCGGGTAAATAATGAAACCAATAAATCGGGAAAAAAGTGGTTAAATCGTTATTTTTACCGGTAATTCATGTTTTTTCTTAATCAAATTTTAGCTTGAGACTTTTTCGTAAATTAAGGTAAAATATTATGACATTTCTGGAGATTTCATTTATTTAGGAGCAAATAGGAAATAAGAAAATTGAAAGGAAAAAAGGTGTTCTTATTTTTTTTATGAGAGAAAGGAAATGAGGGGGGAGGGGGGTATGTTTGTATGAGCTCATTTTTTATCGGATTAAAAGAGAAAAAAAAATTTGATTATACCATTACATTTCACAATGATTTTCCTTCGATTCCTCTAAGAATACATCACTCCTATATCCTTTTTCCTATTACATTCTCTCATTTCTTTCCTTCTCTATAATTTTTAATCTTAAGAGCAAGGTGTTAGCCTTCTCGGTTTCTTTGTAATTAAAAAAAATAAAATGCCCTTCAACCCCTGTGGTGACTGTTTTTTAAAATGTAAAATGTCTTTAATATTTTTTCATGTTTGCGGAATAAAATATGGACCAAAAGTCTTTTTCTATGTATATTAGTCTCTTTATAAATTGTATGTCTTTTAAAGTCTTTATGAAAAAAGATCAGTGGTGTTGGTGGTGGCGACGATGGTGGAGGTGGCGGAAGTGGTGGTGGTGGTGGTGGTAGAGCTAGGGGTGGGGCGGCAGAGGTGGTGGTGGTTGTGGAAGTGACACCGATAATGAAGCGGTGATTGCGACATTGGTGGTGGAAAAAGAAACGTCTTCCAAAATCAAAAAACTATTTTTTTTTGAAGATCAAAATGACTTTTTTATGTCTTTAGTTTTTTGAAAAACAAACAGTATTTTTCTCAAATGTCTTCCAAACGTAGAAATAAGCGGTCAAAAAGATTTTTTGCAAATACCACCTAAGTCACCAACTATACCAAATATTATCACTCTCTCATCCTATTTATCTCTCAAGACGACAAACCTTCCCTGTTGCTGATGCTGATGAAGATCAAGATTGGAGCAAAGAGACAGTTGTAAGGGGAGGTCGCTGTTATTTTTGTGAAAACCTCCATCAACACATCCATCGTTGCTCCATAATGGATGATACTTTGTCATATAATGATTTGTGGTGTTGGTGCAATGAAGGGATTTCATTGTAAATCCCCCCGGTTTAACTTTTCATATGTTCTCAATGATGATTAGAAATAAACTTGCATTGACATCTTTATATACGAATTGCAAAAGGGGTTGAAGATTCTTACTTGTTTCTCTTTTATATGTTGTCAATTCTTATGTAAATCCCGCTAAATTTGGATGAAGAAAAGGGAGAGTGAACGGCTAGGTTTATCGGCGGAAGCATTTATTCTTCAAAAAGAGCTCACCAGTTTGGAAATATTCACCTACTTGATAAGGGGGTGTTTATATTGCCTATTTAACTTAATAATTTTTAAAAAAAATATATTTATTAGTTTATGTGATGGTTTAAAAAATATTTGGATTAGTTTATATTATGGCAAAAAACAATATAAATTGATAAGCTTTTTTAATGTTTGAATTAGGGATGAGATTTAGAACCGGAAAACCGGACCAGAACCGGAACCGTTAAAACCGGAATAAATAGAACCGGTTCCGGTTCCGGGTTTAAAAATTGGCTTTATCCGAGTTTCGGGTAATCCAGGTTTGGGTCCATCGGGTCCGGGTATACCGGGTCTAAAAACCGGAACTGGTGTTAGGAACCGGAACCACTTTTAGGATCGGAACCGGTTTTTGTGACACGTTTAAAAGATGCATATCTCATTCGTTTGATCTCCGATCGACATGCGGTTTTTTCCAACGTGTAGTTTAGAGTTTGTACATAATTTTAGACTATAAATTTGCCATTTTTAGTTTTATATTCATTAACTTACAGTCCCCCAAAGTCGAGATATCAAAGTTGAAAATTTTTAATTTTTCAGTTTTTTTTGTATTCTGTGAAAGTTTTAAAACATGCATATCTAATTCATTTGATGTCGGATTGACATGTGGTTTTTTCCAACTTGTAGTTTAGAGTTTGTACATGTGTTTAGACTATAATTTTGTCATTTTTGGTTTAATATTCAATGATTTACAGTACCACGAAGTAGGGATATCAAAATTGAAAATTTTCAACTTTTCAACTATTTGTTTTTGTACTTTGTATTCTGTGAAAATGTTAACACATGTATATCTTATTCGTTTAAAGTCGGATTGATATGCGGTTTTTTCCTTAGTGTAGTTTAGAGTTTGTACATGATTTTAGACTATAATTTTGTCAATTTTTGTTTCATATTCAATGAGTTACAGTCCCCCAAAGTCGGGATATCAATATGAAAATTTTCAAAGTTCAACCCACTAAGTAGTAAGTAATTACCAAAAAATTTCGATTTTTCCGGGTTTTTCGGTTCTAAACCCACTTTATCCGGTTCCAGCCTACCCACTTTGATGTTTCCGGGTTTTCTGGTTCTAGACCCACTTTACCCGTTACCGTACCCGGAACCGAACCGGAACCGGTTCCCATATACCGGTCTGGTTTCCGGTTCTACAAAATCTCGTTAACCGGTTTCGGGTTTTCCGGGTCCGGGTTTGGACCCACTTTCATCCCTAGTTTGAATTAGCTTACATATGTAAAATGTTAAATGACCAATGATATGCCTTACATACTTGTAACTATTTAATATTTTTATATATAAGATTTTATGTAAAGATATTAAATTATAAACTAAAATGTCAGATTTTGATGGAGATATTATTGTCGTTTCATATTTACTAGGTGTAACACCCATGTATTACATGGGGTTCATTTTAAAGAAAAAAATATGAAAATTTAAACATTTGAGAAGTTTGAATTTATAAGAAAAAAATAGAAAAATATTAAATTTTTAAAGTTAAATTGTTTGTTTTTCTTTTAAATTAAACAAATAATTTAGATAAATAAACAAATGAAACTAATAAAACTTTAATTTAAAAATTTTGAAATTAGAAGGAAGTCAATTAATGAAATTGATATGCATTTATTATTATATTTATTGTAATTATTACATTTACATATTATGTGGAAATTAATAAAATGAAAAAACCCACAAAATGTCATGTGGAAAAAAAATTAATTAAAAATAACCACAAAATGATATGTGGCCAAATTAATGAGAATGTGACATGTGGCAAAAAAAAGTTTTTTATTTATTAGGGAGGATAAGTATAAATTGTTTTAAAAATTAAAAAAAAAATGTAACTTATAGAAAATGACTTTTTGAGGTTGGTAAAAAGTTATTTACTAATGTGTTTAGCTTTCCAAATATTTTTGACTTTTTGAAAAGTTAATAAATCATTTTAAAACTTAATCCTAAACAACCCTTAAGTTTGCAATAATCACAATTCACAAGCATTATATTGTCGAATCATTATTTGAAGGACAGATTGCTAAAGAAGATAAGCAAGCACCTTGCATGTTTATCGTTCATATATTGTTTGAATATTAAGTATTAAAAGAATTTCATTAAAAAAAACAATGTAAACATGATATGAACACGATCCATCACAAAATCAGTTTAATTTCTGATTCACAAAAAAATTTGAATATCTTCATCCTGAGATCCGTCTCTCACAGACTTCTTTTAGACCAACAGCAAACCTGAAGCCACTGTAGGCTATAAAATCTTCAGAGTTCAGCGAAATAAGATTTGAAGTCTTACTCTTGCGTCCTTGCCTCTGTGTGAAATCAGATTCGAGAGATGAATCTGATTTCTTGATTTGTATACTATCAATTTCTGAAGAAGGGGGAATGGAGCTTGATCGATGGAGTATAAATGCTTAGATGATGGAGAATATGAGTATTTGCTAAAATAAGTTTGAATCATAATCAATTTTTTGAATGAAAAAAAAAGCCCTAAAATCAAAAGTTCGTTTTTGCGAACCGAGAAGCCTGTTTGATTTATTGGATGGTAAAAGAATTTGCTTTGAAAACTGAAAGTCACTTTAAAAACCTATCAGACAAAGAAAAAAAATAAACCTATGAGACAAATAAAAAAATGGCCGATATTGCTTCAAACAATTGAAGCGCCAAGCGTCAACCATCTCATCTGGATCCATATTTTATTCTTTGCTGCAGAGTATCTTTTATATTATAAAAAATTATATATATATATATATATATATATATATATATATATATATATATAACTAATCGTAACTTGAGGGCCCCTGAGATTTCGTGAGGCCCGGGACGGTCGCACACCTTGCCCACGGCCCTAACAAACATGTTAAATTACAATATAAAATACGATCCAATTAACGGTCAAAACTTAAAAACACTAAATAAAAACAACTTATTTTAAAAATAAAATAAAATACAAACACTTATCAACGCTGAGTCCAAACTCATAGCCATGTAAATTAAGACCTCGTATGAGGGTCTTATTATTTTATTCCATAAATTTTATACTTCCATCAATACCATATATATTGATATTAGGTTCTTGGAGGAATAATCATCAAACTTGTTGTATTCTTCAATCTGAAGAGTTCTTCCAGTTGAGGACTGATATTCAAAGCAGACTGTAAAACCACTGGTGATATTGCCTTCCAAACCGACATATTTCCAGCTAATTGCTCCATAACAGGCCTGTCAAATATAATCAAGTACACATAAAAAACAAAATTAAAAATATAAAACAAGTGAAAAATATAACTATTAGCATAAAATTAAGGAACATTCAACGTTTAGAATATTAAAAAATGTAATTTTCGTTCTTGCAATATATAACAATTAGTCAATTATGCCACCATCTTTTGTGGCCTTTATTTTTTTATCAAGAGATGATTTATGTATGTATGTATGTATGTTTGTTGTATTATGAATTAATGACTCACTTTGAAGAAGTTATGAGTGAAAAGAGTTCCATTCCACTTTGGTCTGCAATCACAGTTACAGCATAGAATTGAGGAACAACGATCAAGTAGCCTTCTCCCACTTCGCCATCAAAACTGGGCTTCCCTTCATTACCCACAACCCGGATCCGACCACTTCCCTTAGCAACATAATTGACGGAAACGGATCCATCTGCCACATAGCTTGGTGCCAGTATAGCCTTACCTTCCAACCTCACAAATCGTGCACTCAAACCCATTCCAACAAGCACCGGAAAATCCTTTTCCGTTAAGGAATTGATGATTCCACCACCTTCCACAACAACATCAGCTGCCGGAGTATCAATGGTGGCATATACTTTCTCTTTCATATGTTCTTCGCTGGGATTTGGAAACTCAATTCCATTCCTAAGTTTAACGATCAAACCTCCTTGTTGGCTACCTACTATATCTTCAGCTTCCTTGGTGTCGAGGTTGAAGATTTTCGAGACAAGATCGGATTGGAATCCATGTAGTATCCCTTGAACTCCGACCAAGAAGAAGTAGCCCATCTCACCGGAGACTTGGCCTTTGGTGGTTTCACCCAGGAATACGGTGGTGAAATCGATGCCACCATCATTGAACCACCATGACACCGTTCCCCTCGGCAATGGAAGTACATCCCCTTTCTTGATCACCACGACCGTTTCTTCTGAACTATTGGGTGCCACCATTCCAACTGTGCACTTACCTTCAAGAACGTAAGCGAGTTTGGAGGAATCAGAAAAGTGAGGAAGAGCAAACCCAAGAGGATGAAGGAGAAGCCAGCCAGCGGCAAGCTTGGATTCCATCAACAATGGCGATTTGGATGTTGACCATGCATAGTAGGCTCCCCCTTCCCCTTCGTACACTGTCTGGTCTGCCTTCTCCGCCACCAATTTCATCTCCATTTTTTCTTGAAAAATGGAAATGTGAAGCTTATAAATCAAAAGAGATGGAAACTATGTATGAATCGAAAATCTGGAGGGCGTTAAAATATATAGGCCACTTTCCTGTACTATTATGAGTTAAATGCATGTTTCTCCCCTCACGTTTTTATTTTTAAAATTTATCATTTTATGTAATGAAATGGATTTCTCAGGGATGAAAAAAAAAAAAAAAAAACCCTTAATTGGGAACCCAAAACCCCAGCCGTTTTGACCGGAAAATCCCCAAGTTGACCTAGGTTGGGGATGGGGATGGGGATACCCCTACTCCCGGACATTGCACCCGGCCACTCTATATATTAATACAAAACATATATATATATATATATATATATATATATATATATATATATATATATATATATATATATATATATATATATATATATATATATATAGTCTTCTTTGGACTTTTCCAATTCTATTTCTTTTTCATCAATCGGGACGAGAGGGAGCTGCAATGCCTAACATTTGATTCAACTCACTCATTAGTAATTATTTTGTTGAATTGTACTTTTTCTTTCTTTTTTTCTCTAGTTTAACTTCGTGTATAATTTTTTTTTCTCAATGGTTTATCTATTTTACCTTAAATATCACTTTGATAATTTTTTTTCTACTTGATTTTTCATTATTTATTTAAATTTTGTAGAAATTTTGTTTATAATTTTTATGCAATCTATGAATATTTTTATATTTTTTCAAATCTTTAAGCGTATATTGGTACAATTGAAATTTGGAGTTTTTCTTTACATAAAAGTTTTAATATTAAAAGAGAAAAATAAATTTCCAATTCCCCGCTAGGGATCCTTGATCCCTATTGGGGGTGGGATGAGGATTCATTTATATTCCCTGGTGGGGATGAGGATGAGGATGTGGATTGAAATGCGGATTCGGGGATGTGGATTGGATTAAGGATTCGGGGATGGGGATGGGGATCGAGGTCCCCTGTATTCCCCGCCTCTATTTTCATCTCTAGGATTTCTTATCGATTCATACAACAATGTATATTGGCACCAATTTTTTTAGACAAAAACTCAAAACTGGTATCTATGGTATACAAAAAGTCTCACTTTAGGTCATATCGGTGGTCCTCGTGGTTTTATTTTCTTGCATGGTTGGTCCTTATCCATGCAAAAAGACCATCTTGTCATTTCTAACATCTTTTGTTTGTTTTTTCTTTTATATATTCTTCGTTTTTGATGATATTAAATTTAAAATAAAAACACACCCCACCCCATACCATCGGTATGACATTTTGTAGCTTTATCCTTAAAGCGAGACTTTTTGTAAACCATAAGGACTAATTTTGAAATTATGTCCTTTTTTCTATCAATTTATGCAACTACATAACTCGGGAAGCTTTTAGTAACAATTTGAAACTTTGTATAATTTGTCTCAAAAACTATCTTATATAATCATTGGAGATTACTTTTGTAGGAGTAGAACATCCACATTAGTGATTAGAAAAAGAACAGAAGGAACTGAACCGGAACAGTTTTAGGACCAAATATGTTTATTTGTTCCCTTCTCAATTCTAGATTTTCCTGTTTTTTGGTTTTCGATTTTGCAATTCTAGTTCGGAGCAACTAAGAGTGAGCAAAATACTCGTTGGAGTTGAACCAAAACCGAAATTGATTGGGAAACAGATATTTAATTCAGTTTGGTTCTTGGTTCCTCCATAACCATAAATTCGGTTCTTCGTTTTTTATACTAATTCGTTTCGGTTCGGTCCGATTTTGGAATCAATCTCACTCCTACACAATAATAAAGCTTTATATGTTAAGTTTTTATTTTACATCTAATCATAACTTATCAATTTAAAAAGCTCAAAACAATCTTAAGAATATGAGAGCTTTTCCATCAACTCATTCATCGAACCCACCAATTTTATTGTTATTTTTTATATTCTAGAAATTTTAGAAAATCTATTACGTTTTTCAAAACTTTATATGAAAAGCCACTGCTTTATTTATTTTTCTTTCAGAAGAATACATCATAGTTCTAAATAATTTTAGAATAACCCGTTCAATTTTTAGAAAGTTTAAAAAAACATCATTTTCTTTAAAATACAAACTAATTTCTAACCATGGACAAAGTTTGTTAACCACTATAGTTGAGATTGGTATTGTTTTAAAATTTTCACGTCTTTTTTAACCACCAACATCCTTTTTTTTCCTTTTATCACAAGGCATATGACATACCTTATGAGGTGGAATCACCATGGTTTCAAATTATGTAGAAAATATAATATTTGAGTTATCATAAAATATCATTTTTATGATATTTTCTATATAATTTCAAACTATTATGATAACAGATTATGAGATATGTAGATTGTCTTATAACCGAAGAAAATTTGAGGTTTGTAATTAATAAGGGTGTACAAAAAAAACTGAAGCCATACTAAAAAAAACAAAACAAAATAAAACAAAAACGGATCAATACCAAAAAACCAAAAAATCAAATTGTTTGGTTTGGTATTTTAAAAGTTAAAAACACAACTTTTGTTTGGATTTTGATTTTAGTTAAAATCCTAACCATTCTCACCCATTATTAACACACTTTTTCATGATCAAATATTACATTGTATTGTATTCCAGAAGAAAAAATTCCATATTTTTTGTATTTCTTAAGAAGATTTTTAAATATGAATTGTTTTTCTGAAAATTTTCAAAAATATGAATGACATCTATAAATAATAATAATAATAATACTAATAATAATAATAATAATAATAATAATAATAATAATAATAAAAGTAGTGGTAAAATCTATGAAAACCACCATGATTATTGAAAAAAAAACTAGCTTGTAGATTTATAAGTTATTTGAAAAAATGGATTAATTAAACTCTAATAAAGAAAATATATTTATAAGAGCTTATTTGACCAATAAGCTCCTTACAATGCTCCTGTTGCGGGGTGTTTGTAGGACCTATTGAGTTTTGTATAATTGCACTGATCTGAAAAATATACTCTAATGTTGAACCAGTCTAGAACGAAACAATACTAAATAAGACTAAATCATTCAAGACTTACTGTTTCTACACCGCTACTAAAAAAGAATAAACCATTTTGAATCATAATCTTGTATTATAATTTTCCTTATGATGTTTTTTGTTTACTTTTTTCCTTAAAAGTTTTTTTTTACTATTTTCCTTTTAACTCAAAACATCTTCATTATATATATATATATATATATATATATATATATATATATATATATATATATATATATATATACACATAAATATTTGTCAGATCAAACAGTTATAAATGTATAATCGAAACTTGGACCGAAAAAAACCAACTCAAAGATTTTCGTTGAACTGATCTAGAACGAGACATGTCCGAAAAAAAACGGACTGTTCCAAGACCTAGACCGCTTTTGCGCACCTCTAGCTTAGAATACCGTATCATCTATTTTACTAACTCATCTTAATAAGATATTTTGTTTGATTTTAGTGATTTTAATTTGTTTGTTGGTGGTGGTTGGCTGTGCATTCAAAAATTCAAGGTTGATTTATTGCTTTATTTTAATTCATCGTATTGAAATTGTTGCTTATACGTCTATTTTATGAGCTACATATTTTATGACGTGAGCATGTTTTCCTTGTGAAGAATGCTATATTGTTTGAATGATTTATAAGGGTGGATGGATTCTATCATTCTCATCACTTCCAACCTACATATCATCTAGGCGCCGGACATTTATCTCTCTTGTCATTCCTATCATTTTCTCTCTCAACCCACAAAATTTATCCGTAGACAAAAGTGCAAGATTGGTCTTTGTGGTATTCAAAAAACTTTGGATAGGGTCCAAAAAGTTTTCAGCTTGCATGAAATGTCCAAAATCATAAATTTCTGTGATTTTGGTCCCAAAAAAAACTTAAAAAGACGATTATACCATTTTATTTTTTTTTTGTATTTTCTTATAATTATTGTTATACCATTTTAATGTAGTGGTACCACACCCCAATGAATAATGTTTATGAAGATATGCCCGGTACCTCCTCTCAGAAACCCTCACCCCGCTATGACTCCATCTAGACGTCCATCCTAAGTCATACCAGTGTACGTGTTTGGTTGTTTAACACTCATACATGGGAAATTTGTAAAGCCTAATATTGTTGAGTAATTAAGGCACTTTCTTTTTGACATAATAGAGAACTTAACACCCTATATTTTTTTACGCAAATGAAATGTATGTAGTTTTTATTCTTGCATTTAATAACACCCTACATGGTTGTTTTTTTACGCAACACCCTACATTGTTATATATAGAATGAAATGAATGTAGTTTTTTCTTGCATTTAAATTGTTCCATCATTTTTTATCATCTCCTAATCTAATCATAAACTATATCAATTGTTTTTTGTTAGACTTGAACTCTCAACTACTTGGAGTAGAAACACATTTTGTAACTCTTTATACTGCTAGGCTATAAGCTTTTTGATACCGGAACGCAGGCTCTGATACTCATATATCATTGCAAACAAATTACATAAAACACCCTCCAGGTTTTAGAAATCACAGATTTAAAGCCTTGCAATGATTTTCACCTGCGGTTCACTCATGTACTCCACTTGTAACAACTCGTAAGAATGAGAAATTTGGAATCGAATCTATCGTAAATTTACATATTTCAATTACAACTTAGGTAGCAATGAATCAATGATCATGGCATCAAAAGTCTACCATGTTTGTTATATGTTTTCACCTTTTGCAATCCTTTGGTAGAAATAGTAATCTTAAACCTTGGGCCTACCATCCATCTTATCAATCTTATCAAACAGCCAACATAGAAAAGAACATAGAAAAGATAAATCACAATGTTACACTGCAAAAAAAGGTGATAACCATGTGGGGATACAATGGAATATATGAAATCTTTTCATTTTTTATTTATATCACGTGTTTTTAATGCTTTTGACATGATGTGTTGTTTTGACAAAATCTCAGCCGTCTGTTGGCGTCCCAATAAATCTGAGTTTTTTAATATTAAATTTCGTGTGGATGGGTCAACAACATAGCCTTGACCAGGCATCCATTCTAGCAATTGAAGTAGAAGATCCTTCTTTTCTGGTTGAGCTATGTAGCGCGATATTGCCATGGAAAACAAACCCTGAGATACAAGTAAACCCATTAAGCCATTTTTGTCTAGATTAAGTCAGAAAGAAAATAATTTAAGAAACAATGTTATATATAGAATAATTTACCTGACCAATGTTATAGCCCGAGTTGTGGATAGCCTTCATGACATCATTTATCAAATTTATATTACCGAATCTCATAAACGAACTAGCAAACCTCTTCAAAGCGGGTCGAGAGATCAACCTTGAATTGTCCTAAATAATATATAATGGATTATATATATACATTAACAAGTGAAATCAAGAAAATATATATTTTTTTTTATAAATGAAAAATAATGTTACCTTGAACACAACATATGCATCTTTATAAAGTCGGCCAGCTATGAGGATGTAAAGAATCTTCTCATGAAGATCCTTGCACATTGGTTTCTTGCTGTATCTCAACATATTGTAGATAGTATATGCTTCTGAATGGGCCCCGGTTTTACCAAGATGAAACATTAAATTGGAACAAAGTTCCTATAAATACAATGGCATTATATGTACACAATGTGTTAAGTCAAACCTATGCAAAATTTCATGGGATTCGAACAAGCTACAATTTTTTTTGTTTTTTAAAAGAGAGAGAGATCAAATAGAGAAAAGGGAACATACTTCATCTGGTTGTTGGCCTCTCTTATGCATATCTTCCATGGTCTTAAAAGCAAGCATATATAACTTCTCTTTAGCAAAATACTTTATCAGAATATGAAAAGTATTTCGGTCAGGATTAATTGCCAATTCATCCATTTTCTTCATCAAGTTCATCACATTCTCCATTTCTCCACTTCTACAATAGGCACACAGCATTGTATTCAATATAACCACATCATATTTTTCATATTTGGCTTCAAATTCTAATGCTAATTCCTTTGCATCCTCAAGGAGCCCATGTTTACAGAAGGCTGAAATCATAATGCTGTAGGAATACCCATCTGGGGATCATTTCAGAATCAAATAATTAGATTCAAAAACTTCACAAGTCAAGTTAATGGAAACGTTTTTGGAAGTATTCAAGAAAAAACACCTGATTTCACATTTTTTCTCTTCATTTCACTAAAAACCAACTTAGCTTCATCAATTTGTCCAGCTTTTGATAGAGCATCCATTAGCAAACAGTATGGCATCTATAAATGAAATTACAATGCTTTGTAAATAATCATTTAGCCATTTAGGCAAGAATTAAGATTGACTTTATATGCTTTTTCTTTTTCTTTTAAACTTTTTACAAAATTGCCCTTGTGTATTACCTCTTCTTCAGCATAGCCAAGGGCTTCTAGTTCATTTAGCAACTCTCTTGACTTCTCAAACAAGCCTCCTCTAACATACACCTTCAATAAAGTTGTCAAAACAACCTGCAATCTCTAAGTTGTAAGCAAAATTATACAATTATAATACAATGTTTGAAGGCAATGAAGCATATGAAACAAACCTTGTTTGGAACTAACCCTGCTGATTTCATCTCTCTAAGTATCTCCTCAGCTTTCTCATAGTTTCCATCCATTGAATAAGCATTAAGCAAAGAACTGTAATGAAACACATTAGGAACATGGCCTTCGGTCTTCATTTGGTTAAAATAACTCTCTGCTTCTTTGCATTTGTTACATGAAGCACAAACAGATATAAGTGTCCCATAAATAACACTATCCATTTGTAAACCCTTGTACTTGAGCTCCTGAACCAAATCTGTTGCTTTTTTATAACCATCTTGAACTTTAGCACAGCCTGCAAGTAGCTATTAACAAAAAAAGACAATTTCATGATCTGTGACTGTGACTATGACTGTGAGTCTGTGTCTGACTCTGACTGTGACTGTGACTGATGTCAATGAGAGCTATAGGCATACCGTACTGTAAGTAATGACATCTGGTACTAAACCATCTTCTTTCATTTGATGAAAAAGTTGAAAGCTGTTCTCAAGTTTGCCACTTTTAATTAAACAGCCAAGAACAGAATTACAAACAGATGGATTAACTCGGGTTAATTTATCTTCTATGCCCTTGTATATTTCCAGTGCTTTATTAGGATGGAGGCTCTTCCCCATGAGCTTCATGTAACTACTATAAGAAGCAAAGTTAAGCTCCCCATTTTGCTGCATCCACTCAAAAAGCTGCAGTGTTTCCAAACAATTTCATACATAGTATCATTTATTGGAAATGGATTTGAAACATGTAAGAAAATGTATGAACTGTAGCTTAGTTCTTAAATCTTGGGAGTAGATATTGACTGTAAGAACACTCATCAAGAGATGAAGCTAACACAAAAGTTTTTTTTTTAGTTTTACATAAAGACTCATCGGTGGTGTTTCTTTATGCTCAATAGACTTCATGAAGACAATACTTAATCTGGTAAGCCATACATGGGTGTTTCTTTTTTATTAAATGCAGAAAGAAAGACCTAATAGAGAAAAAATAAAGAAGACACCCTTTGACTTTTGGGTATCCTTATAAAGCAATCAATGTGAAGTAGACTCAAGTGAAACTAAACTTTTATAACTGATAACATGAGCTAATGTCACCCTAATCACTCACATATTATAAGGTTATAACTACACAAACACAATAACTAGGTTCAGAAAATTGAAAATGTCCATAGTATTGCATCTATTCATGAGGGTTAAAGGGTTAAGTTGGAAGAACCTGAGAAAGATCCTTCAATCTATTTTGCTTGCCAAAGTGGCGCATAACGAGATTGAGGTCTTGCACTTTCAGCACACCTGCTGACCTACATACCGTGAAATTTTCATATAACATTATAATTATAATTAGTTAAATTCCAAATTGGCATACATTTCATCAACTCGGATGAAATTTTTTATAACTGCGGACTTTATAGCAATTACTATTTACTAATTCTAAATATAAGGGTATTAAGTTTGTAATCGAATCCATGCTAATTTTTCACCTCAAAATTGAGATAATTACCTCGATAGAGCCAAATGTAAATCAGGGGATTGTTGAATATCAATAATAGCGGACTGTCTAGCTTGGTGGGAGGTTGAGACGTATGTTTTGTGTTTCGGGGAAGAATTGAATGACGGCCCATTGGGAGTTTGACTTCGAAGTGTTGTACTGTTGTTGGCAGTAGTAGCAGAAGTTGCAGATGGAGACTGAGAATTCTTGATTGGTCTGGTTGAAAAGGGAAGTGGAGGTGGCGATACTGTAAAGAAAATCGTTTGAACCCGATGAGTAGGAACAGGGAAAATCTCCATATTTATGTCAAATTAATGGTTGATTTGTTGATAGAAATGGGATTGGTGCTCATAGGAAGAACACAGGAGAGCATCGTCAAAATTTTGGGGGATTGATTTTGGATGGGTTTAATCCAAAAAGATGGAAAAATAGCCCCTAGAGTATGGATTTATATCAGTTTGACCGTTGATGTCTTTAAAAAATAAAAACACAATTCAAGACCCCTTCGTTGACATCACTACTACTTTTATGGTTTAATCGTTTACATCCCGTTGCCGAGTTGAACCTAACGAGAGAAAGGAAATGAAATGAGTGGAAATTGCCGAGTTGAACCTAACGAGAGAAAGGAAAGGAAATGAATGGAAATGAGAAGAAATAAAAGAAATTGGTGTTCCCCTCTTTCATTAAAGGAGGGAAGTGGAAGGAAGTGGAGAGAAATGGGAGGATCATTTTCCCTCCTAACTTTCCTTTCGATTTGGGAGGATTTGGAAAGAAATAACAAAATGATTCATTTTCCTTCCACTTCTCTCCAACTCGGGAACACAAAAAAAAAATTGTTTTCCTTTCCTTTCTCTTCTTTTCTCTCATGACTTTCTTTTCTCTTCTCTTCTTTTCTTTTGTTAAACTCGGGAACGAGGCGTTAGAGGTAACTCGTTTTATAATATTTTGTTAGAACTATTCACTAAAATATCATATTTGAAAACCCACTAAACCAAAATAATTACATTTTAATATTTTATAAGAAAATAATCTTTTTTTCGGAACCGACAAATCTATTATAAGAAAACAAAAAAAGACCCCGACTAGCAAGGAGCTAGAGGGAATAGTAGAGTTCCAGTTTACATCATTCTCATATCATATTGCATTACATTTGGAATTCGATTAGTTAATAGGACATGAGCACCAAGTAGCCCATTCATAAACTATTGTCGAGCTCCTGTATTTCATTCAAGTGTATACCGTCGTTTGGATGTTATCAACAACCTTTGTGGGGGTAGTGATAAGTTTTTTGAATATCCTTTCATTCCTAGCCTTCCAAATCTCCCAAAGTGTATCGTAGCATATGTTGATCATAACTTTCCTCTTCTTCCTGCGTATGCCTTGTTTTGTTGCATAGTCGATCAGCTCTCCCACCGTGTTAAGTTGAATGTGAGGCATGTTGCACCATCTCCAGATCCATTCTCATACAGTTTTCACAAAGGTACAACTGAGTAGGATGTGATTTGGGCTTTCATCCATCGCCTTAAAGTATCCACATTAGGTTGATTCTAAGGTTATACCTCTCTTAGATAGTTCTGTGGCTGCCGGTATCCTTCCCAGATTTGCTCTCCAGATAAATAAGAAAATAATCATCAATACAACAAAATACCTCGTGAATTTGCGAGACACCTCTTTCTAATAAAGTAAGCTCGTTAAATTTTTGTGATATACATTAATTCCGTGAACCTAGTAATTTATGTCTAGTATGTTGTCACACTTCTCGATAATATTAAGGTGTTGTTTGTTTTTTCTCAAACGCACATACATATATCTTCACAAAGTGTTTGTTTTTTTCGAAGTGCACAGATCTAAAAATGTTTGCACGAGGTCTTCACCTCACAGACATGGATTACCCACTTCTAAGATCTACGGGCTTTTGACCTAAAAAAAATACGCCGCTATTTTGTTTTCTTTTCTCTTCAGCGCATCGCCTCCCCTGATACCTCCCACCCCTCGACTGCTCCTTGCCTCACTCGACCACCGGTCTTCTTCATCTGTCGTATTCCCCTGTCCGATCAGACCGACGTCCTCTCCAATCAACCGACTAAACGAGACTGTCGGACTTCACTAAACGAAAAAGGTTTGTTCCTCTGTTTCATTTTCTTTTTTCAATTCTAACATGAAATTGTTGTTTAATTTTGTTGGAAAAGTCTCCAATTTAGTGAAATAAGTTGTTTAGTTTTGCTGAAAATGTTTGTTATTGCTTAAATTTGTTGTTAGATGTTGGGAATCCGAAAATATTGTTGAAAATAACCTTTCTTGTTTAAATTTCTTGTTGAATGTTGCTGAAAATCAATAATCTTTGACGTATTTTGCTGGAAATTCCATAACATTGGTGAAATCAAGCTTTTTTTTTTATTAAAATATGAAAGTATTTGTTCGAAATATGAAATAATTATGTTAATGTTGTGATTCTTGTTGAAAATACTCTTTACTGCTTAAATAATTATGTTAATTTGTTGTTGATTTTTTTTTTGCTTAAATGTGTATGATATACATGTTAAATTCATTTTTGTTGAAATGTGTATGATATGCAATACTCTAAATCATATTTGTGAATGCTATAATACCTTATGAAATCTTATTTGTCTAGGATATATTGGTTATTAGAAATGGGAGAAAAACACCAATGGACCAATGAGCATTTAAAATGCTTATTGGAAACTTGTATTGAATAAGTAGAGAATGTGGGTAGAAAATGATTGAGTTTGCACAAAGATTTATGTATTAGGCTTGCAAGAGTTCTTAAGGAAAAATTTAGCGTGGATTTGACTCAAAAACAAATGAAAAACGCATATGACAATCTGAAAGCCAAATACACGGGATGACTATATTTGAAAAAAAAATCTGACAATTTTATCGTAAGTATGACGTTTTATTAAGAGAATCATATAGGGTTAATATCAAATGTGAATCATAAGTATTGTGTGAATGTACGACTAAATTATGACCATTTGATTAAAAAAATAATTATGATCTTAGGGTGCATGATGTTAACATGAGGTAGCATTTACAATATAGTTACAATTGATCAATTGTAAGCTTATTAAATAGTAAGTATGACGTTTTATTAAGAGAGAAAAGGAAAGTAACTACATTTTCGAAAACCAAGTTAAATCGATTAAATCCATATTATTACTTTTAAAAACCAAATCATTTATCAGGAAATCAAAATATTTGCAAAAGGGCTTAACCCTCAACTCCTAGAGCTCCTAGTGTCTCACATGATGGACCTTCTATTATTATTGATGATTTAGCATTTGAAATGAAAAAATCTCTACAACATTTGACTAAAGGATATACAATTTCTCAATGTTTAGAGAAGTTAGAGGTGCTTGAGTTTGGCCCTATAGATCATCTACGCTTGGAGGGACCATGAATATGAGAGAGATGTGGATGAATTTTCCCAATGTTCCAGAGATATTACGAGGATGGATAGAGATGATGGGTACACATTTAGGAGTTTTAAAGGATGGAAAGATTGTCCGATGATTTTTCTTGTGTTGAAACCATTGGTGAAGTTTTTTTTGCTTGTGTTATAACTATTTTTTAGGTTTTTAAGTGTTGTTTTTTTGCTACTTGGAATATGGTTAATGTAATGTTTTTTTGCTACTTGGAATATGATTAATGTAATGTTTTTTTTGCTACTTGAAATATGGTTAATGTAATGTTTTTTTTAAAGTTCTACTTTTGTTGATTAATAGGTTCATAATGGATCATGATCAAAAGATACTTCTTGTAATTCTTATGTAGTTGTATGTCCGTTATTTTTGGAAGAAGGGTGTAAAACGAGTGCGGGACAATGATTCGGAAATGACGGGACACAAATACACGTTATAGTTAATGCAACGTAATCATTTACAATGTATTGAAATATTATGCATGTCCCGTGAATCTTTTGTCCGACTATGTGTTCATTATAGAGTAAATTACTCAATAAATGATAGTAAACATGTATCGGTTGAGGAAAAGATGGTTATGTTTTTTATGATGATCGGTCATAATCAAAGTTACGTGATTGTCAAGCGGAGATTTCAACACTCAAATCAAACAATTCATAAATTTTTTTATGAAGTGTTGGGCAAAATGATGTTTTTCACAAAAGACATTATAGTTCCAACTTTTTTTTAATCTGAATCCAAACATTCCAGGACATAATAATAGGCTACGACGGGTTTTCAAATGAGCGGTTGGTGCACTTGATGACACTTTAATGCATGATGTTGTCTCTGCTAAGAAACAAGATTTATATAGAAGTATGGTAAAGAGCAATTATTACCAAAACATATTGGCAATTTGTGACTTCACCATGATTTTTATGTTTGTTGTGGCCGGTTGGGTAGGGGTAGCGCATGATTCTATAATATTATCAAAAACATTAGCCTATCCACATGCATCATTTCCGTTTCCACCACCAGGTAAGTTTTTGGTTTTTAAATATTTTTATTTTAATTTGAAAATTGATTAGTGTTTTTCATTTTTACAGAGAAATATTATCTTTGTGATGTCGCGTATGCACACACTAGAGGATTTATGGCCCCGTATCGTGATGTGAGGTATAGGCTTTGAGATTTTTGTCAAAGATGTGCATTAACTGTAACGACCAAATTTGTCACCCTAGACTGGCTTAGTCTAACTATAGCGAACAGCTCAGGTGTGGGGCGTCACCCCTGTATAGATCTATACACAAACTCACGCTCTCCCTCTAAGAGACTCTGGTTATAACTACAGGCTACGATCGTACACTCAATAGGTGTCAAGCGACACGTCTCACTAGATCCTTAATCAAATTTACGCGGAAAAAGAAAGAAGAACATATAAGGTATATTCCAGGCCCAATAAACATGTAAGTGGACAACTAAGGCCCACTAAGCATGTAAAGTATTTCTAGGCTCAAAAGGAATGAGATTATATATATCCCGGGCCCAATATACATGTAAAAGGACAAATAAGGCCCACTAAACACGTAAAAGGACACTAAGGCCCACTAAACGTGTAAAAGGACACTAAGGCCCACTAAACATGCAAAAGGACACTAAGGCCCACTAAGCATGTAAAAGGACACTAAAGCCCACTAAACATGTATATTATTTCCAGGCCCAATAAGGACGTAAATATATATATATATATATATATATATATATATATATATATATATATATATATATATATATATTAAGTACATATAAGTTAACATGTCTAGATGTTTTAAAAGTATATATAAGTTATACAAACTTGCATCTAAAACATGTATAAGAGCTTTTAGCATGATAAAAATAATTTCTTGTTTTTGACCTTTCTGTCCCTGTTTTTAGAAAAATTATAGACAAATCACCGTAAGTCGAAATTTGGATCCGTAAACTCTGAGAGTTTGGAAAATGAGTATACTTTGTTCATAATTTTTATTATAATTTTTAATGGCCTCAAACCAGTGTGAGAATGTTCATCTTCACAGACTGGTCCGAAATCATTCCGGAAATGATAGGCAGTTTTGTAAAAATCGCCAAAAATTGTAGAAAAATCGTATGAACGCGTGAGAGTAGTAATTTTAAAGGTATAAACCTGAAAGTTTTGCATGTAAAACATTTTTGAAAAATATTATAATTAAGGTGGTCAAAATAGTCCGTAATTAGACCAAATCGTTTATGTTAAAAGCTGATTTTTGAGTTTAGGTTATACATGTTTGAACACAACACTTATTTTTGCTATTTTGAGTGTATAATCCCAGATCTACAAGTTTATATGTAATATATATGACAACACATACTTTTCTCATGGTTTTTATGAAGATCTAAGTGATAAACTTTATGTTGAAGTAAAGATCTAAAAGTTAAACACATAACACAATGGTACATGCAAATATCCAACGGTTAAACGAGAGTTGACTTGTATCCTCCCCTGAAAACATGAAAAATACGAAAGATATGGGGGTATGAAGCTCACCTTGGGGGTTTTTGAGATGTAGATGAAGAAGAAGAAGAATCTTTGAACCTAGCTTGAGTTTTTGGTGAGATTTCGAAATTGTGAGGGTTCTAAAGAGTTTATCACACAACAAAGTGTGTAAATTGAATGTTATAAGTATAAACATGAAGCAAAAATACTTGAGTTAAACATAGAACTTACCAAATTATGAAACTTGAAGAGAAACTTCTTGAAAACACACACACTATCTACGAAAATTGAAGGAAATGATGAGGGAGTTTCTTTGAGTTTGAGAGAGAATAACTAAGAGTTTGAGTTTGGAAATGAAAAGTGAAGAGGTTATGGTGGGGGTTTGGCCGAATTTAAGGAGGAGAGGGAAGGGTAGTAGGGTTTGACTTAAGCCATGGTTGATGTGAAGTTCTGTGACAACCGTCAAATTTCGGTAAATTCAAAGTCAACAAGTCAAACCGGTCAACTCCAATAACCCTTGTATGCTAGGGTTTACGTTATGTAATCGCTATACAATTCGCTATTTTAATGAGAAATCATCATTTGGAAAGTTCATGTGTTTGATTTTCCTTAGCCTTAACAGTGCTAAACAACGAACCAAAGCGATAAAACACTATTGCACAATCATCGGGATTGTGTACGACACTAAAACACGGTTTAATGGGGTTTACGAACCTTGCGTTGTGAAGCCGGACACTCAAATTAATCACAAACGAAACCTCTCTAAATCGTTTTCACTCTATCTCTTTCTAATTGAAATCTCTCCCAAATCTCTCCCAAATCTCTCTCAAAAGTTACTTTAACTTTTTGTAATCATTTGGGTCATCTCGACCCTTAACCGGGTCCAAAATCGCTTGAAACAGGATAAAAACGAGTAAAATAGCTTTAAGGATCCGAAACCAAAGCTTCTGGTCCGAAGCTGTGTCCGAGGTCCGAGGTCCGAAGTCCGAGGTCCGAGGTCCGAAGGACCAGTGTCCGAAGTCCCGTCCGTCCGAAGCCGTGTCCGAAGTCGTGTCCGAAGTCCGAAGCCGTGTCCGAAGTCCGAAGGTCCGAAGCGAAGCCTCGCAGACAGGCCCTTTTTACCGGTTTTTCGACTACGACTTCGTTTTAACTCCGTTTTTCATTATTTTAACGTGGGATTTTCACCCAAAACTTTATTTTATAAACTAAGGCCCCAAAATATATAAATCTCCAGGGTTTTTATAAAATATATTAAAAGAATTGGTGATTGATCTAATTATTGAGGGAATATTTGCTTTTCCTTAATTTATGGCAAAAGCAACCCACTACCACCTCACTCTATGATCAGCCACTCTTTCCCACTACCCCTTGTCTCCTTAGTGGACCTTTACAGCCAATCTCCAGCTCTTCCCACGTTCTAAGAGCTGGTTGATTGATCCTCTCTCCTCATTCTCCATAAAAACTCTTTCATTCTACACTTAGCAACCAAGAACACTCTCCAAAATTCTCTCATCTTTTCTCTTAACTTCAAGAACTTCAAGGCTTTCTCCAGGGATTTCTTTCTTCAATTAGTAAGTATCTTCATCATTCACATAATTATTAAACTCCATTCTACTCAAATTATTGATATCTTACACAAGTTCCATCTTATTCGGTGTTAGATTTTCGAATCATCAAGACATCTTCTTAGTGTTCTTGAGTTGAACACTTCCTTTCTCTCACTTTCATCTACTGAAACCACATAAGGTGAGTTCATACCCATACATTTACATGTTTTTCTTAAGTTTTAAGGAGGGAATACAAGTAAAATCATCAAGAACACAATTAAACTTTTTCTAACAGATTGCATCAGAAAAGATGGACGTTAATCACGGACTGTTTTGGTCAACTTAAATATTTTAGTTTTCAAAGCTGTTTCAGGTGCAAGTAGTTCAAACTCTTAGCTTTAAAATGACTACTTGCACATCTCCAAATGATTTTTCTACAATTAATGGTGATTTTTACAAAACTGCCTGTCATTTCAGAGGCAAACCCGGACCAGTCTGTGATTATGAACATTTTCACCTCTGTTATAGATCACTAAAAATCATGATAAAATTTACGAACAAACTAGACTCATATTCCAAACTCTCAAAATTTGCGGATTTGGATTTAGAGCTGTGATGATTTTTCTATAAATTTTCTAAGAACGGTAACAGAAACTGTTTTTAACGAAAAGTTGCTGTTAATTTCATTTCACCTTGTAACATGTTGAGCAAGGTGTATATCTTTATGTGACTATATGTTACTGCAATATATGACATTTTATCTTAATATTTAGACACACATCAGTTTACAACTGGATTTGGTCATATAAAATATAAAGAATAACAAGTGATTATAATCAAAGTACAATCGATACATTCAAACATAAAATAAACTATTTTGAATATAGTTTGCATACATTACCACGTACTACCCTTGGTTGATAAACTATAATAGGTATAGTTTATGATACATTACATAACACATACATTTAAAAAGGGTACATTTATACAAAGGATATTTTCATTAAGCAAGGTACGACCATACGGTACCAAGTTTTCATAACACGTAATTCCGTTAATGACTTTGTGAGACATTTACTTCAAATTACCATTAAGTCCTGTATTGTAACCAGAGTCTCCTTAAGGGAGAGCGTGATACTTGTGTATAGATCTATATTGGGTTTGACAAACCCACACCTAAACTGCATGCAACAGTTAGACCGATATGTCTGGGGTGACAAATGTCATAACATTTCCGACGCCTGAAGAACGTCGTTTTAGGCAACCTTGGTCATAGTATGGTTATAATAAACTCACATAAAGTATTAACAAACATTGGAATTTACGGGGACTTCATTAAAATTTAACGAGTTTATGTCGATTTAAACTTGCATTGTTTTACTATAAATATGATAAATTACTTGTACATTTCGGTCTTTGGGTTTTAAGACTACATTTACACATTAAGGAAAATATTGGATTTTTCTAACACAAATACTACTTTTACAAACGAAAAGCTTATGAACTCACCAACCTTTGTGTTGACACTTTTTCAAACAACTTGTATTTTCAGGAAATCATTAAACAGGTAATCAAGTGCTTTTGAGGATGGGACGCTAAGGCGTCTACTATTTCATATTTTATCAACATATTGTAATTGATTCGTAAACATGTAATTCATACAATGATGTAATTTTTTTTAATTATATATATGTTGGTTGTGTTTGCTTGAATTACTATTACAATTGCTGTTATGATACTATACATGAAGTCCTCCACCCCCGGACGTTTCCGCCATCCTTGGTTTGGGGGTGTGACAAGTTCCTAGATGCATGGTGGATAAATTGCATACTTATTTGGTGTACAAATATGAGGTGTCACCCCCTTAATCCACCAATCTTAATCTTTTTCTTTTTTTTTTTTTTTTTTACAAAAACCAAGAATTAGGGTAAGAAGAGGAAATAAGAGGTGTGTTGGGCTAGAATTTGAATACTCTTGAAATTACAAGGCCCAAATGTGGAAAGTCTCGGCCCATTGGGCCCTTATAAGAGTTTACGGCCCATTAAGGTTCAAGGAACCATTCACGGCCCATTAAGGCCCATGATGACAAAGTGAGACATTTTAGGTCCAATAAGGAAGTATTGGTCCAAATAAGGGTTTTGGGTTGAGAATTCTTGGGCTAAGGCCCAAAGATGATTGGATTTGGCTTATTGGATCGAGTTTTGGGTTTATACAAAGAAGATTATATTGTTCAGGAATTTACCTCTTAACCTAATTTTTCCAGTTGTGACAACTAAGCATAGCATCATCCTAAATACCAGGATACGGATCTAACAGATCACTACATCATACAATCATGTGACAAACCAGGATAACAATCCAAGGGGTCGACCTTGGTGCCTTCGACCCGTAAGTACAATGAGGAAAACTCACCTCTCGATTTGATCCATAGCTGATGAGGTTCGACTCCGAACCTCAACTCTTTAACCGATACCTGTTTCTACCGAGTAACAAATTCCATCAAAATACCCAAATACCCTCAAGGTCCAACTTAGTCAAAGTCAAAGTCAACAACCCATGTTGACCAAACACAATGTGTTCTTCCATGATTAAGATAATCGGGAAAACCCCAGCCAACACGTTGTCTTGGCTTGCAAACACGTCGTGTTTGCCCGAGATTCGGCAACTTAATACAATAAGCTGTTTTCTCCGATACCAAGAGCTCCAAAGCTCCGATCTAGCCTCTCATGTGGTCCAGAGGGATAAAGTTTCCAACTTTATCCATTGGGACTACCTAAAAAGGTTCAAAACTCAATCTAGAAGCTTAATAATGCAAGGGCTTAACCAATAAGCACTTAATCCATAAAGACATAGTCCCAAAACATAGATCTGACTTCCTTGAGCTGGAAAACTACGTAAAGTTGGCAACTTTACGTTCATGCATGTCTAAATGAAGCTCTTAAGCTTAAAAAGGACTTTATAATTGACTTAATGCATGCATGACACCAAAACTCTCATAAAGCTTGCACCTTTATGCTCAAGGACACCAAAATAACTCAGATCTGAAAGAACAAGCCCTAAAATGACCTAACTCATCCATTAACCCAAAAAGGGACCAAAAACACAACAAACTAACTATGAAGAGATCTAAACATATACAAGACAAGATGTAAACTTGATACCTCAGAAAGCTTCCCCACAAGATGACGATTTTGGATCCAAAGCCTTTTCCCTAAGCAAAGCAACTTCAAGATCTCCTATTCCTTCACAAAGACCATAAATGAGCACCAAGAACTTCTTACTAGCCCAAGAACACCACCAAGAGACTTAAAGATCGATTTTAGGGTTTTAGTGGCCAAGGAGGTTGGTAAGGAGGTCAGCCATGAGGACTTAAGACATTTATATAGGGTGCAACAGCCTAAAAATTAGGGTTTTCTACACCAGCCGCCAACACGCCGTGTTATGGCACAAACACGCCGTGTTGACCTTAATGAAAGTCGTGTTTTTTCTTATCTAGACACGCCGTGTTTGTGCCTCCAACACGCCGTGTCGAATCCTCAGAAGGTGATTATTTGCAAAGTTGCTCCTCAAATTTATGGGTGTTACACAAGCACTACAAAGTGTCATGTACCTAATAAACTTTGCTGCAAACTGGGGTCAGTGTCCAAGAAAGAAAAACATACTCATGATGATTTGCTACAAAATAATTTGGAGCCTATGGAAGTATAGAAACCATCAAATATTCAAATGAGTGTTTATTAGCCCTTTTAATGGTGATGAGCATATAAAATCCTTGATATATTTATGGATCAAATGTAGGGGGAATGGTGGTTTTTGTACATGGAATGAGTGGTCATCCTTTCCATTTCACCTCGCTTAGCATTTTATTTTTCATTAGCTGAATTTTTTCCTTTACCTTGTTTTTGCTATTTGTATGCTTTACTTTCCTTCGTCCCCTGCATTTTATTTTTCATTAGCTGAACTTTTTCCATTACCTTGTTTTTGCTATTTATATGCTTTACTTTCCTTGGTCCCCCTTTAGTTACTTACTGGTTAGGGGTTCATTCTAATAAAATTGTGTCGTTTCTAAATAAAATAAAAAAAAACAAAAGGCTTAAAAATCTCAAAACAAATATTTTAAAAAATAGTAAAAATTAAATAAAACATCAAGTTTTTGAAGAATATAAAATTTTGAAACTACACCTATTTAGTAAATATTTTTGAAACTACACCTATTTGGTAAAATAAATTTTTTAAAAACAGTCATTTGGTTAATAACTCTTTAACAATAAACGATTTAGTGCAAATTAGGGACAATATGTGTACCCAAAATTTATATAAAAACTTATTAGGAATAAAATGTGTACAAACCGAAAACAATGTTACCCTAGAGTAACATGGAGTAACAAGTAAAAAACACATATACACATATAACCGGGTTAACCTAGAGTAACATGTCATAATGATAAGGTGTGTACAAAAATAGAAACAATAAGGACGTAACAAAAAAACAAGATGAACGAAATATGTACAAAACGATAACTAGATTACCATTTTAGGTCATTATCCCATAAAAGTTTTAGTGATAATTGAGCGAGAAACTCGATGACTATCACGATAAATGACCAAATTAATCTGCGTAACATTAAAAATTCGAAGAAATATCCGTAATGAATTCATCATTAAAATCTTATCTAAAAATTAAGTGATTGCTATGACATAATACTAGACAATCTCGAAAATTTTCCCACTTGATTTAGTCAAACGAAATCATGCATCTTAAAAATGTTTAATATTTAAACCTTCATATTTAAAACTAATTTATATTTAAACATTCATATTTAATTTTTCTTAAAAATATTTAATGTTTAGATCTTTATATTAAAAAATAATTTATATTTACATATTCATATTTTTTGTGGAGTAAACGGGTGAATTCGATTCCCTTAAACTATTTCTTGTGGTGATACATGTGAGAAATTTTTCCTTAAAAATCTCTATGGAGATTGAGTTTGCCTTGTAAAAGAGCTCGAACCCGGAGTATTCAGAAATCTCTATGGGGCTGAGTTTGTCTTGTAAAAGAGCTCGAACTCGGAGTACTCGTTGAAATATTGCGAGTAAGTTCCACTTAATACTTTTGCGGGTTAAAAAAAAAAAAAACCGGCTATATAAAATGATATTTCGCAGCCGAAGCCCGCAGGCGATGCAGTTCCGCAGTTCGGAAGTGTACCTTGTTCGCCAAGGTGATATCCTGTTCAGACCTCAGCTCACAGATTTGCTAGAATCTAGATGCGCTCGACCTCCTGTCTGATATTCACATTATCTTCTATACAATTGCACCCACGCCTATTTTCTCATTGAATGGTCGCCATCTACGATCTTTTTTGCTAAGATTTCGTCTGATTGTAGTTTCATTCTAGGGTTTTTCTTCCTCGCGTTCTGTCAGAAGAGTTACTGGGTTTAATTCTACTATATCATCGGAGCTGGGCGTGAAGGATGAACGGGATAAGTTTCGGCGTAGAGGTGTCGAAGCCGGAGGAGACGAGTGTGAAAGAGGATTGGTTGACAATTTTGAAGGGATTAGAACGTGAAGAAATCGAGGAGGTGTTGTCTCATACTTTTTGCGATCGTTGCAAGGTTAATTTGCATGCCCGAGTGCAATCCGTTGCTAACCGTAAGTTTCGAATTCTTCTTTGTCGAATTTCGCTTTAAAGAATTACAATTAAGTTGTTGTTGAATGCGTATTTGTACGTGGATTAATCATTCGATTTATTTAACTTTGATTGAAGAAAGCTTCAATGTCTATTGGTTCGTTACAATCTGCAATTAGGGTTCCAGAGATTTCCGTTTACCCCGAGCCCCATAAAAACAACCTAATTTATGTCAATATCAACATATTTACTTCAAATCTAATATGGGTATTTCAAATACAATGCTCTTATGTTATATTAGCAGCAAATTTATGGTCGAAATCTTATCATCATGTTCTTTCTTGGTATATATCTAGTTGCTTTACTGTGCAACTATAGTAGCATTATTTGAATTATACTTATTGCTTTCCAAATCCAAAACCTTAATCAATCTTGTTACGCTTTTGTGACAAAAAAGCTCATACCTTTTTTTATCATTTTATACATAAATGTAACTATCTGTTCTTGTTCACATAGCTTTTATCCATCCAAAAGTTGAAACACAATCTAAATTCCCACTTTATTTTGACAGGAAAACGCACAAAAAAACTATCAATATCAAGTCCAGATTCCACCATCTTAAATCCCGATAAATATGCAGAATCTTACACCACAAGTATTCAAGAATCTTCAATCAAGAGTGATTCATATAAAACTCCAGAAAACATTCACACAAGAAACCAGAAACGCTATTCTAACAAGTTCTCCCCCGCATCAGTGAACAACAAACACCTGTCTTCATCAACACAATCAAAATCTAATAAATCATTGGATGATGGAATACATGGAGTCTCATCTATGGAAGATGACTTACAGTCTGATGAGCAGAAAGAAATGGCGAGGTTTAGAAATATTGGAAGGAAGATCAACTTTGTACACTTTGAGAGGGTTTATGGGAAGAACGTGAATGTTCTTCAAGGCCTTGAACTCCACACTCAAGTCTTTAATCTTGAGGAGCAAAAAAAGATTGTTGAATCTGTTTATGAGTTTCAGCGTTTGGGCCAAAAGGGTCGACTTAGAGGTTCATATATATTATTTTTTTTTTCTTTCATAAATTTTATATTTAAAAAGCTAAATATATATAAAATTGGATGTAATATTTTCAGCACGAACATATACCGAACCTACAAAGTGGATGCGAGGCAAAGGGCGCATTACAATTCAATTTGGTTGTTGCTATAATTATGCAGTGGTATGTAATTGTAAATATTTTCTTATTTTCTACATACGTATGTAGTTTAGTGTTGTTATCGAGTATTGGTTATATTTTACAGGATAAAAATGGAAACCCACCGGGCATAATTAGAGAAGAAGAAGTGGACCCTCTACCTCCAGTATTCAAACAAATGATAAAGAGAATGGTTAGGTGGCATGTTCTCCCTCCAACATGTATCCCCAATAGTTGCATTGTGAATATATACGAAGAAGGCGATTGCATTCCTCCACATATTGATCACCATGACTTTGTTAGACCATTTTGCACCACATCATTCTTAACCGAATGCAACATATTATTCAGTTCAAGCCTCAAGATCGCGGGTCCCGGAGAATTCACGGGGCCCGTTTCCATACCCTTACCTGTCGGGTACAAATACAATAACTGAATAACATCATAACATACCTTTTTTCTTTATTATTATATTAAAAAACAACGATGTGATTTTTAAACTTTTTCTTAATCCAGATCCGTGCTGATATTGAATGGTAACGGTGCTGACGTGGCGAAACATTGCGTCCCTGCTGTTCCCGCCAAAAGGTATATAGTCGCAGCAGTGTGGGAGTTTTGGGTTCCAATGTTGATTGAACTCCATTCATAACCGAATTTGTATTTTGATTTTTGATTTATTTTTTTGTTTGATTGATTGATTGCAGGATTTCGATTACTTTTAGGAAGATGGATGAGAGTAAGATTCCATATGGATATGTAGCGAATCCCGAGCTACATGGTGTTCGGCCTCTTTCTCTTTCTCTGAAGGCATCACCATCACCATCACCATCAGCATCAGTTTTATCACAAACAGAAGAAACATCTCCGCCTTCTCCACCTCCTCGTGTTGTTTCAAAGCCCAAGGCTCCGGCTTTTGTTGGTGGAGAAAATGATTTCCCACCTTTAGGACTAGCTCTACAAAGGTGTTCTAACAAGAATGTTTCTAAGGCTTGAGGTTTTTATTTTTTTATTTTTTAGGTAGTGTCTGTTTAAGCTTATTATTTATTGTGTTGTGTTTGTTACAATAATACTTGAATAGGGGAGGGAGGCCAACTTATTTTTTCTATGTTCGATAGTATAGACTAATGGAATAATCAGGGTTATTGTGGGTGTTTACTTTGACTCGGTTTACTTAATTACTTATGAATATGCATGTTCTGACCATATTTTTATCCACACCAACTACTTGATCAATTAACAAAAACAAATTAATAAATTCTTTACTAGCTGGTTTGTTTTGATTTAGACCCAAAATGTTATATACAGAATATACAATACAGTCTGGACTCTGGAGAGAGTTTTGATTTACATTTTTTCGTGACAAAATTACTTTTTTGGTCCCTGTAATTTGCCAGAAATGGTATGTTGAGCACAACTATGGAAATCTTTATGTATTTTTCCTTGTGGTTTTAGTTTCTCGCAAAGTTGGTTCTCGTGATACATTTTGTTACAAAAGTGATATGAAAATGCTAATTTACCCAATTTTTTTGAATTATAGAATAATCTCTTATTAATTATAAAAAAACCTAACTCTAACCCTAAACCCACCACCTTCCTCTCTTTATAATACCTACCTCCTCTTTCTTTTTAAAGAACAACCAACCATAGCCACCACCTTTAACCTCCACAGCCGGTGTCGCCTTCAACCACATCGATTTCTTTCCAGCCAACTCAATACTGCCTTTTGCTACATTCACAATCTCCATCTATGCCACAAAAAATGTTAGAACCACTTTTCCGTAACATCGACCTCTTTCCACCTCCATCGCCGCCTTCATATGCATCAGAACCATAGCGGGAGCCCTAGCTTGCACCTATGTCGACTTCGCTGAAGTAATAAATCACATATTACCTACATTCTATCACATATAACTAAACACATATGTATAAATTTCCTAACACATATTGTTGGTACCAACTCTACACCAACAACTGATTCCCCCGAAGGGTCTGTCTCAGACACTGCCAAACTGAGACCGATCACTTCTCCCGAAGGGTCTGTCATGCCCATCCAAACTGGGACTGATCACTTCCCCTGAAGGGTTTGTCGTGATCTTGAATCCAACTAGATTTCCCCGAGGGGTTGGTCTCTAGCTGACATAAACATAACACATAATCTATATAATAATTCATAAGTAAGTTCATGAGAACTCACCTGAAGCTAATAGTTGAATCCACACGCAAGTTCACGAAGGAACCAACTAGTACTATCCACCTGATAACAAGTTGTCTGAGCAACACTACTGACGTGAACTAGATGGACTTCTCCCTTTCTGAACACCTACATCCCATACCAACAACTCTTCTTAGATCGTATTTGACAATACATATTTCCTACTTTATTTATACTTTTACTTTCAACAACATTCTTGTACTTTCGTGTTGTACACTTTTTCTGATTATGTAAACATTAATTCTTTACTTTATATGTTCTTAATCTCAGTTACTTATACTCTTTGTTTGCTTTTATTAAGTATATTCCACTCGTATCTTATCTTATTATTTAGTTGTATTACTTTTCTTTCAAATTCATCATTAAACACTATTGTTTACATATTAAGGTTCAAATGACCATTTTATGTTTCGTACTCATACATTTTCGCTTTGTTACATATTTTCACCCCTTTAACTTAATTATTTAATCATGTGCTTACTCCGTTAAGTCTCAAGTACTCTTTTACATATTTTTACACATAATGTATCCACTTACCACATCTTCAGCATCTTAGTGATCATTCCCATGATTTTTTAATATTTGAACACTTGTATATATTATTAATACGCAATTAGGTTGATATTATGTCACTTAACACCTTTATTACATTTACATACCTTAAGCTCCTTTTTAACATCTCTATACCATTTTATACACACATGTATTAATAATGGTCATTAGTTTAACATACTTCACACCCATATGCACTTATACTTATACACACATATCCATTAACTTGCAACACACACTTTTATACATCTTTTTTTACCTATATCAGGGTATGAATAATTTAACACATATTCTTAGATTTGCACACACACCAAGCACACACATAACTCTAAATGGGGTTTACTTTTTGTTTTAAACACTCACCCCAAACTAAATTTGTAATACATGTTATGTGTTATGTTTTTAACGTTAAGATTTAGTTCAAAAATCATATTTCATGGGCTAAAAACATTCGAAATTGTAGTTCTTCGGTTTGAGGGTTTTTAGGACAAAATCAAGTTAAAGTAGGTTGTTAAACTTGCTCTAGACCCCACACATGATCAGAGGTGTTAAAGGCATCAAGCACCAACCCTAGCAACAGAAAAAGAAGGTTTGGAACATGTCCTAAAAGCCTTCAAAAGTCCCGAGAATGTCTTACAAAAAAATCCGTAAAACATGTGAATAAAGGACTTTGAGAGCATTTACAAATGATGCTCTTGGTTCTAGCTGTACAAGCTTGTCCCTAAGTGTTGATTCCTGAATGAAATGAATTGCAAAGATGGAAGAACAAATTGTTCATTGAATTGATTATTGAAACTATTACAACCCTGAACTATTTATACAAAGACTAATCTCCAAACTAATCTAACTAATTAACAAACAGACTAACTAATTAGCTTAACTAACAAATCTGACATACCAAAGAGCTTGTAACCCAGCGGTATCCGGTGTTGCCCTCCCTCTTTGAGGTTGAGGGTTAAAGTCCGGCAGTGGACATAGATAGATTTTAGGAGTAGTTTATGAATAGAGTATATATTTACCGTTTTAAAAAAAAACTAATCTGACGTGGCATAATTAAATAATAACGCTAAGGTGTTGTTTGTTTTTTTAAGACAAAATGTATGCAGTCTGCGGACCACATCTGTGACCTCTGCAGTAGAAGAGGTGGACCAAACGTCTTCAGTTTGAAAAAAGAAGACTGTTTGTTTTTTTAACATCTGTGGGCTACTAAAATAAACTTAAATCTAAATAAACTGATTTTTTAAACTTCAAAGTGATTTTTTAATATTTTTATGACTTTGTTATAAATAATTAACAAATCTAGATCAACTTTTATGTATTATTGTATAAAAAATAAAAATAAAAATTGTATGAATTAACGTATATATTTAATAAACCGATAACTTTGGTTGCAAAGTTATAACTAAACATTATAATTAGGGATCAAAGAATTTGATACATAAATGGATGGAATAAACTTCGTTTTTTTCAATTAAATCCATTAAAAACGTACCATAAATATTTTCTCGAGAAATTGACAATACTATATTAAATAATGTTTTACAAAATTTGGCAAAAAAATATAAGAATATATTATGATTTTTTGTTCGTATTTATATAAACAACTTCAACGATTATTATTGTAATAAATCTTTATTTACAATTTTGTCAAAAATATCATGTTTGTATCGTCGAACGTTTTATTTTTTGTTTTGTATTTTTTTTTCAAATTGTTTATCATTAATAAAGTTGGAAAAATATAAATTAAAATAAAACTTAAAAAAATTAAGATATATATTTTTTTAGGCTAGAAGATGTCTGAAGATGTTAGAAGACTCTACTCCACATCTGCGCCAAGAAGAGGGCGTGCATACATTTTTTGGTCAGCAGTCTTCAAAAAAACAAACAGTCTGCGAAGGTTAATGTCTGCGCGTGGTCTGCACGGCGCAGACAGAAGAGGCCACACAGATCTGCAGACAAAAAACAAACACCACCTAAGTGTTAAAGGGTAATCTCACGTGGCATAAATAATAACACTAAGTGTTAAAAGGGACAAGTGGCATAAATAATAACACTAAGTGTTAAAAGGGACAAAGAAACAACCTTAACAGGAGAAATCAAGTTCTAAAACTCCTTCCCTTGGCTGGAAACCGAACCAACACAAAAATCCTGCTAGAACCCGATTTATGAAGGTCTATGTGCATTTTTGAGGTGGTTTTTCTTAGTTTTAAGCTTCAAAACGTGACCATAAGTATAAAGAAGTTATGCACCAGCTTAAACGAGAAGGAATATGATCTAGAGATTGTTAAACTCGACAAAAACACTTTAGAATAAGAGAATCTCGCAACTTCGCGTTTTCCGGTGGTTTGTAGGTTGCCGAAGGCAGCTCCGGCTGCCACAACGACGAGAAAGGATCAGAGGTGACACTAAGGAGTGAACAAGACACGTCCCTGGCTTGGAAGTGGTCTAAAACGAGTTCTACAGCCGCCTCTTCCTTACAAAACCCTAATCCGACAACCTCAGTTTCTCTCATAATATATTCCGATTAGGAATGAAAGGGAGTTTCAAAATGGTTTTTAACGGTCAAGGAGTCGAGTATTTAGGGCTAGGATCAGGGATCTTTCGTAGGTAATCGTTTTTCAGGCTCCAAAAATGGAAAAGAGACAAGCTTTCTTCCAGCTTCTCGCTGCCTGCTGTTTGGAGACGAAGGAGACAAGGTCTTTTCCGAAAAGGCAGTTTTGGACCCTGTAGTTCGGTCAAGTGGCAACAAACACCCAATCTAGATTTCTCTTAACAAATGAAGTTTCTAAAAATTACAATTTGCACCCTGGACATATATATTCAATTTAATATTATTATTATTATTATTATTATTATTATTATTATTATTATTATTATTATTATTATTATTATTATTCATATTATTATTATCAAAATATTTAATTTCTTCATATTTAATTTCTTCTTTTTATTATTTACCTTTTAATTTATTAATCCTCAGAATAATTTTACATTTATTCACTCTTTTATTTATATAATTATTTGGTATTAGTTATCAACACTATTTTAGAATTCATAAACGGAAACGAACGTTACATGACTACATGCTTTTCTGTTGGTGGTGGGATTTATCTCATAAATCTGGCGCCAACGCCTTCACCTCCTCTTTATCTCTCCAAAACCCTTGAGGAACACACACTCACACATATGAAATTTGAAATCAACTTTCAGATTACAGATGGGAAATCTAAAATTGATTTTCAGATTCACACCCTAAAAATGAAAACCCTTAGAGATTTTTGAGGTGTATGCATGTTCTTAAGTATGTGTGTGTGAGTGTGTTCTTGATTACGTGTGTGTATATGTGTGTTGAATAACAAACCCAAAAATCTAGTGTGCATGTGTTTTGAAAAACAACTAGATGGTGGTGGCCGTGTTAGACGATATTGATGAAGTATAGGGAAGGTGGCGGTGGGGTGGAGCATTCTAATTAAATGTTGATTTTAAATGTAAAAAAAGATTAAAAAAATAGTTTTTACATGGATAAAGGAATAACCATAGAATAAACTTGAACCACATGGACAAACACGTAAGCACACTGTGGTGATCTTTATCCATCAGAACATACACACACATGGCTACAAACGGAAAAATTCATATGACAATCTCAAAACCTTTATCCTTGTCACTTTGGAGAAGGAAAACAACTAATACTCGCCTTCGGCCTAGACGTGGCAAAACCTTACACGACATGACAACTTGACACAAACTCGATACGAAATTAGCGGGTTTGGATAACAGATTTCAACATGTTTATGTAAACGGGTTGACACGACACGAAAATTACACGGATTTGGTTAGGGTGAAGACTTTCAACTTGAAGATGACTCGAATATGACCCGTTTAATTATCATTTTTTATAAATTTTATATTTTTATAAATATATTATATATTATAGACTTGTAGTGAGCCAAACTCAAAAATTAAAATTAAAATGAAAATTTGGGATATGATAAGCTGAATCAGATTATGGGAAACGAAAAAGTCTGAAAGTGTTTGAAACTTTTAAAGTAACTTAATTTTACTCATTCTCACCACCTATTCCATTTGCATCCCAACTCCAACTCTTTCCATTTATCCTTGTAAATAGATCTGGAAATGGAATGGGTTTGGAGCAGATCGATCTTGTTCCAAACCCATTAACGGTTTTCAAATGTTGATTTAAACTCGACCCGTAACCCGCATGGTTTTGAATAATTAAACTCATACCCTTATCCACTAGATACAACGAATTTTCAACCCTTTTACCCGACCCATTTACAATATTGATATTATACTATAATTATGCATTACAACACATATAACATGAATTAGTAAAACCAGACAACATTCATTCCAAAACATACTTCAATTATAGCTTAATAAATAATGTTTCCAAAACAAACACATGTCTTCTATTGAAAACATGCATGAGAAAATGACACACAATTTGAGTAGATTTCAATAACACATGATTTCAGTAAGGCACGATTTCAATAAGTCTCCCGATTTTAAGTCACAATTTTGGCTACAAACGGAAAAATTCATTGACAATCTCAAAACCTTTATCCTTGTCACTTTGGAGAAGGAAAACAACTAATACTCGCCTTCGGCCTAGACGTGGCAAAACCTTACACGACATGACAACTTGACACAAACTCGATACGAAATTAGCGGGTTTGGATAACAGATTTCAACATGTTTATGTAAACGGGTTGACACGACACGAAAATTACACGGATTTGGTTAGGGTGAAGACTTTCAACTTGAAGATGACTCGAATATGACCCGTTTAATTATCATTTTTTATAAATTTTATATTTTTATAAATATATTATATATTATAGACTTGTAGTGAGCCAAACTCAAAAATTAAAATTAAAATGAAAATTTGGGATATGATAAGCTGAATCAGATTATGGGAAACGAAAAAGTCTGAAAGTGTTTGAAACTTTTAAAGTAACTTAATTTTACTCATTCTCACCACCTATTCCATTTGCATCCCAACTCCAACTCTTTCCATTTATCCTTGTAAATAGATCTGGAAATGGAGTGGGTTTGGAGCAGATCGATCTTGTTCCAAACCCATTAACGGTTTTCAAATGTTGATTTAAACTCGACCCGTAACCCGCATGGTTTTGAATAATTAAACTCATACCCTTATCCACTAGATACAACGAATTTTCAACCCTTTTACCCGACCCATTTACAATATTGATATTATACTATAATTATGCATTACAACACATATAACATGAATTAGTAAAACCAGACAACATTCATTCCAAAACATACTTCAATTATAGCTTAATAAATAATGTTTCCAAAACAAACACATGTCTTCTATTGAAAACATGCATGAGAAAATGACACACAATTTGAGTAGATTTCAATAACACATGATTTCAGTAAGGCACGATTTCAATAAGTCTCCCGATTTTAAGTCACAATTTTGGCACAATAACATAAGACTTTAGTAACCAATAAGGTAGCAGCAAGCGATTTCAATAGGTCACAATTTCAATAAGTCGATTTCAATAACACACAATTGGAATAGAGAAGATGATATTAATCGATTATATTAGAATTTTAGAAAACAAAGTTGATTGTGGAATGTCGATTGCAGAAAAATCTTCTACGAAACGAGATAGATTGAATTATTTTCTTCTTGTTCTTGGTTGCTGACTGTGACTGCAATACTAATTTCACATATTTATTTGTATTGGGAGTCAACTGAAATTTGGCCATTAGGAACTGGGAAGTGGAAATGTAATGATCAAACTCCTCGAGTCCTGTGCAAAACATTGTTTCGGTGATAAATGTATAACTTATAAATAATAACTTTATATTTTAAAATTTTAGACGGGACGGGTCATAAACGGATCGAATCGATAGTGATCCATACCCTACCCTTTTAATAAAATGGTTAACGGGTACGGGTCGTTAACCGGTAAACAAATCATAAAATATGATCAAAACCCATTAATTTTGCACGGGTTTGGAGCAAATCAATGTCAAAATCCGCTCCGTTTTCCAGCTCTACTTGTAAACTAACTATGAATTTTGCGATTCCACTTCCCAACTCCAGTGTTTTACTTTTTCCTTTTCGTCTCCCCGTTTCCTGCTTTCCAACTTGTAAAATGTTTCAATCCGGAATGACATAACATATTTACAAGGTCTAAACCTTAACCCGAAACCCGATACGAAAATAAATGAGTTGACATAACACAGCACAATAATTAAACGGGTCGGATTAGGTTCAAGCCCTCTCAACCCGTTTAATTTCTTTACACGACACGAATCCGACATGACACGACTCGTTTTGCAGGTCTACTTGGGCCAACCGATTTCAGATAGAACTGACAAAAGCTATCTAATCTACCAACCAAACCCAAAATTAGCTGGTTGGGTTGATATTTTCAACCCATTTAATTTAAGTGGTCAACCCACATAACCCATTTAATTAAACATGTTGGATTGGGTAAAAATTGTGGACATGTTTTCAACCACAACCCATTTAGATTTAATACATCTTTAATTTTATATTTAGATACTATTATTTAATAGTTTAATTATAATGTTATATTATAATTTATGTTTAAAAAACACAACCATAATTTCTTTCTCTAATCTTGTTGTAGACAACACTATAGACTTCGTAGATCACTCCTTAATCACGCCTTATGTAACTGAACCAAGAATCGTTGAGCTCAAAATACATAAACAAGTCACTCTTATATCAACCCATTTATCTAACATGGTAAGTTCGGTTGGGTTGAGTTAAAATCTTCAAACATTTAATAATTGGACTGAACCTGAATCCAATTCAGGTCAACCCATTGTCAGTTCTAATTTCATATATATATTGTTCCGCTCGTCAAGTTCTTAACCACATCTTACCACATGCCAACCCCGAAAACTATTGTCTATTGCAACAATGCCATCACCACCTATTTAGCGGGTTATTATATGCAACATCAAGGCACCAACGCACAAAACACATCGAAATAGACATTCATTTTGTCCGGGAAAGAGTTTCCAAAGGTGAAGTCCGAGTTCTACATGTGCCTTCTCATTATTAGCTCGCAAATATTTTCACAAAGGGTATTCCACGCGTTCATGATGACTTTCGAGACATTCTCATCATTCGTTCACCTCGTACTTTGTTTGCAAGACTACTATTCGTGTTATATATATATATATATATATATATATATATATATATATATATATATATATATATAGGTAAGTTCAATTGAGAAAATAAAAAGGGTTGAGAATGGGGGAATCATTCTCAGTCACTCATTTATTTTTGCCGCAAAAGCCTCTGTTGTACCAGCGGAAGTGGATAAGGAATACACATGTGTTTCCAACAAAACATGTTTCCTTAAACTATGCTAATCATTACCTTAATATATACAAAAACATAGTTTTTTTTCGTTTTTTTAATTTTTAAGAAGCTATTTTTATCGAAAAATGATTTTAAATATACCAAAATTCATGATTTTTTTTCTCTATAAATAGACATCCATATTGATATACTTTTAAGATAAAATAATTTTTTTTATATTTTCAGTTATCGTTATTCATAAGTGAATAAAAATGTATCAGATTTTTGCTACAGTACATTCGTTATTCACTTATGAATAAAAATATATAATTTTTTTTTACAGTTTAAGTATCATTTATACTACTTATTCATATATGAATAACAAATTAACTGTAACAAAAATCTGATAAATATTTTATTCATATATAAATATAAAATATGACGACAACTAATACACGTTTTATTCATATATAAATATAATATATGACGAAAGATGATGCAAAAAATATATTTTAAGTAAGAAAACTTTATTACGTGTAATATTCATATATGAACGATACTTAAACTATAAAAAAAAGTTAAACATACGTTTTATTCATAGGTGAATAACGAATGTACTGTAATAAAAATCTGATAGATTTTTATTCACTTATGAATAACGAGAGCTGAAACTCTAAAAAAAATAAATTTTTTATTTTATCTTAAAACTATATCAATATAGATGTTTATTTATAGAGAATACAAAACTATGAATTTTGATATATTTAAAATAATTTTTCGATAAAAATGGCTTTCTAAAAATAAAAAAAACAAAAAAAAATATGTTTTTGTGTATATTAAGGTAATGATTAGCATAGTTTAAGGAAACATGTTTGGTTGGAAAACACATGTTTAGGCTAAGAGGAGTGGACTCGCCATACACCCTCGCTAAGGCTCGTTATGGACATAGAACACCGCCCCCTAGCACTCACTAGGGGACTCACCAAGGAGAAGATGCTACAGAGGTAGCGAGAAGAGAGAGAAGCGAGAGCTTGGCTGTGATCGGAGAAAGCCTGGAGCCCTAGATTCGACATTTTCTCAGGTATGAATTGTTGTTGCATTCTTCATCACCACAACGTTTCTACCTTCCTCCGGTGACCCCAATTGCTAATTAATTTTTTTAACTCTAAGGATCCAACTGTTAAATCTTTCAATGTTCTTCATTTTTAAGATGACAAACAGAAACATAAATGGGATCACTGAAATTGGGAAATGCAATTGGTGATTTCAGTTTCTTCTTTCACCCGATGACTGAACTGTATTTTGCTCTTCAATTTGGAGATGGAAAACTGAAATGAAAGTGGCAAAGGGCGTTAGACAAACTCTTTTTTCTGGTTCTGATCATCTTGGAGCGAATAAAAATGAAGATGGACAACAGAGGCTATATATGTCAATATTCCTACCAAGTGTTTGGTAAAATGCCTAATTGACAAAATCATTCTCAACACTTTTAAATGGTTTTAAATGGTATAGATTGAAGTTCCTCTCCAGCCCATTGCATTTGAAATCTTATAAATGGTTTGATTTTTATAATATTTAACTAAATTTGAAAAAAAAATAAAAAAATAAATGCTAGGAGTATTGCCACTCCCTACCACATGCTAAGAATGAGATGCTAAGAGAGAAAAATGACATGGCACCCAAAAAGGTGATGTGACAAGGTGTTAGGAGTGTTACCACTCCCTCTAGCCTTATCCGTTATCCATTTTCGACGGTACGCCTAAGTGTTTTGCGGCAAAATAAATATGTGGCTGAGAATGATTCCCTCATTCTCAACCTTTTTTTTCTCAATTGAACCCTCCTCTCTCTCTCTCTCTCTCTCTCTCTCTATATATATATATATATATATATATATATATATATATATATATATATATATATATATATATATATATATATATCTTATTAGCATTACTTTTACAATTGTATTCGAATTATATTTTTCGTATTTCGTAAGACCCTAATGTGTACTTAACCAAACTTAAATCATCAATAATAGGAAACAGCTTGAGTTCTATCGGCAACTAATTGTAATCTCTTTTCATTTTATTTACATTTTAATTATTTAATGGGTCAATCCCTCTAACCTATTTGTATAATAGGTTCGGTTGGATAGGAAAACTCAACTCGTTTGATAGAATGGGTTGGGATGTTGGGTTGAGACTCTTAACGTATTTAGTAAATGTTGAACCCAAATTCAACCCACATCGACCCATTGCTAGCTCTGATTTTAGTGTCCATTATTTATAACATGACCGGTAAATATGGGAAAAAATAAAGAACGAACACCTTACTACCTTAGAGTGTATTGTGATACCTGTTTATTACTTTATAACTTTTATGGTTAGGAATTACGGACTTCTATTTACAGGGAGCATCACCTTTTAAGTTTTAAGACAAGATATATAGACAATGCAATTCATGGGTTTTGGCTCTTTGCACTTTAGCTTGATGTGCAAGTAGGTGCACGATGACTATGCTTAGCCATGCATTGGTCGACCAAGACTCGTCAGGCTTCATTGTCTCATCTTGTCCTGTTCAATTGTCTTCTTCTAGTATTCTATTAATGTGTATTGACATATATCAATATATTAATTTTCGTGTAAAAGGAAAATATATTTTAATGTTTCTTGAATAATATTTAAGAGAATGTTTACATTTTCTTTTGGGGTGTTGGGGTTGATGGTTTACTTTGTTATTTCTATAATATATTTTAATTAATGTTTTTGGTATTTTAAGATAATATCATAACATAATTAAACATTATCTTACCAAAATACATTTTTGGAATGAAGTTATATATAATATGTCATTAATTTGAATATTTGATAAAGGTAAGTGTGATGTGTGATCCGCATTCTTTCTGTGATGTGAGGTTAACGAACCCCACAAAAGATGTAAAGCCATAAAGGTAGGTTGTCGACCTAATGTTAGCCCAAAAGAGGTCCTTAAAGGCCCGTTCTTGTTAGAATGATAATAATAGTGTTTGTAGTAGGATTGAATTGAAATGATTATAGTTTAAATTATACTCCAATTAGTTATGTTTGTTAGTCATTGTCTTAGATTAATAAAAAGTTTATGTTGGATTTATAAATAATATTCCTTTGATTAGGCCATTGTAATCTGTTATAACATATCTATCCGTTAAATCAAAATTTATGTTCTATTTTGGTCGGTATACATTTTTTCTTCTTCTATATTTAGGGTCCATAAAAAAAAGAAAAAGATGTTTTACATCATTTCATGTGTTGTTAATATTGTTATAACCGGGTTTTAATATTTATTATCAATAGTAACTGAATGATAATATCTTATAGTTTATCTTTTATGTTTATACATAATATTCATATTACAGTTACAGTATAACAGAGATAACATAAAGATATGACGACTATTATTGGTTAAGAGTTGAAATGTTTTTTTTTTTTTTTTTTTTTTTTGTGTGTGTAACTTATTCTTACAATTTGTAGAGTTAACGTAGCATATGTTAACTATCTCGGTTACGAGTTGAAATATTTTTTTTATAATTTATTATTACAGTTTGTATAGATAACACAACAATATGTCAAGTATTTTGGAAAAAAAATTAAAAAAAATTAAAAACTAGAATAAAATAATTCGGGTCAAATAAATAATAGGGTTTGTTTGTGCTTGCTTTTGATGGTTGATTTGTATACATCATTAAATCAAAGACAAAAAAAAATATTAAAATTTGTTTGCATCCGCTTGTGATGGATGAGAAAAAAAACAAATATCAGTAATATTTTCATAAATGGTATAAAAAATAAAAACAAATTGTTCAAGAACTTTAGATGTACAAATGGTATAAGAAATAAAAACAAATTGTTCATGAACTTTAGATGTACAAGAAAAATAGTTTAGTGATCAACACTTTTTTTTTTTTTTTTGAGTAAACATGCTATATAGCCGGTTATAATGACCTTATAATTTTTTTTCCAAACAATTGGGACAATTGACATAATTAATTGGAGTATTTTAACTTTTTTTTTTCTTTAAGCAAAACTAAATATAGAATAAATTGTCTGGAAGTCTATATATGTTTTGCTAAAGTAATACATTATGATAATGAATATTAAAATCTATCAGATTGTTTAGTTTCTTATTTTGAAAAGAATAATATATTTTTAAATATAGTGTTTTTAAATCTACTATTTTTTACATTGAATTATTTTTTCTTAATTATGTTTAAATTTTCTTTACGTTCCATGTTGTTCGATGTTGAGGCGTATGTTTGAATCTTAATGATGAAGTGGATTTAAGTAAAAAGATTTTTTTTTCCGAAGTGTTTAAACCGCACCCCACCGCACCACATCGAACCGCACTGCATTATGTGGTTTATGACATTTGCGGTGCAGTTTGTAATATTTGTGAACTGCATTACGTGGTGCGGTCTGCGGTTTTGACTCTAAACCGCACCAAATCATACTGCGAACACCCTCACATAGAAAGATAAAAAGTCGAGGGCATCCCCAGCCCCTCCTGTGTTCTGCTGATAACAAATAATTAAAATATTTTTAATAATAAATGTTAATTCACAAATATGAGGAATGTACCGATCATATATCAAACCATAAACAAAACTATAAAGAAAAATTGACCGAGGGTCAGGATCTAAAATCTCCATATAAATTCACTACTTTTTCATGTGTGTTATTATTGCTTTCATATGCTTGTGCTTTGTGATAATAATTGTTGTAGTGTAAATACTATAAATAAAATCACAAATTCACAACAACAATTCCAATAACATGAGATATTCATATATAACTGTAACTTTTGAAAAATTTCAACAATCCGAACTCGTTTAAATCTCATTAAGTATTTTAAATAACACATGTTACATCACGCAAACATTGGTTTCTTCATGTACTTATCTATATTACGTACTTATTCCTTTTATTTTAACTTTAAATAAAGTTATATTATTCCTAAGTTGAAATGTATTCAATAAATGATTTAAAAATTGTTGATCTTTTTGTCATAATGATGGTTAAAGTATGTGAATTGTTAATTGAATGGAATTTTGATCATCAAAAATAAACTATAGCCCATAATTTTTTTTCCATAGCCTTTTGATCATCAAGTAATCTAATAGGACATAGGTAAAAGCGTGGGCTAGAATTTTATCAAAATAATTTTTCGTTCCTTTTGCCTAAAGTATTGTTTTTAAGATTAACATATAAACTAGTTTTTTATTCAAAGTTTTTTAATATTTCAAACATTTCTTAATTCCATATAATACAATATCAATAAACACTTATCTCAAATACCAACAATTTCAGAACTTACCAAGCTCTACATCCCATTTGGTTTCATCAATAAAAGTGGCACAACTTATAAATGTTCCTCAAATAATATTTATTAGAAATCTTTTTTGGCAATTAGTTTCCAAAATGTATCGCGTTTAGGACAACTACTGGCAACGCTACACCAATGGTTTTTATGGTTTTAAAAACTTGTTTGGTTGGTCATTTTGGCTAACTCCCTTGATAACTAAACATTAAGTGTATGTAAAAAGACATTTTTATTAGTGAATTGTTTCACTAATTGTATTTAAGTGTAATGGGTTGATTTGTTGACCAAAATCAATTTTAATGAATATTAAACAAGTAAGGAAGGTGCATAGTGCACACTTGTTTAAGTTTATTCAAGATTCAAAGTACATTGTTATTTAGGGGCGAAACCCCTGAACAGACGGGGGTTCGGGGGCAGCGCCCCTGGGAGCGGGATCCAAGGGGCAGATCCCCTGGCTGGGGTCGAGTTGTTTTAACAGTTATATGTGTTATGTTGCTATATAAAAAATACATCAGAAAATCCGGTTTTTTGAGAACTGACCCAATTATTTGACTCTTATCCACATACCCGTTTTAACAGTTTTTGGTGGTTTGTGACAGTTTGAAACTGTCTTGTGACAGTTTTCAGACAAAGATCAAAAACCAGTTTTTCGGTTATAATCTGGTACTCACGAAAAACATACCCTCTCATTCTCTTTCTTTTTCTCTGAGTCTTATCCAATTGAGGATTTGAGAGTACCATCCAAATACTTCGATTTGAAAGTGATAATCACGATTCTCAGATTTCCAAGTGTCATTATATCCAATTTCTAACAATTTTTACCCCTATTTTTATTTTTCGATTTGGTCCAAGGGTATATGGGTTAAATTAAGGGGTGTTTGAGATTTCATTTAAAAACTCATTTTTAACTTATTTACTTCTTGAAAAATCAATAAGTTAAATAAAAGTGTTTGGATATCTAATAAGGACTTTTAAAACAACTTTTAGTTTAGTCTTTGAAAAAGAGTTTTGAAGAAGTTACAATTTATGACTTCTTGGAATGACTTATGACTTATTAGAATGAAAAAACAAGCAAAAGTCAATAAGTTAGCCAAACACTTTTTAACTTATGGACTTATTGATTTTTGCCACTAAAAAACTAATCCAAACACTTTTTTAAAAACTTTTTTTCCCACATTCATAAGTCAATAAGTCCTTTTGGGTAAAAGTCCTTTTGACTTCAAAATGAAATCTCAAACACCCTCTAAAAAGTAATAGTTCAAAAGTTAGATGTAACGTCTGAAAGATCCATGCAACAAAATTAAACCACGATCACCAAATAATATAGTGTTTGTTGATAGTTGTCTACAAGGTGATAACTTTTGAAAATCATATGAACCAATCCTGAAATTTTGTTTATTTATTATGAACAAAAAATTAGATTTAGGATGTCAAATGTTGTACATCAGGTCATCCAAATATTCTATTCCTATATTTGAAGAAAGTAGCTAGGATATATGTACAAAGAAAGATGATCAATACTAGTTGGTTGTGTTTTGATAACTCTAAGTGTTTAAGACAATGAAGGTTAATGTTTATGTTTACGATTTTGTGAGAAAAATAATTTAGCTAGCCAAGGCTACTAAAGGCAAATATGCAATATATTGTCATTTAATCGACTATATTTATTCAATATAGTCAACTTTCTATCTTAGGATATTATTATGTATTAATTTGTATTCCTTTTGTACTTTATTCTTTATAATTATATATTGAATCCTTTATGTTAATAAAATTCATTCTGGAAAACTAAATCTCTCTATATGGTATCAGACAGGTAGCGATTCTCCTCTTCTTTTTCCCAATCGTTGCTCTCCAAACCCTATCTCCCTCCAGTCGACCTCAACCATGTCGAATCCTTATTCTTCATCTCCAATCGATTCAAACCTACCCATGAATACTCTTCTCCATATGATCACCATCAAATTAACCTCCTCCAACTATTTACTATGGCCTAATCAGGTTCTTCCCCTTCTCATTCATCAAAATTGGCTCGACTTTGTTGATGGTTCCAAACCGATTCCAGAAAAATTAATCACGGTTGAAAGTAAATCCATCATAAATCCTGCTTAGTCCTTATGGATTGAAACAGATCAACAAGTTCTTCTTCTTCTCCACTCATCTCTTACAGAGGAATCCATGGCCGAAGCCCTTAGCCATACCACCCCCACTCTCTCTGGTCTGCATTAAAAGTCGCATACAACCATGCTTCCACTGAACGTGCTTAGAATATTAGGGATTCTCTCAGAAATTTGAAGAAATGAACCTCATCTGTGTCAGGTTATGGAAAAAAGTTTAAATCCTTGTATGACCAGTTAGTATCCATTGGCCACTCTATCTCTGATGATGGAAAATCTCACTGGTTTTTATGTGGCTTAGGGCCTGCCTTTGAAACCTTCTCCACAGCCTATCGAGCGGTTCAACCTAGACCTCCTTACCGTGATCTCTTGGCCCAAGCTGAAGGTCATGAACTTTTTATCACATCTCTTTATGGATCTTCTACACCTCAAACAGCCTTTACTGCACCTCATCAACAGTCTTCCCAACCCAATATTTCTCGTGGACGAGGTCGGTCTTCTTATCGTGGTCGTGGAGGTCGTGGGGGTCACAATCATAGAACTCCTCACTGCCAATTATGTTAAACAAATGGACACTATGCAAACTTGTGTCCACAATTGTCATCATATGCACAACCGTCATCTTCCTCTATGTCAAATTTAGCCCAAGCTTTTCACTCAGAATGTCGTCTGAATGATTCATCCGGGTGCTACAGTGCACATGGCTCCATCTTCTGCTCATGTTGATTCATCCATCCCTTATAATGGTAAATAATTCATTATCTTTGGGAATAGTAATATTCTTCCTGTTACTAATGTGGGAACAACATCACTCTCATCTCGTTTTTCCTTACGTGATGTTCTTATTGTACCACATATCAAGAAGAAATTACTTTATGTGAGCAAATTGACTAATGATCTTCCCGTTGATGTTATTTTTCCTGTTCTTATTCTTCCATTCAAGACACAATCACCAAGAAAATTCTAGCAAAAGGCATACATAAAGATGGACTTTACATATTGAGTTCTGGATCTCAAGCTCTTTTTGCATCAACTATTACTTTATCAAAAGCATCTTTTGAAACATGACATCAACGTTTGGGACACATGGCTTTTGATGTTATTTATCATTTAAACATGATTGGTTGTTTAGTTGTTTCTTCAATTTTACCAAAACCTGTACTTTGTTCTTCATGTCAACTTTCCAAACAATATCGTTTACCTTTTGTTTTGAATAATAAATGTGCCTTGAAAGTTCTTGACTTAGTACACTATGATTTATGGGGACCAACAGCGATTACCTCACCAAAAGGTTATCGTTTCTATGCCATTTTTATTGATGATTTTTCACGGTTTGTGTGGTTCTACCCCATGCAGGCAAAATCTCAGTTTCCAGATGTGCTGAAAACCTTTATTCCTTTTGTTCAAACTCAATTGTCGTGCAAGCTGAAGGTTTTCCAAAGTGGCGGAGGTAAAAATTTTATAAACCATCAAGTCAAGAAATTAATTTTAGAAAACGTCACACATCATCAACTATCATGTCCCTATTCACCTCAACAGAACGGTCGGGCCGAACGCAAGCATTGTCATGTTACCGAAACCGGATTAGCTATGTTATTTGGAGCAAATGTCCCAGCAGCTCGATGAGTAGATGCTTTCTCTTCCGCTGTCCATATTATAAACCGTTTGCCCAGTCCATTGTTGCAAAATAAATCGCCTTTTGAGCTATTATATCACTCCACCTATTTACAACAATTTCAAAGTTTTTGGGTGTCGTGTTTTTCCTTATTTGTGGCCTTATACTTCTCATAAGCTTTAAATAAGAAGTATTGAATATGTTTTCATCAGATATAGTTCTCAACACAAAGGTTACAAGTGTCTCGATCCAAGCACAAATCGGGTTTATATCACCCGTCATGCACACTTTGATGAATCGGTTTTCCCTTTTTCTAGAAAAACATCTCCTGTTGATCTCTCTATCCTACAACTGGTGACCTACACCGATGCTACTTCACCACCAACTCTAAGTGACCTATATCCTACTCCCTCACAACCTGACATACCACCTGTCATGAAGCCATGTTCTACGTGCCTCTTACCTAACCATCAAAAAGCTCCTCTTGAACCACCATACAACCTCATCCAACCTTCTATTGTTTCCTCACCATCTAGCCCTGTTGTCCTGCATCAAACCTAGGGGTGCAAACGAGCCGAGTCGAGCCCAGCTCGGCCATGCTCGGCTCGGGCTCGTTTAAGTTATATGAGGCTCGAGCTCGAGCTTGGCTCGATTCGAGATTTCTTGTACTGAGCTTGGCTCGAGCTCGTAAAGAATTATAAAACCTCGGTTCGGGCTCGGGCTCGACTCGTTTTTTATCTGACGTGCCTAAATAAGCTTAAGCTCGGCTCGAGCTCGCTAAGAAGCTCGTTTACTAATAACCTAAATTCATAATTCCCCTAATATGTTTTTATTTTAATATATATAAATAATAATAAATTATATTATATAAAGGCTCGTTTAGGCTCGCGAGCCTAATCGAGCTTAATGACATAGGCTCGAGCTCGCTTAATAAACGAGCTTAATATTAAGTGTGACAACCCGAAATTTCTTTCGTTCAAAATCGTTAAAAATAAATCATTCCAGAATTTATTTCTGCTCTTGCCGTTATTATTTTGAGCTTAATTAAATATTCTAGGCTCGGTCCAATTAAGTTTGGGTTCAAAATCGAGATTTCTAAGTCAAAGCATAGCATCCGGGCCAAACACACCCTTCGAGAAGAGTTTACGGCCGCAAACTCTGTTTACGACCGTAAACCCTGTTTACGACCGTAAACCATGTTCACGGCCGTAAACCCCCCACCCCTTGGCCGTAAAGTCACCCCTATATAAAGGATGAGTGGCCTTCATTTCAAGCTTTAAGCACTCTAAAGGCTTTCTCTCTCTACCTTCATCGAAAATTCTTCAAGATCTTCAAGTGGTAAGTGCTTTTCACCTCTAATTGTTGCTTCATTCCTCTATCTAGTGGTAAATCCATGTTCCTATCTCATTAAATCTCATCTTTGTCTAGATTTTCTCTCTCACCAAGAACACACACTAGTTCTTGGTGGCTAAAATCCTCATTCCAAGCATCTTACAGTAAGTAACTACGTCCTATGCTTGTTATCTTCTAAGAATCACTTGTTTTCACCTAGAAATCGACCTGAAATCACGATCACGAAGTGGGTTTACGGCCGCAATCCCTTCAATGGCCGTAAACTCCTGTTTTGGTCGATTATTGGCCTTTAAGCTCTTCCTTGGGCTGGGCACGAGGCTTAGAACACTTCCAAGAGGCTAGAAAGGACCTTGAAACACCAAAAATCGCACCTTTCACCAAGTGTTTATGGCCGTAAACATATGAGCCGTAAACCTACAGGCCGCAAACCCATGGACCGTAAACCCATGGACCGCAAACACTTGGGCCGTAAACGCGTGGGCCGTAAACCCTGTTGGGCCGCAAACCCCTGACCGTACACTCCTGATTACGGCCGCAAACTCCCCATCCTGAATCACGTGTGATTCTAACGCTTAGTTTCAAGTGTTTCCTAGTCCCTAAGGTGGTTTCCTCCCATAACAAATAGTGTTAGATCCTCATCTAATGCATATATGTGTTAACATATGTTAATAGGATCCACTTGCGTACGAAACATCAGTTGACACTCAGCATCCACACCGACCTTACGCTCGAATCCCACGTCAAACAGTGAGTTCATACCCCTACATTTTCCATGTTTTTAATGTTTTCTGGGGGGGAATACAAGCTAAACATAAATGTTTTCAAAACTAATGCAATTCTCATACTTTAACCCTTTTGTAATGTGTTGAGCATAAGGGTCGTTTTCTCTAAAATTACATAGTTTTCCGGACTCGCTATTCACTACAATATACATGCAAACTATAATCGGTATAGTTTGGGGATTTTCTAAACATAGCAAGTACAGAGACTTTCACTGCTAAACATATGCACTAAGATAGAAACAGTTTACAGTTACATCACTACTTTATCATGGTATTCATAACTGTAATTATCACTACATACGATATACATACGGATTTTCACTACGGTAGAACGCTACTACACTACATGTAAACTAGATTGTACGATACTGTGAGACGCTACTTCAATACTGTACCCTTAGGTGTATAGGGATAAATCCTATCATAGTATAACCAGAGTCTCCTGGAGGGAGAGCGTGAGATTTGTGAATAGATCTATTCGGAGCTGACAATCCCACACCTAAACTGCTAGCTACAGTTAGGCGGGCACGCCTGGGGTGTACAAATGTCATTTAACTCGACGCCTGAAGAACGTTAGAAAGGTCTCTAGTCATATCAAGCATGGTTATACGACTCACATTATATATATAAATCACCTTTAGTTTACAACCTGACACTCTTTGATAGTTTTATTTATACTAAATAGAACTAATACACACTACAACCGGAGAACTTTCAGATTTTTCAAACAAAACTGAGCATACAATGGTTTCACGTGCGAAATACTTATACATCATGATTAGCATTAGCTAGTCACATGATGTATTATTTTCGCACATCACTACGGTTTTCAGTAACAAACATTCACGATTTCATACAGAATTGAGAACACTACATTTTCACTAAAGAAAATATCGGATTTTCTTGAAACTATATATAACACTTTTACGAGCTCATCAACAAGTTTTCATTACAAACTACCGCTTATGAACTCACCAACTTGATATTGATATTTTTTCAAACTGCTTGTATTCTTAGGAAATCATTAGACAGGTACATGCTGGATTTTTGAGGAGTTGGAGCAATAAGAGTTTTATGCTTTTATTCATACAAATTATTTGATGTAAATCAAACAAGTTTCAGACAAATTCCAAATTGATGTAAACATTTTTACTTTAGTATTCACTGTAATGGTTGTGTTGCTATGATTGCTATTATACATTGGTTGTGATGCTATACATGACGTCCTCCACCCCAGAACGTTTCCGCCATTCTGGTTTTGGGGTGTGACATTAAGCTCGAGCTCGGCTCGGGCTCGTTTAAAATCGATTTCGAGTCGAGCTTTTAACGATCCGATCCCGAGTAGCTCACGAGTAGTTTGGCTCATTTGCACCCCTAATCAAACCTATCCACAGCAAACTACAGGTTCAACTCCTTTAGCTCCTACGGATCCTTCTCAACATCCCATGGTCACTCGTAGTCGGGCTGGTATAGTTACACCCCACCATTTATGATATACTCTTAATCACTCGAGATGGTTTGCACTTGGATTTGTTTGCAAAAACTAATCCTAAGGGGTTGAAAACAACTTTCAAGCACCAACATTGGAAAAATGCAATGCAAGAGGAGATTTTAGCCCTTTATCAAAAAAGTACATGGACTCTCGTTCCTCGTCCTAAATCATCGAATGTAGTAGGGTCCAAATGGGTATTTCACACGGAATATCACTCTGATGGTTCAATTGATCGTTATAAGGCACGTCTTGTTGCTCAAGGTTATACCCAAATTCCAGGGTTTGATTTTTCGCACACTTTCACTCCTATCATTACAACATCACAGTTCGATTAGTCTTATCTATTGTTGTTACAAATCGTTGGAATCTTCACCAACTTGACGTAAAAAATGCTTTTTTAAATGGTCATTTATTAGAGACTGTGTTTATGGAGCAACCTCCAGGGTTTACTGACTCTACTCACCCTGATTATGCTTGCCGGCTCAACAAAGCTCTATATGGTCTTAAACAAGTCCCGAGGGCTTGGTTTCAATGAATAAGTATTTTTCTCTTACAACAAGGATTTCATTGTAGTCAAGCTGACATATCCTTGTTTGTTTTTCATCAAGGTTCATGCATCTTATATTTGCTCATATATGTTGATGACATTATTCTTACAAGCAGTCATGAGTCATCAATACGTCGTTTCATCGACCGTCTTCATCGGGAATTTGCCATTAAAGATCTTGGCAGATTGAACTATTTTTTGGGTCTTCAAGTCAAATACGCTTCAGATGGTTTATTTTTAAATCAAACCAAGTATGCACATGATATTCTTGTTCGTGCTTCGCTATTGGATGCCAAACCTGTGGCGCTCATCTTGCCACAAACGATGTTTTATTAAGTTCAGGAACTCTTTACTCATATCCTACTCATTATCGCTCCTTGGTTGGGCGCACTTCAGTATCTTACCATCACCAAAACCGACTTGTCATATGCCGTTAATCAGGCAAGTCAATTTCTTCACTACCCGATTGTTCAACACTTCCAGAATGGTTAAACGAATCCTAACTCGAGTTAATATCAAGCCATGGCTAACACTGCTGCTCAGCTTATTTGGATCACACGTATTCTACGAGATCTCAATGCCTTACCTCCGGACCGTCCAACCATTTATGTGACAAATTGAGTGCTATATTTCTCAATCAGAATTTTGTTGCACATCACCAAGCTAAGCACATTGACATTGATTATCACTTCATATGCGAGCTTGTTGTTGGGTTTTATGTACTCTAACATTCCTATGGTGCACATACAACCCTAATGCTTTGGATCTAAGTTTTCTCTAATTATACATGCACTATTGGTTTCCAAAGCATGAAGCCTAAACTAGCATACAAAATTTGATATATGAATCATAAAACAAGTTAGAATATTACCTTTTGATGTAGCTAGTAGAACTTTGGCCTTAAGAGAACTTAGCACCCCAAGTGTTGTGCCTCAAACAAGTCACAAACACCAATAAACAACTAGATTAATATGAGAGAGGTTATGGAGACTCAAAATCGGTTTCTTGTTCTTGGAATGCAAGTGGTAGCCGATTTTAGGCTTAGAGTTTTATATATATATATATATATATATATTGTGTAGAATTCCAAGAGTCATGTGTAACCCTAATCCATACACTTAAGCTTATGATCCAACACTTGATTTGGACTAACACTTCATGGACTAACCCATAAGCTTATCCCATCACAAATCAATCATGGATCATTAGCCCAATCCATATGTATCAATTTAATTAGTCTCTTTTGATCACTAAATTAATTCTAAATTAATTTTTGATTAAAACTAATTAAATAATATGATTTCTCAATTAATATATTATACTTATAATATATTAATAAATCACAAATAACCTCTTTCTCAAATATCCATCTATCAAATTGTTCTGGTGAAGGCAACCCGAAATGGACCGTGCTACTATCGGGTCAAGTACATACCAATTATAGTTATGGGCTTAGACACCTAATCCAACAGTCTCCCACTTGGACAAGTCTAATAACTATAATTGCCAATGCAACTTAAAATCTGATTAGCAATCGTAGCTCTCAAAAAGCCACTGTCATACTCTGATGCGTCCATTAGATAAGTGATCATATAATCCTCTGTTCTTCAAGATATCGTGTGGCAAAGACATGGAATAAAGTCATACTCTTTGTCCAGCAGTTTGTTTCCGGATTTCCGATTTGTTTGACATAGAAATTAATTGAACACATCAATTGAGTCCTGACCGGGCCCAACACATAAGTCAAAACAAAATCATCGAGGAGCCCAGGATATCGATTTTAATTCTCTTAGGATAAAAGGAACAGATAAACTTCGACTTATATGCTTGTACTAACTACTCGTTAAATCATACACAACAACACGTTTTATAACATCAAGTTACTGATGCATTTTCGCACTGTCAATGTACAGCTAACTCATAATCAACAACTCATATATCTTGGTTTAAAGACTATAAGATATTATCATCTCACAAGCACTCGTGATAAATTCCATGAAATGATTCATGTGAGTGTGGGTTTAGTCCAATACTCAAATCTTATTTCAAGAGCACTCATGAATGTTTGTAGCAAACTTTGCTATGTTTAACACCTTAGACAATCTTACAAAACCCCATTCATGACAGTCAATTTTCATAATCTGCTTCCAAAGTATGATCGACTGTGGATGGTTTGAATAATCTTATTATTCTGGAAGTCAAAACATGCAAAAAATGAAACAATAGAAAACAATTGACACAAGATAGTAACTTTACTTATAAATAAAACTCCTTTTATTCAATCATAAAATGTCAATTACATTTTAAACTATTACAAGTTTCTAAATATCTATCTAATCATTAAAACTAATATCGTCATTCAGCCCGATACTCCTAGCGTGCTGCAAGTGCTTAACCCTACTCAGTCCCTTCGTAAGGGGATCTGTTGGGTTGTCCTTTGATGATATCCCCTTCATTACGAGGAGTCCTTATTCTACTCGATGTCTTATGAAGTGATATTTTCTGTCGATGTGCCTGGATCTGCCATGATCCCTTGGTTCCTTGGCTAAGGCGACCGCACCCTCGTTGTCACAGAAGATCTCCATAGGCTCCTTTACAGCTGGTACAACTCCAAGGTCTCCGGTGAAGTTCTTTAGCCATATCACCTCCTTCGACGCTTCACTTGCTGCTATGTACTCTCATTCGCACGTTGAATCAGCTACAGCCTCCTGTTTGGAACTTTTCCAAGTTACTGCTCCTCCATTTAAGGTAAATATCCAGCCCGACTGAGAGCGAAAATTATCTCTGTCGGTCTGAAAGTTGGCATCACTATACCCTGTCACTCTCAAGTCATCACTCCCACCGAGGGTAAGGACCCAGTTTGTCACACCCCCAAACTAGACGGCGGAAACGTCTGGGGGTGGAGGACTTCATTTGTAGTATCACAACACATGTATCATAGTAATCAAAGTACAAACAACCACTGTATTTAAAAGTATAAGTATTTACATTTGTTCAATCATTGTATATTGAAACCAAAATAGTTATGCAAAAGAAGAAGATATGACTCAAAATAGCTCCATCTTCTCAAAAAGCTTGGGGAGTACCTGTTTATTATTTCCCTGAGAATACAAGTAATTTGAAAAGAGAGTATCAACATAAAGTTGAGTGAGTGCATAATTATTTATGTTTAAAAGGGATGTCTCTGTATCTTGAATATGTAAACTGTTCCAGAAAATCCTATATTTTTTGTTGTATATGAAAAGTAGTTTTATTCCCATAAAACCGTTCCGTTTGTAAACCAATGTTTTGTATTTGTAAAACTTGTAACTGAGAATGTGCCTGGTTCCACCAGCTGTTATTGAAAACTATAATATACTATTGTAGCTTGTATTTTGTAAACTGGTACTTTGAATATGTACTTACGTTTAGTTGATTATACACTAACGTATTTTTAATATCTTTTTAATTAGTTATTATAACCATACTGAGACTGGATGGCCTGAAACAAACGCTTTGTAGGCGTTTAAACTGTTGATAACAATTGTCACTCATTGGCATGTATACCTGACTGTAGCTAGCAGCCTGAGTGCGGGGTTGTCAATCCCAATATAGATCTACACACAACTTGTTTCGATCCCCTGACTGGAGACTCTGGTTATAATATCAGGACTTTAACTTTGTTGTCTAAATGAATTAAACAACCTGAATTGAATGAATCATAAAAAGCATATAAACGCTACATGTATATTAGTTATGAAAACCCAATCATTCTGAAATAAATGATTGACAGTATGTTCTTGAATTAGTATTCTTAACATGTATATGAAAATTGTATATCCCTTGATTTGTTTTGAACCAAACCTTTGTTTCTTGTAAAACTGTGTATTCTAGTATACTTGAATCATGTATTATTGTTCTATGTATCATAAATTATACCTATTATTATTTATATGTACTTTCTAAATTGGTATTTAACTGTTTTTGAAAGAAACCCCTTTTGCTCAACATGTTACAAATGGTATTTAAACTGAATGAAATAACTTCTATATTTATATACATATACAATTATATATGAGTAAAATTTAAACGACATTCGGACAAATAACCGGTACTATAAGCCCACATCCAAACAAGGAAAAGGACCCAGAATGAGTTATTAGTCCTAAGCCTTTTAAATCTTATATATATATATATATATATATATATATATATATATATATATATATATATATATATATATGAATTTTGGGGAAAAATATAAGTTTACAAAAGAGTTTAATGTTTTGAGAATATTTTGATGATTTAATGTCGTTTTATCATGATTTAAAATCATGATTTTATAACACAAAGTTCTTGTGTTATACTTGTATTTCTCCCCCTTAAAACAGTAGAAATTATGAAAATACGGGGGGTATGAACTCACTTGATAGGTGGTGATTTGGACAACGTTTCGTTTTCTAGAAATGAGTTTATTTGATGAAAAACCGGCTTTAATCGGGCAGAGTTTCGACTGGAGAAAGTTGTTTTTCTCGGGAATCTCGGGCCTTCGAGGCTTGCTTAGGGTTTTAGACTTGATACCGGGGCTTTAGGGGTGGTAGGTGAGGTTGTGGGAGTGAAAGAGGTGAAAGTGTGTGAAATTTGGTGTGACATATGTGAAAAATATGAAGGGTCTCGCATGTATTATATAGGCCGAAGCCTTGGATCCGAAGCAAGGAGAAGCAGACGCATGTTCAGACAGGTGGCGAGGGGGAGGGTTCGCTTCGGACAGCTGGCGAGGCGCGTCGGATCAGGAGTGGACCGGACTTCGGTCGAATCGGAAGAGGGCACGGTGCGAGTTCGGAAGCTCCAGCGTGCGAAGGGCGTGTCGGTTGCGCACTGGACCGCAACTTCAATCCAATCAGGAGCTGCCACGAGGCGACACGTGTCAGTCTCGCATGCGATGGGACGTGTCCGAGTATGCACCATGCGATTTTTCCCGATTTTCAATATTTTTTGATTTTTGTGCCCAAAACTTGCGAAATTCATAAATTTCACATACGAGCTCTGTTTTCGACGTTCTTTATATGCACGCGTAGGTAAAATTATACTCTACGACTTTCGTTTAGACTTCGTCGGCTAATTTTGAATTTATTTTTAATATTATTATTTTTAACAGACCGGGACAGGAAATCCGTTAAAAATTCATAACTTCCTCATCCGACGTCCGTTTTTGTCTGTCTTTTTACCGTTGTACTACTATTGACGAGACCTTCAATTCTCGTTTAGGTTGTGTTGGCTAAAAATCACTCGATTTTTATTTCGAGTTTTTAGTTGTATACTGCTATACTGAAACTTAGAAAAATCATAAATTCCTCATATGAAGTCAGATTTTGATGTTCTTTTTATGAAAGTTCTCGGTTTAACATATTCTATAACTTTCATTTAGATTGTTATGACTAAAAAGCCTTTTATTAAAAAATCACTTTTTACACTGAACAGTGTTTTGCCGGTTTTGTCGCGGATCTTCGATTGGTCATAACTTCTTCGTTATAACTCGGATTTTAGTGTTCTTTATATTTTTGGAAACCTTGTTACAATCTCTACCACTTTGTTCATTCCAATCGAGATTGTTTAATACTTTATTTTTTAGGGTCAATTATGTAAATATACACAGTATGCTAAAATTTCTCTTTATTATTTTGAAAAGAACTACAAATTGACCTACATTATTACATAGGTTTGAAATAACGGTTTGTTACACAGTCCTTAGTCCTTCGTAGGTACTTAAGAATGTTCTTTACCGCAGTCTAGTGAGATTTACCAGGATTCCCTTGATATCTACTAACCATGCTCAAAGCAAAGGCTACATCAGGGCGAGTACAAGTCATAGCATACATGATCGAGCCAACTGCAGAAGCATATGGTATTCGAATCATTTATGTTATCTCAGCATTGGTACTCGGACTCTGGGTCTTACTTAGTTTGGTATTGCTCTGGATAGGTAATTCTCCTTTCTTGAATTCCTCCATGCTGAAACGCTTCAACACTTTGTCCAAGTAGGTACTTTGACTAAGTCCTATTAGTCTTTTACTTCTGTTTCTCAATATCCTTATCCCTAGAATATAAGCAGCTTCCCCAAGGTCCTTCATATCAAAACACTTCCCAAGCCAGGACTTAACCTCCTGCAAGGTCGGGATGTTGTTTCCTATGAGCAGTATGTCATCCACATACAATACCAGAAAGCTAACTATAATACCACTAACTTTGACACATACACATGACTCATCCTCGCTTATCGAAAAACCAAACTCTTTGACTTTCTCATCAAAACAAAGATTCCATCTGCGAGATGCTTGATTTAATCCATAAATGGATTTCTCAAGCTTACACACTCTATTAGGATACTCTGCATGGACAAAACCCTCTGGCTGATTCATGTAAACATTTTCAGCCAACTTCCCGTTAAGGAAAGCGGTTTTGACATCCATTTTCCATATTTCATAATCATGAAATGCAGCTATGGCTAGCATAACCCTTATAGATTTAATCTTAGCCACTGGTGAGAAGGTCTCATCATAGTCAACTCCAAGAGTTTGAGTAAAGCCCTTCGCAACCAATCGCACCTTATAAGTGTGTACTTTCCCATCCATGTCGGTCTTCTTCTTGAAGATCCATTTGCACCCGACCGTCTTACGACCCGATACATTGTCAACCAAGTTCCAAACTTGATTTTCGTACATGGACTGAATCTCACTGTCCATTTCCTCTTTCCATTTTGCAGACTCGGGGCCTGCCATGGATTCCTTGTAGTTGTTAGGTTCATCCAAATTTATCAATGTACTATCATTGATAAATGTATCACCTTCTGTGGGTAGCCGATGAAAATACATCTCTCACTACGAGGTTCGAGCTTGTCATGAGTCTCTCGTCTTACGAAAGCCTCGCAACCCCAAACCTTGATATGTGCTAACGAGGGAACCTTCCCTGTCTACATTTCGTGAGGTGTTTTGGCAACCTTTTTAGTTGGGACTAGATTAAGGATATGGGCGGAAGTCTCTAAGGCATACCCCCAGAATGAGATAGGTAATGAAGCTCGACTCATCATGGAATGACCATGTCCAGCAAGGTTCGATTGTGCCTCTCATCCACACCATTAAGTTGTGGTGTCCTAGGTGGCGTCAATTGTGAAATACGTCTACATTCCTTAAGATAGTCGTGGAACTCGATACTAAGATACTCACCACCTCGATTAGATCGAAGCATCTTTATCTTCTTGCCCAATTGATTCTCCACTTCCTGATTAAACTCTTTGAACTTTTCAAAGCTTCCTGACTTATGCTTGATTAAGTAGATATACCCATATCTGCTATAATCATCAGTAAAAGTCACATAGAAGCGGTTAGCATCCCTTGTGGCAGATCTGAAAGGTCCACACACATCTGTGTGTATGAGATCCAACAAACCCTCATCCCTTTCACAGGAACCAGTGAAGGGTGACTTGGTCATCTTTCCAAGCAAACAAGATTCACATGTGTCATCTGACTTTAAGTCAAATGACTCCAAAACTCATCCTTTTGGAGTTGGGCTATGCACTTCTTTTTGACATGTCCAAGACGACAATGCCATAAGCATGCTTTATCCAAACCATTGGACGAATCGATATGCAACACATTATTTCCTAAGTTATCTACAACCATCACAGTTTCATATATACTATTACAAGGCAATGCTTCAAAATAAAAAATTCCATTGTAATAAGCATTTATTGAACCAATCTCATTATTAAACAAAAAGGTAACACCTTATTTATACAAACCATGAAAAGAAATAATATTTCTTGCCATATCTGACTAGTAGCAACAATTATTCAAATCTAAATTTAACCCACTACTAAGCAATAAAGAATAAACTCCAATCTTGGTGACATGCAACTTTTTCCTATTCCCCATGATCAAGTTCATCTTCCCGTGCTCCACATCCCTACTTCCTTTTAGACCCTGCAAATCAGAACAAATGTGAAAACCACATCCTGTATCAAGGACCCAAGAATTAGCATGTGATGAGTTATTAGACAGAATAGTATAAATACCTACAAAAGAGGGCTTGATCTTCCCATCCTTTATGTCCTGCAAGTATTTGGGGCAACTTCGTTTCCAATGCCCTTTTTCATGACAATGGAAGCACTCTGCTTCCTTTGGATTTGAGGAAGGGGTAGTAGGACCACCTTTGGACCCACTAGAAGAGGATCCAACATGGGACTTTCCCTTGTGGCTCTTTGAGGAATCTTTCCTCTTCTTTCCCTTCCCTTGTCCAATTTCCAAGACAGGGGCAGTAGCAGTAGGAGTAGGTACAACAGATTTGCCTTTCAAACTACTTTCAGCAGTTCTTAAAAGACCTTGAAGCTTGCTTAGAGTCACCTCCTCCTTGTTCATATGATAAGTCATACGAAACTGATCATAACAATGAGGTAAAGAGTGTAGGATAATGTCAATTGCCAATTCTTCATCGAAATTGACATTCAACTTTAGCAAGCGGTCCACAAACCTTTGTATCTTTTGCAAGTGGGTCGTGATAGACTCTCCATCCTTCATTTTGGTAGTAATCATGGAGGCAATGATTTCATACCTCTCCTGCCGAGCACTTTGATGGTACCTTTCCATCAAATCCTGGTGTATTTCATAAGGCCAAAAGTCCTCATAGGACTTCTGAAGCTCAACAGTCATGGTAGCAATCATAATACACGATACCTTTGTCGCGTCCCTCTCATGAGTCTTAAACTCAACAATCTGTTCGGGAGTAATAGTGTTTTCATCAATCTCCTTTAGCTATTTATTAAGGACATATTCTTTGTCCTCGTAGCGAATAGCCATGCGGATGTTTCGAATCCAATCATTGAAGTTTGATCCATCAAAGACGACTCTCCCACATAGGTTCATGAGGGAGAAAGATCCGGAAGGGATTGGGTTTGAAGCATTGTTTGAAGTAGACATCTGAAAAGAAAGACAAAGTTTAGATTAGATAATGTGACATCCCCATTTTCACGGCCAGAAAAGACCAATTTTGTTTATGCTTGTTTGAAAATCAGAGTAACATTTTAAATAAAAGTGTTGCGGAATTTGTCCCAAAACAAAATATGATAAAGATTTATCAAAAGCATTTCCAAGGAAATGTATTTCATTAAAAGACTCGGGATGTCATGTTCGATACAGATCAAAAGCATAAACAGTACAACATAAGCCTTACTACATTATTTCATATCTACAGGCCTATATCTGTAATCCCTCATCCAAAACATCACATCTATGCTCGAGCGCCACTACCTGTAATACATGAAACTGAGTGGGTCAAGCTTGGGAGCCTGGTGAGCACATAGGGTTTTCAACCCACAATAAATAAGTTTATTAATTTCATCAATCAACAATAACCCGATTACCCGTTCCCGTTATCCTCACTTTACGTCCCTAAACACCTATCATAAGGGACCTAGCCTAAGGATCATCATCGGGATGGACACTACTGCTAAGGGGGTTCCTTAGCAATAAATGTCCTAAAGGCAACCATGAGGGGGATGGAGTACACCGGTGAACACATCGTTCACAAACACCTACAGGTTGCGAGCCTGCTAGCGTTCCACTGGACTGTCTAGAAGAGTCCGTGGTCGTCATCTATACTCCGCTAGATGACTGGATCACCAACAACATCGAGGCCTCTCATCATTTTATCACACATCGTCTTATTACATCTACCCATGTTTTACCCTAACATTCTTGTAGATATAAAATACATATACAGTTTAAATCATGAAAAACGTGTATAAAAATCATTCATCCAACATAGACAGCAAGTATTCAGATAATATGCACACATAGCACGTAATTTATATAAAATACTTCATATCTATGTGTAAGATGAAAGTAACTATGCACTCACCTGATTAGGTGGTGACTCGGTACTTGAACAACACTTCGTTATCTCAAAACAATTTTTCCTTGACCAAAACCTAGTATCAATACCACTAAAGTTTAGTTTTAACGTTAACCGCGACTAATTAATAGTCTAGTTATTATTATTATTATATGAGCGTTAAATAACACCCAATATAACTCATAATAATAGCCCAAATAATTATTTTAAGGACCTAATAACATTACTATAATTATTTAAAAGTTATATTAAAAATTGCGTAGGCGTAGCTTACTTACAGCGGATTTTAAAGAAAACCGGACTTTGCTCGGAGCAGCGTTTCCGAACCGAAAGACCCTTTTTCTCGGGACTTCGGGAGCCTCGGGGCTTCCTTAGGGTGCTAGGGGTTCACCTAGGCTTAGGGGAGGGTTAAAACCCTTAGAGAGAGAAAGTATTTTAGAGAGAGAAGGAGAATGGTGTGAAAAATCCGGAAACCCTCGCCCCCTTTTATAGCCTGCGAGGCCTCGGACTACGCTGGGCGTAATCCTTAGCTACGCGGCGCGTAAATCGGATAGGGTTCCAGCTCGCGTACAGCTGGCTCGCACCCACTCTCGGAACCGGACAAGATCAAGTACGCCGGGCGTACTCAATTTCGGACGCGGGGCGTAGCGAAGGGGCGACGTGTCCTTCATCCGAAGCGAGACCATGGGGAGCAAGCAACGACTGAGATTTGGCCACGTCATCGCAGTTTCGCAAATTCGACTACAAACTTTAAAAATTCGTAACTTTCGCGTACGAGCTTCGTTTTCGACGTTCTTTATATCCACGCGTAGGCGGGAACGTACTCTACAACTTTTGTTTAGACTCCGTTGGCTAATTTTGAATTTATTTTAAAAGTTATATTTTTAACAGGCCGGGACAGGATTGGTCCGTTAAAAATTCATAACTTCTTCATCCGACGTCCGTTTTCGTCTGTCTTTTTATCGTTATGCTACTATTAACGAGATCTTCGATTCTCATTTAGGTTGTGTTGGCTAAAAACCGCTCGATCTAATATTCGAACTTCGGGCTGTACACTACTAAGCCGAAACTTCGAAAAATCATAACTTCCTCATACGAAGTCAGATTTGGGCGTTCTTTTTATGGACGCTCTCGGTTTAACGTTTTCTACGACTTTCGTTTAGATTGCTAAGGATAAAAATTGCTTTATCGTAAATTCACTATTTACGCTACCCGTTGTCGTGCTGGTTCCGTCGTGAAACTTCGACGAGTCATAACTTCTTCACTATAACTCGGATTTCGGCGTTCTTTATATATCCGGAATCCTTGTTTCGACTACTACAACTTTATGTAAAGATATCGGGCTTATCTCGTACTTTAATTTTGACGCTTATTTTTATTCTTTATTAATTATACATTTATAATTAAATAATAAACACATAAATTCACATAATTCACAAAATACTCAAATATTTCATCTTCATTTCATCAAAAAGAGTTACAATAGTTGACCTAGACTATTACATCGTCTAAAATGCTTAGCCCCGAAACCCGGACGTTACAGATAAGGATCCTTAATATAACACCCAAATGAAATATTAAGGCTAGGACCCAACACAATATTCTACAATTCAGAAGAGGGATGCCGTAATCCAATTGTAAAATATTTGAAGGTGGGTAAATGACGATTTACCAATTTCTACCATGAAAAACAAAATTGATTATTAAGTTTTAAATGAATTGAAATTCGTAGATTCTTTTGAGATTCATTGAACTTTCAATGGCATGTTTAAATCTCGATTATGCCCTTCAAGTTTGTAACTGGGATACCAAGGATCACAAATAATGTGTGAATAACCATGCAAATGTGCTTGGTGCTCTTAATGTTACAAATCACTTGATCAATGTGCCGGTTAACCACACACACTCCATTGCTCCATGATTAACATCAAGCTACCCTTTGCCACCCTTGCTAGTCCCAAATTAGTGTGCCGGTTAACCACACACGCTCCACTAACGACTTAGCAAGGTGCAAAGTGCAATTTCCATGGGATAGCACCATTTTCATATTTTTCCTAAAGTAACTAAGATTGAGAATTTATAAAAGTTTAGTTACTTTATAATATCATTATACTTACTAATGAGAATTAATGTCCTATCATACCCGTTCGGCTAACGACCCTCCACCAATCAAGGAAGCGGTGGGTGAGAGTGGACACCCATTAAACCACCATTTTATAGGCAGTAACCTTATACCCCCCCCCCCCTTATAGACCGGATTCGTGAATGGGGCCTACTAACGGTAAGACTGACTTGTCTTATACATATATATAAGTATTAAACTTTAATATTATAATAGTATAGGGTTAAATTTTAAACTTTTAAAATTCTAAGGTTTGGAATTAAAGTTTCATAAGTGAGACTTTTCAAATTCCAAAACTTGAGGGCAAGTTTTGAAACTCTTCAAAAACTCTTGAGTTTTAGAATTTATGTTCCATAAAAGAGACTTTCCAAGTTCCATAACTTGAGGACAAATTATGTAACTCTTCAAGACCTTTGAAATTCTATAACTTATAAAATTAATGTTTCATGAATATAACTTTTCACATTTCATAACTTGAGGACAAGTTATGAAACTCTTCAAGAAACATTTAGATCAATTTAACTAATAACATTATCTTATAATTCATCATTTACCAATTGACCTTAATATTATTCATACAATTTCAAAATTTACAAATAATTAGTTTTTTTTTCTTCACAAAATCAAGTAATTATCTTAAAATTTGACAATTATTATGTTATTGGATGGGGATAAACATTACCATATCAGTAAAATCGAATTTTATGAACCAAAACAGTTTGTGGTAATGATCCTAATCCAAAACAGGCCAAAAACTCGAAAATTCTGCCATCTGATGATCCAACTCGTCGAGTCCCATTATGGACTCGTCAAGTTCATCATCATATGAACCAACTCGTCGAGTTCCATGATGGACTCGTCGAGTAGGCCCTGGCAGAATCCAAAAATGCAGTTTTTTCATCTTTGAAAATTACACAATTGCATCAATATAATAGAAAACACTCTAGGCTCTGATACCACTGTTGGGTTTTATGTACTCTAACATTCCTATGGTGCACATACAACCCTAATGCTTTGGATCTAAGTTTTCTCTAATTATACATGCAATATTGGTTTCCAAAGCATGAAGCTTAAACTAGCATACAAAATTTGATATATGAATCATAAAACAAGTTAGAATATTACCTTTTGATGTAGCTAGTAGAACTTTGGCCTTAAGAGAACTTAGCACCCCAAGTGTTGTGCCTCAAACAAGTCACAAACACCAATAAACAACTAGATGAATATGAGAGAGGTTATGAAGACTCAAAATCAGTTTCTTGTTCTTGGAATGCAAGTGGTAGCTGATTTTAGGCTTAGAGTTACATATATATATATATATATATATATATATATATATATATATATATATATATATATATATATATATATATATTGTGTAGAAATCCAAGAGTCATGTGTAACCCTAATTCATACACTTAAGCTTATGGTCTAATACTTGATTTGGACTAACACTTCATGGACTAACCCATAAGCTTATTCCATCACAAATCAATCATGTATCATTAGCCCAATCCATATGTATCAATTTAATTAGTCTCTTTTGATTACTAAATTAATTATAAATTAATTATTGACCAATACTAATTAAATAATATGATTTCTCAATTAATATATTATACTTATAATATATTAATAAATCACAAATAACATCTTTCTCAAATATCCATCTATCAAATTGTTCTGGTGAAGACAACCCAAAATGGACAATGCTACTATCGGGTCAAGTACATACCAATTATATTTATGAGCTTAGACACCTAATCCAACACTTGTATCTGCCGGAAAACTTCACACAAAGTTTGTTCTTACCAAACTTCAGGTGGATGAAATTTTTACAAAACCACTTCCAAGACCGTTATTTGAATCCTTTAGGGAACGCTTAAGAGTTTGTCTGCCACCAATTTCGCTTGAGGGGGGTGGGGGTGGGTACCCGACTATATTTATTCAATATAGCCAACTCTCTATCTTAGGATATATTTTGTGTATTAATTTGTATTCCTTTTATAGTTTATTCTTTGTAATTATATATTGGATCATTTATGTTAATAAAATTCATTCTGGAAAACTAAATCTCTCTATATCATTGTTGAGGAAAGATAATTATGAGTTACACACAAATGAAATAATGAATTATAGTTACACATGTTTTGTAGTTGATGCATCTGTTTAAAATAGTTTGAGACACAACAATCATTGATTTTCGTATTCAAAAGAAGTCATCAACCATAGACAAACATGACATTGATAGATGTATAATTCTAACTCAAAAGAATGCATTTTTTTTCGTAAAACAAATTTTATTAGAAAACTTTAGCAAAGAGCTAGAGAGAACAAATTCCACAAAAAGTTCAAAAAAACACAAAATAAACAACACATGAAATAGCTAACATAGGTTGGAAAGCCACCCAACCCGCCTAAGTTTTCTTCTTCTGCTTCTATTACTTACCCACAAAAAAGATTGAATAAGAACTTTATCCTACAAGTCCCTCTTCTTAATCCGATAACAAGTCCATCTTCTTAATCCGATAGCCCCATAGTTTTCATTTTGAGTGCAAGTCTATCGTTAGGTAACATTCTATATTTTCTAATGAACAATGGACGATGATTCCTATTTCCTAGGAAAAAGACCTCGTATGTACCATTGTCACCAAAGTTTTTCATGTCTATTGTTTCATATACTTGTGCTTTCTAAAAAGAATTGTTATATTGTAAATACTATAATCACAATAACAATTCCAATAATATGTAGACTACAACTACTTTTGAAAAATTTAAACCCACCGAACACGTTTAAATTTTATTAAGCATTTTTAAATAACATTAATTTTTTATGCATTTATTTATATTATAAGTAGTTATTCCTTCTCTTTTAAACCTTCAATAAAGTTATATTCAAGGTTTTGAAAACCGGACCGGAGACCGAACCGGTCGTCTTACTGGTTCGATGGTTGAACCGGTCGAACCGGACGGTCCGGTCCGGTTTTCAAAACATGGGTTATATTATTCGGTTATTCCTAAGTTGAAATACATCAAATGAATGATTTTAAAAATAATATTTTGATTTTTTATGTCATAGTCGATAGTTAAAGTATGTGGATAGTTAATTGAACCGAATTTCGATCATCAAAAATATACTATAGGCCAGATTTTTCCCATAGCCTTTTGATCATCATGGAATCGAATAGCTAAAAGCATGGGCTAGAATTTTAATAAAATAATTTATTCTTCCTTTTGCCTAAAAACATTGTTTTTAAGATTTCACATATAACCTATTTTTTTATTCAATTTTTCAATATTTCAAACATGTCTTTATTCAATATATATAATACCACCTGATTAAAAAATTGGTGGTAATTTTATTATGAAGCAATAATTGACTTCTCATGGGTGATGTTTGCCTGACTTTCTAAATAATTAATTTATTTAATTTATAATTAAAAATTAATCAAAGTTAAATTATAGTATTAATAGAGATTAGGAAACAAACAAAGAAAATAAAATCGTACTATATTTGATTTGTTTTATAATTTAATATTAAAGATGCGATTTGTTTGTTATAAAAAACTAAATTACTGAATCTAAAAACAACTCATCTTATGCTTTGCGTCGGCATTCAGTCAGACCAACGACAAAACAGCAGGAAGCGTCATATCTCCGTTCTCCACCCGATCATTTCTCATCCAACGTTCATCAACCTTTTGACTACCTTTTGCATGCTTGCCACGTATTCAAATGATGTGATTCCCCCAGAAAAAAAACACACACTATTCCCTTCCCCCCTTTCTTACCTGAAATTCGCTGATATGGAAATCCGGCTTTTCACCTCCTCCACACCCAAAACTTCTCTATATGGTCTCTGATTCGCGACTTTCAAACTTCAATTCGAAGATCCTTACTTGCTTCACCACTGGATCTTGCTGTTTGTTTCCGATTTTTTTAGGGTTGATGCAAAACCTATCAGGGATTTGATTCAATTCGATTCAGTTCATCAGGTGAGTTCTTCGGTGCATTTTTTTTTTTGTGAATTTGAATCTCCA